>NC_134265.1:40090460-40456710 GCF_031893055.1 Leptodactylus fuscus
AGCTTAATGAAATGTAAGGAGTGACTGGTGAAAGAAATTTACATCATTCTGGTTCACAGAAAAGTGTTTTTCCGTGAATATTCAGTTTAAAGGCTTGTTTCACCCGAACATGACCCGATAAGATAGGGCACTTAGAAGGTACATTAAAAGGGTTGCCCAAGACCCAAGGGTAATGGATATATAGATGACCTATCCATAGGCTAGGTCATTAGTGAGGGTCTGACACCCCAACCCTGCACTGATCAACTAGGGTTCAAGTATATAGCTAGAAGTATATGTCTACTCCTATTCCAGTAAATGGGAGCAGAGCTGCTGTCCCCCAGAATCACCTCTACAGTGCATGGAACTGGAAGCTGTATGCAACATATAGAGACAGACACGGACATGGTGGTGTCGGGGAACTGCATCTCTTACTACATTCACTTGAGTAGTAGTGGATCTGCTTCTTGCTATGTACATTGTATATGGCTTCCAAAAGAAGAATCAGCAAGTTGCTGTGAGGTCTTAAAGTGGGACCAACACTGATCAGATACTGATGACTTATCCTGTGAAGTCATCATCATCCATTACCTTTGGGTTTGAATGTAGCATGGTTATGCATGTGCACCACAGTACTACTCCACTTACTATCTCTAGGACTGGTGGAGGTAGATGAATATACTACTTGTCTTTCTCTGCCAATCCCATGGATTGTGAATACAATGGCAAATAACTCCTTTAATCTTCGGATATTTAGGCCCCTGGGACATAAAGCTCATCCCCCATAGCCATAGTGGGAGAGTCAGAGATTTTGTATGTTATTTGGAATACAGAAAGGCACTTTACCACCATCTTATTCTGGGCATCTCTCATCCCAAATCTGGGAATAGCCAATACAGTGGAAACTACAACTCCCATCGGGAAGCTACATGAGTTCTATGGTGACCATTTCTCACAATAAAGTTACATCTTGGTTCAACTGCACCACTGCCTGTAGTTCTTGTGCTTACCATCAGGGACCTTCTTAACACCACCACACAGCTTAGGGTAAGAAAGGCCCCACTTCAACTGGAAGTGCCCCTGGGGAACAACTACCTTCAACATCAGATACCATGTGGGTCTGGTCAATATCCATCCTGGGAGGTGTCCTGGAGGCAGTGGTGTTACTACTGGGGTAGCAGGAGTAGCGGCTGCCACAGGACCCAGGACATTAGGGGTCCGGCGACAGCCGCTACCACTGCATTTTTTTTTCTTAATAGGCCGTTACCGACTGGAGTTACTCCAGCCGGTAACGGGCCTTATTTACTTAGGGGCAGGGATCGGTAAGTGATGCCGTGGGCCCCACAAACACTATTATTATACTCTGGGGTCTTTTCAGAGCCCCGAGTATAATGATCGGAGACCAGAGAGGTAAGGGAACATAGAAAATAGTGTTTCTTACCTCTCTGGTACCTCATAACAGGCTTCAGGATTAGTTGTGTGATATGCCGGAGGTCATTGAAGATGGCCGAGATCACCGACGACTGCAGCGGAGCCGGAGATAGGTAAGTGACTGCTTTTTATGTTAGTTCTCCCCACTGAAAAGACCCCAGAGTATAATAATTGTTCATGACTGTTCAAAATGAGGCAAAATACTGTGTATAGGGGACAATATGGGCCGTACTATGAAGTGCAGGGGCCACTATGGGGCGTAATAGTATGTGCAGGGGCCACTATGGGACATAATAGTATGTGCAGGGGCTACTATGGGACATAATAGTATGTGCAGGGGCTACTATGGGACATAATAGTGTGTGTAGGGACCACTATGGGGGGGGTGTCAAAAGTTCACCACAGGGCCCCACCATTCCGAGGTACGCCACTGCCTGGAGGATTTGGTTAAGTATCCTTGGTCTACATGTGACATCAATATCAACCTTCCATTGCGTTGTGGCAACTGTATTATGAAGTTGCCTAGGTCACATAAGCAGACCACATGACTACCAAATAAATTGCTCCCCCACACACATTTGCCACTGTATGGCTACATTCATACAGGCTCATTTATCTGAGTGTAGTAATCCAAATGCTTTCCATTAAAACAACCCAAATACTATGTATGGAACTGATTTTCCGTTGCAGAAATTTTTTAAACATCTCTGCCCCCACAACCACAACTTTGATCTTCTCATTTAATCATTGGGGCTTTAGGGGCGAGGTAAGATTTATTTTTCCCTGAATGACCCCTTTAAAATGTTTTACCAAAAGCTTAGAATGCTTTAAAATAGAAAACTGAGTTATATAAACATATCTGTAATGTAGCAATTGATCCTTCCTATTATGATGTGTACAAAGTCCTGTATAGCTAGGCATTCTGAGCATTGTAGTACAGCCCACCGTACATGGTCCCTGAATACCTTGATGGAAATGAATAATGATATGATATAGCGCACCTGATAGGATCATGGTGTGGAAAGTCTTGGCCTCGGGCCAGCCCAGTATTGGGAAATGACAAGGTATTTTGTAAGGTGTCTCACTTCTATTAGAATACAAAACATCTGTCATGTTCTCTCTCCTGCGTTACTGCACAGCTATTGGAACTGACAAGATGCGCTGTGGTGATCCAAGACAGCGCCATCAAACCTGAGCCATCCAGAAACTGTTTATCCATATGTTCTCTTGTTCAGCAGGTTTATAAAGAAGGATGTGTAAACCTTCATCTTATTCTATCAGTACGATATATTCTATGTAACTTACGTAAGATTTCTTCTGTACCTTCCAACATCAGTCACGTTTGCTCTCTGCAAGACTTACACTTTTCTTAGTGATCACACAGTGCCTCCTGGCCTACCTACAGACCCTACATATGTGCACATATACTGTAGTTTGCCTTCAAAGGAAAAACATTGCAGATTCCAAAATGATGAACCTTGTGATCAGGTTTCCCTTGTACCCATTGCCCAGGAATCCATGGCCCATGTCTGTATATGATAAGACAGCAAGGGTAGAGTCAATATGGCTCCAAAATTAGTGATGAGCAAATTGATGTAGCAAGCCAGGTTCATCAAGTTCAGGTGATCTCAAGATTTTTGAGGTTGTCTTCTTATGACTCTTTGCCATACAATGCTGTCTTCAGTGTATAATATGTGGAGGCTCAGGGGAAGTGTAGAAACATAATATACTCTGACTCTGGATCTCCTGGACTCCCTCACGACATCCATCACTCCATCGAGGTCATCTCCAACCTCTTCTGATTTTTTGTCTGATATCACAGGTACCAGGGCAACTCAGAGGCCTGTGATTGGGCCTTATCAACCACATAGGGAATGCTGATGTCATGATGCATCAAAGAATCATGACATTGGAGCCCCATGTGAATTCTGAGGCCCAGTCCCATGCTGACATCACTCAGGAGGCCAGAAGAAGCCAGAAGATGACTGCTGTGGAGCATAAGACATTATAAAAGAGCCCAGGGCATGGAAGAGAAGGTATCAATCAGTGCATATTGTTCTGTACCTCCCATGGGCTCCCTCTTATTTTACTCTAGGATCTGAAGAGGCTTAAGAGGCATCATGACGCTAGTACACCCCACTATGACTGCTGGGACCCAACACAGGCATCAGCATTTGCCCCGAGACAAGTAATGTCAGAGCAGGAGTTGGAGGAGGTTCTAAGAGCCTGCAGGAGTCCAGGTAAGATTGAACCCTGAGAAAAAAGACCCCACACCTAGGAAAGGGGAGAAAAGATTTTCTTTCATATTTTTACCCCTTATTATACTCAAGTGTTTGAAGAGCAAATTGTCATGAAATTAAAAAACATGTGGGTGAGTATCGTAAATAAGTTTCACCCATTTCTAAATTTCATCTTCTAGTCAAAACTGGCAGGAGAACATAGTGCACCACGAAAGTTATCATACAGCAGCAAACAATGTGTCTAGGGCTCCTTATTATAGAACAATATTGACTCCATATGCCACCATACATGTGGCTTTGTAAAGTACAAAGGTCCTAAGATGAAGTCTTCAGACACATAACCACAACCTACAAGAGTCTGGAGATATTGACATGACATGGATGCATATTCCAGGTCCCATAAGACACGTTTTTTGGTAAGCTTGACAAATGACATTGACCAGATGGTCTAAACTAATACCAATGGTGTTAGAGTGTTCTTAAGAAAACCATGAGCTCAAACACTAAAGAAACCTGCCACATCAAGGTCAATGAGACTATTTACTTCACAAGTGGTCTTCCCAATAGAGTTAATTCTACAATTTGCTCTTACTAACAGTATTGTTTCAAAACTACCTTTGGGACCTGAATTCCGAAATGTATGTGAATATGGCCATTTACCATTTACGTAATGAATAAGGCTCTATAGTTCTGAAGGCAACAATGTGTCATGTAAAGGAGAAAAAAGAACCAACCTATTTAAATAAAAAATAGGGGTCCCGTAAAAGCGTAAAAGTCAGTTAAGTGATCATAAAAATGTCTACGATTTTGAGTGAGTGCTTCTCTTCTAGGGCAATATAATTGATTGAGAGAGCAAGAGACGACCCTTTGTCTTCGGAGAACTGTCCCAGAGAATACAAAGAGTTGCCATAATGGAGGAGCTTGCATATTATCGCGAAGACTTTTCAAGGAAGTGAACATGTTTTTGAATCTGACATTTGAGAATCCTCTATGGACTTATACTGCAGTGTTTAAGTTTTTTTTTTCCTTTTTATGTGTTTATACGTGACGGTGTTTTAATATTTCTCACAAAGAGATGTATTGATAGTATAGAGGCAAGAGGAGAGACTTTTAGTGAACCAAAGTCTTAAAAAATTGGAGGGTAAATATGTAAAATCGGGAAAAATTTTGGTTGCAAATCATTGGTTATATTCAGATGTAGCAAGGTTTAACATTACGGTTAGCAAGTTGCAGCACACCTTAAAGGGGTTTACCAGATGTTTGATGAGTTGGGGGGCTACAGGCAGTTTCCACATTAGCTGTATGTGACAGCTTCCCACGCCCATACTATACACAGCAGGGAGCTGGTGTTATGGTTAGAGGCAAGGCCACATTAAGAGCAATAGCAGGGAATTGGTTGATAACTGAGAGCAGAAGAGACAGCTATTTAAAACTAGAACATCTCTGCGAGCCAAGACAGACCCCCCCCAAAAAAAAAAAAAAAAAAAATGCCTACACCAGAGCTCCACACAAGCAGGAGAGATGGACTTGCACTGAATCTGGGAATCTGAATTGTCATCAAGCAGATACATGTAGTAATAATAATAAATGCACTGTTACAGAAACAAACACAGAGTTCTTTCAAACCTGCAAAGTGGCGTGGAGACAGGATAAGTCATCTCCGCAAGTTCAAAAACCAGGAGAGGACGTAATAAGCAGAAATAGGAGATCCATAGCAATATCTAGGAAACAAGCCATGGGTCACAAATTCAACCAGAGATGTCAAGGCAGAATCAGGAGGCAAGAAGGAATCCATGGAGTAAGCCAGAGATCAGTAAGCAAACAGGAATACACAGACAAGATGGAGAGCTAAACAAGGGAGCAAACTAAATTAGTCAGCACCTGTATCAGAAAGGAGTGGTCTTATATAGGCATCTTGATCTGCTTATTGTCCAAGTTATGGACGTCTACAAGACAAAAACGTATCCATGTTGACACTCCAACCTTAAAGTGGCAGCAGCTGAAAAGAAACCACTCCTGACAGCCAGAATCAGTTGTCTCTGGTCCATGTATCGTGACCGTGATACAGTACATGACCACTATTCAGAGCACAGACCCAGTTGCTTCCAGCTTTGTGCCTAGTATAGCATGGGCATCAACCCACCACATAAGCATAGGCATTAAACACAAAACTTGGTCAACCCCTTTAATTTGATTTGTTTCAGTGGCTTTTGTTATGCAAAATCAAAGTTAAACAGTGCTGGACTGAGTTTCCTTCTTTGGACCCACTAACTAAAATTATTCTGTGGGCCTAACCTAGAGCAACACCTAGAAAAAGACCCTTCAAATGTGGGTAATGGTCTTCTGCTGGACCATTATTAGCTAGAGCCTGGACCCACTGGAGAATCTTCTGGTACTCTGTTTGACCAGTCTGTAAATATTTGCAGTAGACCACCCACTATCATAATGACCTATAAAGCAGAGCTACGGTATTACTCATAACGGGCTCATTGGTATGCACTGTAGTCATGCCACATTGTAGGGTTGGGTTTTAATTCAGGTAAGGGAACTGTCTGAATTGAGTTTATGTGTCTACCCAGTGTTCTCGTAGCGCAAACTCCTGGAAATGACTGTTATTCAGTTGCTGATGAGATGGGACTCAATAGCAATGACCAATTTCAGGGCAGGACTAGTGGGGAATGGATGATGAATACTTACTTGATTCTTTTTTTTAACCCATTAGCGAAAACCTTTAATATTTTTGTATCTAACCTGTAAATTGTCTATGGACCCAATGATTTCTTTTTGGTAAAAACATGATCTTTTTGACTATTTTAGTGATCGGTTTTTGTATGCAGGTCTCTATACTACTCTATTCCTCTATGTCATCTAGATGACTGCATGTTTATTGTGACAAGTCCCCAATGTTATAAAGCGTCTCAAGGGCAGTCAATCAGGGGTTAAAGGTTGTAAGCAGGCTTCCTCCAGGAGACAGACACAATGAATCCTGGCTTATAAACCTACAACCCTGCTAGTCATTTGTATCTCTTGTAATTCTGTTAAAATGTCTAGATAGCAAAACCATATAAAAAATGCCACACAAACAGAGTCTCTGAAGTTGGCAAAGTGCGATTGCCTTCCTCTATCGCTGGTGACTTTCATCTTAATCTGGGAACGGCTCCTAGGAGGAAAATGGCATTCTAATCGCAGACATGGATTACAGCTCGGAGAAGACAGACGTTGAAAGTGTTTCCTTGTAACTGGCTGTGTTAGATAAAGTCCTTGATGACAAACTGAGGTTTCAAATGCCAAACAAAAATGGATCTGGGCTCAAACTTATAAATATTTAAATGAACATGAAATATTAATTAAGCTAAAGCGTTGTCTGACGGAGGGTGTGAATATGGTAATCAAAGACTCCCTGCAGGCGCCAGCATTTCCAGCGCAGCAGATTCACAAATGGGGCTTGACTCTGATGTTAACTCCATGTTCACTTTTGTTTAGCAGTTTGTAGCTTACCCCTATCATTAATCTACATAAAAACTTGAGTCACTTTGTAAATATATTGTACTACTTATTATTAGAGATGAGCGAACAGTGTTCTATCGAACTCATGTTCGATCGGATATTAGGCTGTTCGGCATGTTCGAATCGAATCGAACACCGCGTGGTAAAGTGCGCCATTACTCGATTCCCCTCCCACCTTCCCTGGCGCCTTTTTTGCTCCAATAACAGCGCAGGGTAGGTGGGACAGGAACTACGACACCGGTGACGTTGAAAAAAGTAGGCAAAACCCATTGGCTGCCGAAAACATGTGACCTCTAATTTAAAAGAACAGCGCCGCCCAGCTTCGCGTCATTCTGAGCTTGCAATTCACCGAGGACGGAGGATTCCGTCCAGTTAGCTAGGGGTTAGATTCTGGGTAGGCAGGGACAGGCTAGGATAGGAAGGAGAAGACAACCAACAGCTCTTATAAGAGCTAAATTCCAGGGAGAAGCTTGTCAGTGTAACGTGGCACTGACGGGCTCAATCGCCGCAACCCAGCTTTCCCAGGATCCTGAATGGAATACACTGTCAGTGTATTCCCGTATACCCGATATATACCCCCGATACCCGTTCCAACGGTGTGCCCCCCCACCTTCACCCCAGAAATACCCTGCAAGTCCCCTAGCAATAGGATTGGGGCTATATACACCCACAATTTTTGCTACTGGTATATAGTGCCATTGTCTGACTGGGAATTCAAAGAATATATTGGGGTGACGTGCACCCACAATTTTTGCTACTGCTATACAGTGCCATTGTCTCACTGGGAATTCAAAGAATATATGGGGGTTATGTGTACCCACAATTTTTAATACTGGTATACAGTGCCATTGTCTGACTGGGAATTCAAAGAATATATGGGGGTTACGTGCACCCACAATTTTTAATACTGCTATACAGTGCCATTGTCTGACTGGGAATTCAAAGAATATATGGGGGTTATGTGCACCCACAATTTTTACTACTGGTATACAGTGCCATTGTCTGACTGGGAATTCAAAGAATATATGGGGGTTACGTGCACCCACAATTTTTAATACTGCTATACAGTTCCATTGTCTCACTGGGAATTCAAAGAATATATGGGGGTTATGTGCACCCACAATTTTTAATACTGGTATATAGTGCCATTGTCTGACTGGGAATTCAAAGAATATATGGGGGTTATGTGCACCCACAATTTTTACTACTGGTATACAGTGCCATTGTCTGACTGGGAATTCAAAGAATATATGGGGGTTATGTGCACCCACAATTTTTAATACTGGTATATAGTGCCATTGTCTGACTGGGAATTCAAAGAATATATGGGGGTTACGTGCACCCACAATTTTTACTACTGGTATACAGTGCCATTGTCTGACTGGGAATTCAAAGAATATATGGGGGTTATGTGCACCCACAATTTTTAATACTGGTATATAGTGCCATTGTCTGACTGGGAATTCAAAGAATATATGGGGGTTACGTGCACCCACAATTTTTGCTACTGCTATACAGTGCCATTGTCTCACTGGGAATTCAAAGAATATATGGGGGTTATGTGCACCCACAATTTTTACTACTGCTATACAGTGCCATTGTCTGACTGGGAATTCAAAGAATATATGGGGGTTACGTGCACCCACAATTTTTAATACTGCTATACAGTTCCTTTGTCTCACTGGGAATTCAAAGAATATATGGGGGTTATGTGCACCCACAATTTTTAATACTGGTATACAGTGCCATTGTCTGACTGGGAATTCAAAGAATATATGGGGGTTATGTGCACCCACAATTTTTAATACTGGTATACAGTGCCATTGTCTGACTGGGAATTCAAAGAATATATGGGGGTTATGTGCACCCACAATTTTTAATACTGGTATACAGTGCCATTGTCTGACTGGGAATTCAAAGAATATATTGGGGTTATGTGCACCCACAATTTTTACTACTGGTATATAGTGCCATTGTCTGACTGGGAATTCAAAGAATATATGGGGGTTATGTGCACCCACAATTTTTAATACTGGTATACAGTGCCATTGTCTGACTGGGAATTCAAAGAATATATGGGGGTTACGTGCACCCACAATTTTTAATACTGCTATACAGTTCCTTTGTCTCACTGGGAATTCAAAGAATATATGGGGGTTATGTGCACCCACAATTTTTACTACTGGTATACAGTGCCATTGTCTGACTGGGAATTCAAAGAATATATGGGGGTTACGTGCACCCACAATTTTTGCTACTGCTATACAGTTCCATTGTCTCACTGGGAATTCAAAGAATATATGGGGGTTATGTGCACCCACAATTTTTACTACTGGTATACAGTGCCATTGTCTCACTGGGAATTCAAAGAATATATGGGGGTTATGTACACCCACAATTTTTAATACTGGTATACAGTGCCATTGTCTCACTGGGAATTCAAAGAATATATGGGGGTTATGTGCACCCACAATTTTTAATACTGGTATACAGTGCCATTGTCTCACTGTGAATTCCACAAATAATTTGGGGATTCATTCACCCTACATCTCAGGCTCTTGCCATATTCACCCAGGTTGTCAGTGCTGCACCAGCTCGTTCCCAGACAGCTCGGCCCGAAAAACGCGTTACCTATATAGAGGATTTGGACAATGAAGACAACATGTTCTAAATCTAATGTCTGCACCTTCTCCAGAATTAAAATAAAGGCAGCGTTTAACTTTCAAATAGCACTGCACAAAGGAAGAGCTTATCAGCTTGTCTCATGACATGCTACTGAAAAGTTTCATTTGTGTATCTTAATGTAAATATAGTTGTATAAGCTTTTTGGGTTTTAGGCACTGCCAAGTTATTTATTACCACCCGCTCCCTTATAATGATGATGACGCCAAAGTCACTGTGGGTGTTCAGAGCTCACAGCTTTGGGTGACATTTGTCTTGCTCTCTGTCGGTACCAGCTGTCTTTTTGGATACCGTAAAGTTATGTTGACTTTATTAACAGCTATAGAAGCTTTAGCCAGGTTGTGACGGTGTGTAACCCTAACAACACTAAGTGGGATACACATTAATAGTCAGTCTATGTACGCTAAACGTATCACTGAAGTAATTTTTTTTCCCTCTCCCCTAATATAAGAAAGGAACAGACATTAGACCTAGACCGGGGTTCGAGGCTTGAAAAAATCCAGTATTATTTGTTCTTCATGATGTGAAATATGTGTTGAAAAGCAACCCAAGATGAAGTCAGCCATGTGTGCCAGTGTGTTACTTGGCATGCCTTTGCTGGCCCCAACTGTAAGGGTCACTCTCCATTTCCTCCATTTTCCACTCCCCTTCACACCATTTGTGGTGAAGCAATGGGATGCACTGAAGTGCACCCTCTAGCCTCGTGTGGGATAGGGACATCAAATGCCACTCCAACCCCCTCGTCTTCCTCCGCCAGCCAACGGTGCGAAGATGAGAGGAGTGTGCTCTGAATGTTTTCTGCCTAGCAGAGGCTAGTTCTCACTTACGAAAATGGCCCCACTTTGACCTGTATATCAGGCACAATGGTGTAGGTTTCAAAGAAACATGGCACCAACAAGTTGGAAAATGTGGGCCATGCGTGGACCGTGTTTGAGTCTGGCAAGCTCCAGATCTGCTACCAGGTTCCAGCCATTATCACAGGCGCAAAAATGCCAGGCCCCAGGTGTAGCAGGGAAAAAAAAATGCCATCTCAGCCAGGATGGCATCCCTGACCTCGGAGGCACTGTGCTGTCTGTCCCCCAAGCTGATCAGTTTCAGCACGGCCTACTGACATCTCCCCATGCCAGTGTTACAGTGTTTTCCGCTAGTAGCTGGGGTGGAGGTTGCAGCTTCGTAGGGTTTCAGTCTACTCCTGCCATGAATTTTGGCCTGGGAGAGGAGATAGGCCACCCCAGTTTGCACCCGGGGAACAGACTCCACCACATTCACCCTGCCTGTCATTAAAGATAAGCACTGCAGCATCCCTGACCACAGGCGCTTGTCCATGTGTCGGTGGTCAAGTGGACCTTGCAGCAAAGCGCAGAGCTCTGGGCCCGACTGATGTTATGGGACACATGCAGGCGCAAGGCAGAGACAGCACACCAAGAGAAGTAGTAACGGCTAGGCCCAGCATAGGGAGGTGCCCCAGCTGCCATCTGCTGACGGAAGGCCTGGGTCTCCAGAAGCATAAACAAACACCAACATCTCCAGGGCCAGCAGTTTATCGATGAGGCTGTTACAGGCTTGGGCATGGGGGTGGGTTGTATTGTACTTCTGCCTGCAATGAAAAGCTTGGGAAATGTGGAGTGGCTGGGAAGAGGCGCATGATGGTGCAGGCCAAAAGGGCGCATGAGGGTGAACTCCCCAATGTGTCAGAGATAGGTGTGTAGGTGTCCTTGCATCATATACTTGCACCATATTTGGCTTTGGAAGTTAATTTTGTGCCAAAAAGTGGTTAAGACAGTGATCCCTCAGCTACTCCCGTTACACTGTCTATTGAAGTTACCATCTGTGGAAGTGGACCACCATTTCTAAGATCCCAAAGGAAGCAGGCAAGAGATGTGCAGTTCAGAAAAAAAGATGAGAAAATAAGTTTAGGCTGTAGAGCACAGAGGGATCGCAGAGGACAGAGCTGGTGTCGGCCAGGTATTCCCACAACATGCGCCTATACTTGTCCCTCCTGGTGACACTAGGCCCCTGAGTGGCAGTAATTTGTCCAGGGGGGCCATTAACGTGTTCCAGACCTAGGAATAAGTCTTCCAACAGGGTAGAGTTTTGCATGCCTTTGCTTCTACCCACTGTTTTTGCTGCTTAGCTTCCCTCCACATCTACTCTGCTTTCACCCCTAAACATCACCCCAGTTTATGCCTTTGCTTCTACCCAGGTTTTTTGTTGATTTAGCTTCCCTCTACATCTACACTGCTTTAGCCCCTAGACATCACCCCTGTCCATGTGGGGTCGGTGGCCTCGTCATCCACCAACTCCTCTTCCAATTGCGCACTGCCCCCTTACTGCAAACCGCACATGACCACAGCTTGCCTTGATGGCAACTGTGTCTCATGATCCCCACTTAGGTCCAGACAAGTCGGTGGCGGGTCCAAAACCCCAAAATTGGAAGGAAATGGCAGATGCTGCAGTATTTCTAACACCTGTTCCTGGTGCTCGGGCCTGGTCTGTGTTGTACCCTGCACCCTGCTTAACGCATCTGCCATATCCGAAGTTGTGCTGAGCGCATGCTAATGTTTCGTGTCCAGTGCAATGGATGGGATGGGATTTCACATAAGTCTGCCACCCATGGCCACTCATGGTTGAGCAACTGAGGGAGTTGACTTTGACGAACCCGAGGGTTTTGGAGTTGGAACTACATCAAAGGTCTGTGCTGCTCACACACTCTAGTCAACACATGATATGTTTAGTGCCAGCAGTGTGGAGACGTCGCACAACAGCCGTTGTTCCAGCAGGTACAGGCGTTGTAGGAGTGCATAGAGGCTAGCAGCGGCAACTATACACTTTAAAAACTATCCGCACAAGCGCCACACTTTCACCAGTAGCTCAGGAACATTGGGGTACCTTTTTCAAAAGATTAGCAGCAATGAGTTAAAAACGTGGCCCAGGCATGGAATATGTTGCAGGCTGCCAAGCTACAGAGCCAATCCCAGGTTACGGCCATTATCACACATGACAACATGCCTGGGCCCAGGTGCAGTGGCAAAAACCACATTGCCGTCTCATCGAGGATGGCATGACTCACTTTGTAGGCAGTGTGCTGTCTGGCCCCCAAGCTGATGAGCTTCAGCACGGCCCGCTGACGTCTCCCCACACCAGTGTTGCAGCGTTTCCAGCTCGTAGCTGGGGTCAATTTAACAGCGGAGGAGGGTGGTGTTTCAGCCCTCCTCCCAGGAATGTTGTGTGGGGAGACAAGTCAGGCCACCACATTTTGCGACCCGGTCCACGCCTCAACTACATTCAACCACTGTGCCCAAATTGAAAGGTAGCGTCCCTGTCCGCATGCACTTGTCCATTCGTAACTGGTCACATGGAACTTTAGGGCTAAGCGCTGAATTTAGGGACCGCCTCATGTTTGGGGGAAAGTGCTGGTGTGGACGGCACAGTGCGGTGGCGCAGTAGACACTCTGCCCAAAAAGGGCAGAGTGTCCCCCAGCCGGGATTCCAACATCTCCTGGGCCAGATTTCTTGAGATGAGGCCGTTGAAGCCTTGGGCATGTGGGTGGGTTGCGCTGTACTTTAGCATGAAATGAAAGGCTTGGGAGATGGGGAGTTGCTGGGAAGAGGCGCATGATGGCGCGGGCAAAAGGAGAAATGGCAGGAAAAGGTGAGGATAAGGGTGAACTCCCCAAAGTATCAGAGGCAGATGTGGAGGTGTCCTGGCTCCTGGTCTGGACTGCAGCGCCAGCCCTGTCAACAGTGGAAGAGGCAGTGGCCGCCAGGCCAAACGACGATTATCCTGCGCTTGCTCTCACCCACTGAGCCCAGGGCTTGCCTTCCAAATGATGGCACCCGCAAGAGGTGGTGAGATTCCTCTCCGCAGATCTCCAAACCATCTTGGACTTGCAAATTGCACTAAATTTGTCATGTAACTGACATGTATATGATGAGTCTATCCATTGTCTGTTCATTTTGGTGAAAGTCAGCCTGTCAGCTGACAGACAGCTGTGCTTGTCAGTGATGATGTCACCGGCTGCTTGTACCCCCAGTTTTTGCTGCTTAGCTTGCCTCCACATCCACACTGCTTTTGCCCCTACACATCACCCCTATCCATGCCTGTGCCTCTAGCCATAAGTCTGCCACCCATGGAAACTCATGGTGCAGAAAGTGAGGGAGCTGACTCTGAGGAACCCTTGGGTTTTGTAGCTGGTACTCCATCAAAGGTCTCTGCTGCTCACACACCCTGCTGAACATACGGTATCTAGGGTTAGAGCGTGTGGTGACCTCGCACAACAGTAGGTGCTTCAGGCAGATGTAGGCCTTGCTGGAGTGTATTGCGGCTAGCTCCAGGTACTGTAGACTTGGGAAAGTGGGTGTCCAAGTGCCGCACTTTCACCCTTAGCTCAGCTAATTTGGGGTATGTTTTTAAAAATCATTGCACCACTACATTGAACATGTGGGCCAGGCATGGAACGTGTTGGAGGCTGGCAAGCTCCAGAGCCCTCCAACAAGCTAAAAAACCTGGCCCCAGGGGCAGCGGGGATAAACAAATTGCCATCTCATCCAGGATGGCATCCCTGACCTCAGAGGCAGTGTGCTGTCCGGCTCCCAAGCTGATGAGCTTCAGCCCAGCCTGCTGACGTCTCCCCACACCAGTGTTGCAGCGTTTTCAGCTCGTAGCTGGGGTAAATCTAACAGCGGAGGAGGAGGAGGGTGGTGTTTCAGCCCTCCTCCCAGGAATGTTTTGTGGGGAAACAAGTCAGGAAAATTCTTGAAACGGGAGAGTTTTGCATCTTTGCCCTTGCTGCCTATGGACATCCCTTTGCCTCTAGCCACCATTTTCCCTGCTTTGCTTTCCTCCACATCCACACTGCTTTTGCCCCTAGACATCACCCCAGTCCATGCCTTAGCTTGTACCCCCAGTTTTTCCTGCTTAGCTTGCCTCCACATCCACACTGCTTTTGCCCCTAGACATCACCCCAGTCCATGCCTTAGCTTGTACCCCCAGTTTTTCCTGCTTAGCTTGCCTCCACATCCACACTGCTTTTGCCCCTAGACATCACCCCAGTCCATGCCTTAGCTTGTACCCCCAGTTTTTCCTGCTTAGCTTGCCTCCACATCCACACTGCTTTTGCCCCTAGACATCACCCCAGTCCATGCCTTAGCTTGTATCCCCAGTTTTTCCTGCTTAGCTTGCCTCCACATCCACACTGCTTTTGCCCCTAGACATCACCCCAGTCCATGCCTTAGCTTGTACCCCCAGTTTTTCCTGCTTAGCTTGCCTCCACATCCACACTGCTTTTGCCCCTAGACATCATCCCTATCCATGCCTCTTCCCCTAGCCATAACTCTGCCACCCCTGGAAACTCATGGTGCAGAAACTTTGGTTGCTGACTTTGAGGAACCCTTGGGTTTTGTAGATGGAACTCCATCAAAGGTCTGTGCAGCTCACACACCCTGCTCAAGATATGGTATTGTAGGGTTTCAGCGTGTGTGAATGACGGACAACAGCCTGTGTTTGGACAGATGTAGGCCTTGCTAGAGTGTTTTTAGGCTAGCAGCGACTCCTGTGCACTTGCAAAAGTGGGTGCACAAGCGCCGCATTTTCAACAGTAGCTTCGGTACATTTGGGTATGTTTTTAAAAAACTTTGCACCACTAGGTTAGACGTGGGCCAAACATGGAACGTGTTGGAGGCTGGCAAGCTCCAGAGCCGCTACCAGGTTCCAGCCATTATCACAGGCGTAAAAATGCCAGGCCCCAGGTGTAGCAGGGAAAAAAAAATGCCATCTCAGCCAGGATGGCATCCCTGACCTCGGAGGCACTGTGCTGTCTGTCCCCCAAGCTGATGAGCTTCAGCACCGCCTGCTGACGTCTCCCCACACCAGTGTTTTAGCGTTTGCCGCTAGTAGCTGTGGTGGAGGTTGCAGCGTCGTAGGGTTTCAGTCTACTCCTGCCATGAATTTTGGCCTGGGAGAGGAGATAGGCCACCCCAGTTTGCACCCGGGGAACAGACTCCACCACATTCACCCTGCCTGTCATTAAAGATAAGCACTGCAGCATCCCTGACCACAGGCGCTTGTCCAAGTGTCGGTGGTCAAGTGGACCTTGCAGCAAAGCGCGGAACTAAGGGCCCACCTGATGTTGAGTGACACGTGCTGGTGCAAGGCGGGGACGCCACACCGGGAGAAGTTGAGACGGCTAGGGACGGCATAGTGAGGTGCCACAGTTGCCATCAGGTCCGGGAAGGCGGGAGTTTCAACAAGCCGGAACGCCAACCTCTCCTGGGCCAGCAGTTTAGCGATGTTGGCGTTCTAGGCTTGCGTGGGTGGGTGGTTAGCAGTGTATTTCTGCCGGCGCTCCAATGTCTGAGAGATGGTGGGTTGTTGTAAAGAAGCGCCTGATGGTGCCTTTGATGGTGCAGGAGAAGGAGATAAGACAGAAACAGGGGAGGATGAGGGAGAAGTCAACAAAGTGGCGGAGGCAGATGAAGTGATGTCCTGGCTCGTCCTCTGGAGTGCATCGCCAGCACTGTGAGCAGAGGCAGTGGCATGAACGGCGGGCGACGTTTGTCCTGCCGTTGCTGCCTGCCACTGATTCCATTGCTTGGATTCCAAATGACGGTGCATTGAAGTGGTGGACAGGTTGCTCTTCTCAGGGCCCCTACTCGATTTCGAGAGGCAAATTGTGTAGACGACACTATATCTGTCCTCGGCGCATTCCTTGAAAAAACTCTACACCTTCAAGAAACGTGCCCTCGATGGGGGAGTTTTTCTGGGCTGGGTACAAAAGGGAACATCTTCGGACATTCCGGGTCTGGCCTGGCTTCGGCAAAGCAGCTGACCTCTGCCTCTGGACATGTCTCTGCCTCTAGCTACCCTTTTTGGTGCTGCACCTGCCTCAACATCCACACTACTTTCCCAGCTTGACATCTGCCTTGTCCAGGTGGGGTCGGTGTCCTCGTCGTCCACCACCTCCTCTTCCAACTCCTGTCTCGCCTCCTCCTCCTGCACAATGCGCATGTCAACTGGCTGCCCTGACAGCAACTGCGTCTCATCGTCGTCGATGAGGGTGGGTTGCTGGTCATCCGCCACCAAATCGACCGGAGATGGAATGGAGGAGACTCTAGTGTTTGAGCATCTGGACACAGATACTCGTCTGTTAGGTCCGTGGAATCGCGAAATGGAGGGGCAGGTTGCGGTACAGTCAAAGGAAGGGAGAACAGCTCTGGGGAGCAGGGACAGTTGGGGTTATTGTTCTGAGAAGATTGGGAATTTTGGGTGGAAGGAGGACAAGACTGTTGGGTAAGAGGAGGTAGAGGCTGACTGGCTGGTGGACAATGTGCTTTAAGCGTTATCCGACAGCCATTGCAAGACCTGTTCCTGGTTCTCGGGCCTACTAATCTTTGTACCATTCAGCCTAGTTAATGTGGAACTTTTGTGCAAAGCGCAGAACTTAGGGCCCGCCTGATGTTAAGGGACACACGCTGGTACAAGGCTCAACTCACCCTAAGTGCCAAAAACACTGCTGGTGCAAGGCTCTACTCATGCCAAGGGCCTCAATCTCTGCTGGTAGCTCAGCTTAAGGTCATGTAACTTTGTTTGGAAGGGCTCATGTTAAGGGCTAGAAAAGTGAATTTTGGAAGGTCTTACCACATCACACACACACACACACACACACACACACACACACACACACACACACACACACACATACACTCAAAATGACAGTTAAGGGTGAGGGCTTTTGGAATTCCCATTGCCTATTCCATTGGTGGTTGTCATGGGGAACGTGATTTAAAGGGGTGGTTGTTACTGTTTGTTGAGCTTAAATTGGGGTTTGTGTCCATCCATTTGGGGAGTAAAGAAGGTTTCCAGGTATTTTCCCACTTTGATAGAGGTTTTTTTGAATGTGGAAAGTGTGTAGTTGTTAGGCAGTGATGTTGGGGTAATAGAGGGTCTTTGGTGTGTTAGATGCCCCCAGACATGCTTCCCCTGCTGTCCCAGTGTCATTCCAGAGGTGTTGGCATCATTTCCTGGGGTGTCATAGTGGACTTGGTGACCCTCCAGACACGGATTTGGGTTTCCCCCTTAACGAGTATCTGTTCCCCATAGACTATAATGGGGTTCGAAACCCGTTCGAACACACGAACATTGAGCGGCTGTTCGAATCGAATTTCGAACCTCGAACATTTTAGTGTTCGCTCATCTCTACTTATTATGTACTGATTCTGGGTTACAGCCTGACTATACTCCAGAGCTTCACTCACTATTCTGCTGGTGCAGTCACTGTGTACATACATTACATTACTTATCCTGTACTGATCCTGAGTTACATCTTGTATTATACTCCAGAGCTGCACTCACTATTCTGCTGGTACAGTCACTGTGTACATACATTACATTACTTATCCTGTATTATACTCCAGAGCTGCACTCACTATTCTGCTGGTACAGTCACTGTGTACATACATTACATTACATTACTTATCCTGTACTGATCCTGAGTTATATCCTGTATTATACTCCAGAGCTGCGCTCACTATTCTGCTGGTGCAGTCACTGTGTACATACATTATATTACTTATCCTGTACTGATCCTGAGTTACATCCTGTATTATACTCCAGAGCTGCACTCACTATTCTGCTGGTGCAGTCACTGTGTACATACATTACATTTCTTATCTTGTACTGATCCTGAGCTACATCTTGTATTATACTCCAGAGCTGCACTCACTATTCTGCTGGTGCAGTCACTGTGTACATACATTACATTACTTATCCTGTACTGATCCTGAGTTACATCCTGTATTATACTCCAGAGCTGCGCTCACTATTCTGCTGGTACAGTCACTGTGTACATACATTACATTACTTATCCTGTACTGATCCTGAGTTACATCCTGTATTATACTCCAGAGCTGCACTCACTATTCTGCTGGTACAGTCACTGTGTACATACATTACATTACTTATCCTGTACTGATCCTGAGTTACATCCTGTATTATACTCCAGAGCTGCGCTCACTATTCTGCTGGTACAGTCACTGTGTACATACATTACATTACTTATCCTGTACTGATCCTGAGTTACATCCTGCATTATACTCCAGAGCTGCACTCACTATTCTGCTGGTACAGTCACTGTGTACATACATTACATTACTTATCCTGTACTGATCCTGAGTTATTATACTTCACAACAGAATTCACAATTCAAAATTGACATCTCCCCATACTGTCTGCTTGTTCAGTGTCTGCAGAAAACAATCTCCAGTAATTTGCATTTTGGGAAGTGTTATCTTTCACCAGGCACTGCATAGCACTTTGGTTTACAGTAAACTAGCTCAGGGACATGTCTGATGACAGACTTATTGATTGTTTCCAATTACAACCAACAATTTTGTGGATTCACTCTGGACTATATTGTAATACAAGCTGTACCTCAAAGTCAGGAGACAATAAGTAATGTAAAGATAAAAATGTATAAATTTTTTATGTAGATTAGATTTGTTTATAAACTAGGGAATGTTCACATGTAGCAGATACAGGCAGAACACTAACAGCCTATTTTACTGTTGGCGTAATGGGTGAGATTTATATTCTTATCAACATTGCTGGTACCATATCATGCTGCCGAAAATTGACCAACATATCAATTCTTTTTACTCATTCTCACTATATATATATATATATATATATATATATATATATATAGTAAGGTGAAATTTACTGCAAAGAAATAGCAAAATCATCTACAAGGCCCCACATTATGAAGATTCAGCGTTTTGGCTGCTTTGGAAATGCGGCAGCAAAAAACGCTGCTTTTTACATAGCCTGCAAAGTGGATGGGATTTTGGCTATTCTCATCTACTTGTTGCAGAAAAAAAAATGAGTAAACTGATTTTACAGTAGAGAGATAATACACACAGTGATGTCACAGTACAGGGATAATATACACAGTGATGTCACAGTACAGGGATAATATACACAGTGATGTCACAGTGTAGGGATAATACACACAGTGATGTCACAGTACAGGGATAAT
Source organism: Leptodactylus fuscus (assembly GCF_031893055.1). Taxonomy (NCBI): domain Eukaryota; kingdom Metazoa; phylum Chordata; class Amphibia; order Anura; family Leptodactylidae; genus Leptodactylus; species Leptodactylus fuscus. The sequence continues at coordinate 40,110,331 of NC_134265.1, forward strand.
ACACACAGTGATGTCACAGTACAGGGATAATATACACAGTGATGTCACAGTACAGGGATAATATACACAGTGATGCCACAGTACAGGGATAATACACACAGTGATGTCACAGTACAGGGATAATACACACAGTGATGTCATAGTACAGGGATAATACACACAGTGATGTCACAGTACAGGGATAATACGCACAGTGATGTCACAGTACAGAGATAATATGCACAGTGATGTCACAGTACAGGGATAATACACACAGTGATGTCACAGTACAGAGATAATACACACAGTGATGTCACAGTACAGGGATAATACACACAGTGATGTCACAGTACAGGGATAATACACACAGTGATGTCACAGTACAGGGATAATATACACAGTGATGTCATAGGACAGGGTATTACACACGGCGATGTCACAGTACAGGGATAATACACACAGTGATGTCACAGTACAGGGATAATACACACAGTGATGTCACAGTACAGGGATAATACACACAGTGATGTCACAGTACAGGGATAATATACACAGTGATGTCATAGGACAGGGATAATACACACAGTGATGTCACAGTACAGGGATAATACACACAGTGATGTCACAGTAGAGGGATAATACACACAGTGATGTCACAGTACAGGGATAATACACACAGTGATGTCACAGTACAGGGATAATACACACAGTGATGTAACAATACAGGGATAATACACACAGTGATGTCACAGTACAGGGATAATACACACAGTGATGTCACAGTAGAGGGATAATACACACAGTGATGTGATGTCACAGTACAGGAATAATATACACAGTGATGTTACAGTACAGGGATAATACACACAGTGATGTCACAGTACAGGAATAATATGCACAGTGATGTTACAGTACAGGGATAATACACACAGTGATGTCACAGTACAGGGATAATACACACAGTGATGTCACAGTACAGGGATAATACACACAGTGATGTCACAGTACAGGGATAATACACACAGTGATGTCACAGTACAGGGATAATAAACACTGATGTCACAGTACAGGGATAATACACACAGTGATGTCACAGTACAGGGATAATAAACACTGATGTCACAGTACAGGGATAATACACACAGTGATGTCACAGTACAGGGATAATACACACAGTGATGTCACAGTAGAGGGATAATACACACAGTGATGTCACAGTACAGGGATAATACACACAGTGATGTCACAGTACAGGGATAATAAACACTGATGTCACAGTACAGGGATAGATATAACAGTACAGAGATAATACACACAGTGATGTCACAGTACAGGAATAATATACACAGTGATGTTACAGTACAGGGATAATACACACAGTGATGTCACAGTACAGGAATAATATGCACAGTGATGTTACAGTACAGGGATAATACACACAGTGATGTCACAGTACAGGGATAATACACACAGTGATGTCACAGTACAGGGATAATACACACAGTGATGTCACAGTACAGGAATAATACACACAGTGATGTCACAGTACAGGGATAATATACACAGTGATGTCACAGTACAGGGATAATATACACAGTGATGTCACAGTACAGGGATAATACACACAGTGATGTCACAGTACAGGGATAATACACACAGTGATGTCACAGTACAGGAATAATACACACAGTGATGTCACAGTACAGGGATAATACACACAGTGATGTCACAGTACAGGAATAATACACACAGTGATGTCACAGTACAGGGATAATACACACAGTGATGTCACCGTACAGGGATAATACACACAGTGATGTCACAGTACAGGGATAATATACACAGTGATGTCATAGTACAGAGATAATACACACAGTGATGTCACAGTACAGGAAGAATACACACAGTGATGTCACAGTACAGGGATAATACACACAGTGATGTCACAGTACAGGAATAATACACACAGTGATGTCACAGTACAGGGATAATATACACAGTGATGTCACAGTACAGGGATAATACACACAGTGATGTCACAGTACAGGAATAATGCACACAGTGATGTCACAGTACAGGGATAATACACACAGTGATGTCACAGTACAGGGATAATACACACAGTGATGTCACAGTACAGGGATAATACACACAGTGATGTCACAGTACAGGGATAATACACACAGTGATGTCACAGTACAGGGATAATACACACAGTGATGTCACAGTACAGGGATAATACACACAGTGATGTCACAGTACAGGGATAATACACACAGTGATGTCACAGTACAGGAATAATACACACAGTGATGTCACAGTACAGGGATAATACACACAGTGATGTCACAGTACAGGGATAATAGACACAGTGATGTCACATTACAGGGATAATATACACAGTGATGTCACAGTACAGGGATAATAGACACAGTGATGTCACATTACAGGGATAATACACACAGTGATGTCACAGTACAGGGATAATACACACAGTGTTGTCACAGTACAGGGATAATACACACAGTGATGTCACAGTAGAAGGATAATGTCATAGGATGTCACAGTGCAGTAATAAGGCACAATAAAAGATTACCATAGGGGCATCACGGTGGCTCAGTGGTTAGCACTGCAGCCTTGCAGCATTGGAGTCCTGAGTTTGGAACCCGCCAGTAAAAACATCTGCAATGACTTTGTATGTTCTCCCCGTGTGTGCATGTATTTCCTCCCAAAGACATATGGATAGCAAATAAATGTACATTGTGATTCCTATATGGAGCTCACAATCTACATAAAAAGAAAAAAAGCTTACCATATACACTGTGCATCCCAGCATATTAAAAATATTATAATGATGTCATATGTAGGAATTCTAATGTCGCAGTACAGGGAATATTTGGAAAGGATGGTGTGCATAGAGGGCTACCTAACCATGGGGCTCCTATAGCAAAACATCCAGTATTTCATACTCCCTTCACCTTCCATAGTCATCACTACAAGTGTCATAGCAGTCGGAGCAGTGTGTCTGACAGTTATACCACTCTATAGCCATTATACAGCTTCTGAAGAAATCTATAGGTCCATATTTTAGATAACAATATCGGGAGGTTTTGTTCCCCAAAGCTCTATCAATAATTGACCCCAAAGGATCTATAGAAGGTAATTCTGTTTGGAGATGACTTTGAAGCTTCCCATTATGGTCTACTTCTTATGTGTTGGTGAACAAGCAACCTGTTAGATATTGTTATTAATGATGACATATTGATAACAACAAAGTATGAAATGCAAAAAAACCATGAACCCTGCACATATACTGTATAGATGGTGTTTGAACCCTCACAATCACTTCCTCGGATGGGATCAAGCCATGCTGTGGCTATACAGTATATGGACGGTGATATGTGCATATTACAGCTGTCACACATGGAAATTCGGCAAAATTATATAAAATTATAACCTTTTTTTTATTTTAGAAACAAGGTGAAAATCTTGTCATAAGCTTTAGATTGATGGTACGTGTCGAAATACAAGACTCTACATTAGGGATGATTATAGCACCAAGCAGGAATAACACGAGATATATATGGCGAACGTGTAATGAGTTGAGATTTTGTCATTTGCATAGAATGTAGAATAACTCCTGACATATATCACCCCGAAGAATGCATAATTAGCTAACTTAATATCATTTACATAATTGCTTGCTAGTGTGTCAATAAATTTATGACCGTGCAAACACATAAGCCAACCTTATTACATCATGTGGACTGGAATGTCATACATATGAACAGGATAGGGTTTGAGATTCTCTTTCTTCTTCTTCTCAGATCAGAGTGTTAAAGGAAAATGTATTTGATGATTTGTAATAGCTTTTTTTTATATATAAATTCACAAGTCAAGATCATTTTCTGGGAGTCAACAATGTAGCTGTCAACTCAGATATGAAGCGACACCAAGTCAAATATACTTCACCATACAGAGGTATAGCCTCCTGGCTGGAATAGCCTTTATAGGGCTCGTTCACATCTGCGTCGTCGGTCCTTATTGCAGGTTTCCGTTTCCTGCATAAAACAGATGCAGGAGACGGAAGCCTGCAGGAGACTTTCTCACCCATTCATTTGAATGGGTGAGAAAGCTGTCCGGCCGTGCGCGGCAGTGAGCGTTTTGCACTCTCCGCCGCGAAACCGGGTTTTATAATCCGGACACAGAGTCGGACATGCAGTACTCTGTGTCCGGATAAAAAAATCCGGTTTCGCGGCGGAGAGCGGACCCGGACCCGGTCTGTGGTTTCCGTCTTCTGGCATGCAGAAGACGGAAACCACAGAACGGAGACCCCAGACGCAGGTGTGAACCCAGCGTTAGCTGTAAATGTAAAGATATCCATGTCACAGAATGACCAGCTTTTTAAAACAATATGATTTTTTGACACTCTGACATGAGATGTCTATCTTGTGTGTGCTGTGGGGAAGATAGATTGGTAGCAGCAGTGGTGCGGACCCAAACAAAAAGACGACTGTTAAAAATCCATATTTCCAGACTCCCCTCTCCTGTGCTATAGACAGCCACCAAATCTCAGGAATATGGTAATTAGCAGCTCACTGTCACCTTCTACTACAACAGCAACATTACCATGCAGACAGAAAAGGTGCAAAACCTGCTCTCACATACTGACCACCGACAAGAGAAAGATACCAAATTCTAACAGGGAATATAAGATCCCAGGTACCTTCACCTGTAACATACCTAATGTAGTGTATTTAATAACATGCACCAATTGTTCCCCTGAAAATCTGTATGTTGGAGAGACGGGTCAGAGGTTTAGAATGCGGATGAACTCACATCGCCATACAATTAGAGAACAAAGAATGGACCTCCCCGTGTCAAAACATTTCTGCAATGAAGATCATAATATCGCCAATGACGTGAACATTTTGGTTTTAAGAAGAAATTTCAAATCTAGCAAAGATAGGAGGATTTATGAGTACAAGCTCATGACCCTGTTTCACACACTCCAGGAAGGATTGAATCTGTCACATGGGTTTATGGTATCTTACAAGAATCACTGACCTGAAGCAACCATAAAAGACCACTCTTTGAACTGATAAGGAGCTTGGGAACTGAGAATTGTTTACTTGTATGTACCAATAACTTTCCATCCTCTCACCTAAAATTCTATTCCTATGTGTCCCTTTGTACATAAATATGCAGCCTTCAGAAATAGTTTTTAAGTTTACCAGAGGAAGAAACCAAGTGCTTTGAAAGCTTGTAATCTGTCATCATTATTAGCCATTAAAAATGTATCAAGTACTGAAGACTCTCAAGTTTTTTGTTTTTTATATTTCATACTCACTGGCTAACACGGTACAAAAACAAATGTTTTCCTTATACTAAACAAAGGCACTGTAACTGTACATGTGGCTTATTACCAGCCACACAGTCAAAACAAAATAAAACAGAGGCTATGATCCACACCAGATAACAGGGTGTTGGGACAAAACCCGGCTCCTCCACTCTTCCCCAGGCACTGCCCTGAAGTTCAGGCTCTCTAACGATGCCTATGACCCACACTTGGGTGGCAGCTTATTCAAGATCATCCCTGGACCACACATATGTCAGGAATCCGGGGTAGATATAGTGGGACTCCAGCACTCCGCCTGACACCTTCTCACAGTGCCAATATGCAGTCACCCAGTGGTTCCAGTTCAGACAGTAGATTTTTTTAACTAAATTCTAACTAAGGGAAAGGTACCAACATCTGTGTATCCAACTATTTTGCCAGCATTTAGAATTGGGTAAGAAAAAAAATCAAGTAAAACAATAAGAAATCAGAACAAATGAAGAATCAATGAGAAAAGGAAAAAAAAAAATGGCCCTGGTAATAAGAATTTACAAACTATAAGAGAGAGGTCACTTCTAAAAAGATATGATAATTAGAGATGAGCGAACACTAAAATGTTCGAGGTTCGAAATTCGATTCGAACAGCCGCTCAATGTTCGTGTGTTCGAACGGGTTTCGAACCCCATTATAGTCTATGGGGAACAGATACTCGTTAAGGGGGAAACCCAAATCCGTGTCTGGAGGGTCACCAAGTCCACTATGACACCCCAGGAAATGATGCCAACACCTCTGGAATGACACTGGGACAGCAGGGGAAGCATGTCTGGGGGCATCTAACACACCAAAGACCCTCTATTACCCCAACATCACAGCCTAACAACTACACACTTTACACACTCAATACCACCTCTCTGACAGTAGGAAAACACCTTGAAACATGTGTATTTGGCACTTGCAGTGAGGAGAGCTTGTCACCAGCAGTGAATTTGGCCCTTGTAGTAAGTTGAGGTTGGCACCAACATTTGTTTTGAAAATCAGGGTGGATTGAGCCTCTAACCAGCAGAGTTTGGGCAAATTCATGGTGGAGGGAGCCTCTAAAAACCCCAGTTTGGACCAATTCATGGTGGAGGGAGACTCTAAAAACCCCAGTTTGGACCAATTCATGGTGGAGGGAGACTCTAAAAACCCCAGTTTGGACCAATTCATGGTGGAGGGAGCCTCTAAAAACCCCAGTTTGGACCAATTCATGGTGGAGGGAGCCTCTAACCAGCCCAGTTTGGACCAATTAATGGTGGAGGGAGCCTCTAAACAGCCAAGTTTTGGGAAATTCATGGTGGAGGGAGCCTCTAACCAGCCCAGTTTGGACCAATTCATGGTGGAGGGAGCCTCTAAACAGCCCAGTTTGGGCAAATTCATGGTGGAGGGAGCCTCTAACCAGCCCAGTTTGGACCAATTAATGGTGGAGGGAGCCTCTAAACAGCCCAGTTTGGACCAATTAATGGTGGAGGGAGCCTCTAACCAGCCCAGTTTGGACCAATTAATGGTGGAGGGAGCCTCTAACCAGCCCAGTTTGGACCAATTAATGGTGGAGGGAGCCTCTAACCAGCCCAGTTTGGACCAATTAATGGTGGAGGGAGCCTCTAAACAGCCAAGTTTTGGGAAATTCATGGTGGAGGGAGCCTCTAACCAGCCCAGTTTGGACCAATTCATGGTGGAGGGAGCCTCTAAACAGCCCAGTTTGGGCAAATTCATGGTGGAGGGAGCCTCTAAAAAACCCAGTTTGGACCAATTCATGGTGGAGGGAGCCTCTAATTAGCCCAGTTTGGACCAATTAATTGTGGAGGGAGCCTCTAACCAGCCCAGTTTGGACCAATTAATGGTGGAGGGAGCCTCTAACCACCCCAGTTTGGGCAAATTCATGGTGGAGGGAGCCTCTAACCAGCCCAGTTTGGACCAATTAATGGTGGAGGGAGCCTCTAAACAGCCAAGTTTTGGGAAATTCATGGTGGAGGGAGCCTCTAACCAGCCCAGTTTGGGCAAATTCATGGTGGAGGGAGCCTCTAACCAGCCCAGTTTGGACCAATTAATGGTGGAGGGAGCCTCTAACCAGCCCAGTTTGGACCAATTAATGGTGGAGGGAGCCTCTAAACAGCCAAGTTTTGGGAAATTCATGGTGGAGGGAGCCTCTAACCAGCCCAGTTTGGACCAATTCATGGTGGAGGGAGCCTCTAAACAGCCCAGTTTGGGCAAATTCATGGTGGAGGGAGCCTCTAAAAAACCCAGTTTGGACCAATTCATGGTGGAGGGAGCCTCTAATTAGCCCAGTTTGGACCAATTAATTGTGGAGGGAGCCTCTAACCAGCCCAGTTTGGACCAATTAATGGTGGAGGGAGCCTCTAACCACCCCAGTTTGGACCAATTCATGGTGGAGGGAGCCTCTAACCAGCCCAGTTTGGACCAATTAATGGTGGAGGGAGCCTCTAAACAGCCAAGTTTTGGGAAATTCATGGTGGAGGGAGCCTCTAACCAGCCCAGTTTGGACCAATTCATGGTGGAGGGAGCCTCTAAACAGCCCAGTTTGGGCAAATTCATGGTGGAGGGAGCCTCTAACCAGCCCAGTTTGGACCAATTAATGGTGGAGGGAGCCTCTAAACAGCCAAGTTTTGGGAAATTCATGGTGGAGGGAGCCTCTAACCAGCCCAGTTTGGACCAATTCATGGTGGAGGGAGCCTCTAAACAGCCAAGTTTTGGGAAATTCATGGTGGAGGGAGCCTCTAAAAAACCCAGTTTGGACCAATTCATGGTGGAGGGAGCCTCTAATTAGCCCAGTTTGGACCAATTAATTGTGGAGGGAGCCTCTAACCAGCCCAGTTTGGACCAATTAATGGTGGAGGGAGCCTCTAACCACCCCAGTTTGGGCAAATTCATGGTGGAGGGAGCCTCTAACCAGCCCAGTTTGGACCAATTAATGGTGGAGGGAGCCTCTAAACAGCCAAGTTTTGGGAAATTCATGGTGGAGGGAGCCTCTAACCAGCCCAGTTTGGACCAATTCATGGTGGAGGGAGCCTCTAAACAGCCCAGTTTGGGCAAATTCATGGTGGAGGGAGCCTCTAAACAGCCCAGTTTGGGCAAATTCATGGTGGAGGGAGCCTCTAACCAGCCCAGTTTGGACCAATTAATGGTGGAGGGAGCCTCTAAACAGCCAAGTTTTGGGAAATTCATGGTGGAGGGAGCCTCTAACCAGCCCAGTTTGGACCAATTAATGGTGGAGGGAGCCTCTAACCAGCCCAGTTTGGACCAATTAATGGTGGAGGGAGCCTCTAACCAGCCCAGTTTGGACCAATTAATGGTGGAGGGAGCCTCTAAACAGCCAAGTTTTGGGAAATTCATGGTGGAGGGAGCCTCTAACCAGCCCAGTTTGGACCAATTCATGGTGGAGGGAGCCTCTAAACAGCCCAGTTTGGGCAAATTCATGGTGGAGGGAGCCTCTAAAAAACCCAGTTTGGACCAATTCATGGTGGAGGGAGCCTCTAATTAGCCCAGTTTGGACCAATTAATTGTGGAGGGAGCCTCTAACCAGCCCAGTTTGGACCAATTAATGGTGGAGGGAGCCTCTAAAAAACCCAGTTTGGACCAATTCATGGTGGAGGGAGCCTCTAATTAGCCCAGTTTGGACCAATTAATTGTGGAGGGAGCCTCTAACCAGCCCAGTTTGGACCAATTAATGGTGGAGGGAGCCTCTAACCACCCCAGTTTGGACCAATTCATGGTGGAGGGAGCCTCTAACCACCCCAGTTTGGACCAATTCATGGTGGAGGGAGCCTCTAAACAGCCCAGTTTGGGCAAATTCATGGTGGAGGGAGCCTCTAACCAGCCCAGTTTGGACCAATTAATGGTGGAGGGAGCCTCTAAACAGCCCAGTTTGGGCAAATTCATGGTGGAGGGAGCCTCTAACCAGCCCAGTTTGGACCAATTAATGGTGGAGGGAGCCTCTAAACAGCCAAGTTTTGGGAAATTCATGGTGGAGGGAGCCTCTAACCAGCCCAGTTTGGACCAATTAATGGTGGAGGGAGCCTCTAACCACCCCAGTTTGGGCAAATTCATGGTGGAGGGAGCCTCTAACCAGCCCAGTTTGGACCAATTAATGGTGGAGGGAGCCTCTAAACAGCCCAGTTTGGGCAAATTCATGGTGGAGGGAGCCTCTAAACAGCCAAGTTTTGGGAAATTCATGGTGGAGGGAGCCTCTAACCAGCCCAGTTTGGACCAATTCATGGTGGAGGGAGCCTCTAAACAGCCCAGTTTGGGCAAATTCATGGTGGAGGGAGCCTCTAAAAAACCCAGTTTGGACCAATTCATGGTGGAGGGAGCCTCTAATTAGCCCAGTTTGGACCAATTAATTGTGGAGGGAGCCTCTAACCAGCCCAGTTTGGACCAATTAATGGTGGAGGGAGCCTCTAACCACCCCAGTTTGGGCAAATTCATGGTGGAGGGAGCCTCTAACCAGCCCAGTTTGGACCAATTAATGGTGGAGGGAGCCTCTAAACAGCCAAGTTTTGGGAAATTCATGGTGGAGGGAGCCTCTAACCAGCCCAGTTTGGACCAATTCATGGTGGAGGGAGCCTCTAAACAGCCCAGTTTGGGCAAATTCATGGTGGAGGGAGCCTCTAAACAGCCCAGTTTGGGCAAATTCATGGTGGAGGGAGCCTCTAACCAGCCCAGTTTGGACCAATTAATGGTGGAGGGAGCCTCTAAACAGCCAAGTTTTGGGAAATTCATGGTGGAGGGAGCCTCTAACCAGCCCAGTTTGGACCAATTAATGGTGGAGGGAGCCTCTAACCAGCCCAGTTTGGACCAATTAATGGTGGAGGGAGCCTCTAACCAGCCCAGTTTGGACCAATTAATGGTGGAGGGAGCCTCTAAACAGCCAAGTTTTGGGAAATTCATGGTGGAGGGAGCCTCTAACCAGCCCAGTTTGGACCAATTCATGGTGGAGGGAGCCTCTAAACAGCCCAGTTTGGGCAAATTCATGGTGGAGGGAGCCTCTAAAAAACCCAGTTTGGACCAATTCATGGTGGAGGGAGCCTCTAATTAGCCCAGTTTGGACCAATTAATTGTGGAGGGAGCCTCTAACCAGCCCAGTTTGGACCAATTAATGGTGGAGGGAGCCTCTAAAAAACCCAGTTTGGACCAATTCATGGTGGAGGGAGCCTCTAATTAGCCCAGTTTGGACCAATTAATTGTGGAGGGAGCCTCTAACCAGCCCAGTTTGGACCAATTAATGGTGGAGGGAGCCTCTAACCACCCCAGTTTGGACCAATTCATGGTGGAGGGAGCCTCTAACCACCCCAGTTTGGACCAATTCATGGTGGAGGGAGCCTCTAAACAGCCCAGTTTGGGCAAATTCATGGTGGAGGGAGCCTCTAACCAGCCCAGTTTGGACCAATTAATGGTGGAGGGAGCCTCTAAACAGCCCAGTTTGGGCAAATTCATGGTGGAGGGAGCCTCTAACCAGCCCAGTTTGGACCAATTAATGGTGGAGGGAGCCTCTAAACAGCCAAGTTTTGGGAAATTCATGGTGGAGGGAGCCTCTAACCAGCCCAGTTTGGACCAATTAATGGTGGAGGGAGCCTCTAACCACCCCAGTTTGGGCAAATTCATGGTGGAGGGAGCCTCTAACCAGCCCAGTTTGGACCAATTAATGGTGGAGGGAGCCTCTAAACAGCCCAGTTTGGGCAAATTCATGGTGGAGGGAGCCTCTAAACAGCCAAGTTTTGGGAAATTCATGGTGGAGGGAGCCTCTAACCAGCCCAGTTTGGACCAATTCATGGTGGAGGGAGCCTCTAAACAGCCCAGTTTGGGCAAATTCATGGTGGAGGGAGCCTCTAAAAAACCCAGTTTGGACCAATTCATGGTGGAGGGAGCCTCTAATTAGCCCAGTTTGGACCAATTAATTGTGGAGGGAGCCTCTAACCAGCCCAGTTTGGACCAATTAATGGTGGAGGGAGCCTCTAAAAAACCCAGTTTGGAACAATTCATGGTGGAGGGAGCCTCTAATTAGCCCAGTTTGGACCAATTAATTGTGGAGGGAGCCTCTAACCAGCCCAGTTTGGACCAATTAATGGTGGAGGGAGCCTCTAACCACCCCAGTTTGGACCAATTCATGGTGGAGGGAGCCTCTAACCACCCCAGTTTGGACCAATTCATGGTGGAGGGAGCCTCTAAACAGCCCAGTTTGGGCAAATTCATGGTGGAGGGAGCCTCTAACCAGCAGAGTTGGTGGAAATCAGGGTGGAGGGAGCCTCTAACCAGCAGAGTTGGGGGAAATCAGGGTGGAGGGAGCCTAGTATTAGCAGAATTGTGCAACGCTTATGGTGGATGAGTATGAGGATGCGGAGGAATTGGAGAGGTTGAGTACAGACATGGAGTTTCATGTTGGGGTGCTTTACACAGGTGGGCACAAAAATGACGGCTCTACCCAGTGGTGGTTCATTTTTATCAAAGTGAGCCGGTCGGCACTCTCAGCTGACAGACGGGTGCGCTTGTCAGTGATGATGCCACCGGCTGCACTGAACACCCTCTCAGATAGGACGCTGGCGGCAGGACAGGACAGCACCTCCAAGGCATATAGGGCAAGTTCAAGCCACAGGTCCAACTTCGACACCCAATACGTGTAGGGCGCAGAGGGGTCGGAGAGGACAGGGCTGTGGTCGGAAAGGTATTCCCGCAACATGCGCCTATACTTCTCACGCCTGGTGACACTAGGACCCTCCGTGGCGGCACTTTGGCGAGGGGGTGCCATCAAGGTGTCCCAGACCTTAGACAGTGTGCCCCTCGTTTGTGTGGACCGGTGAGAACTTGGTTGCCTACTGGAGGAACTGCCCTCCCTGCCGCCAACGTCACATGCTGGAAACATCTCCATCATATTCTGCACCAATTGCCTGTGGCAAGCATTGATGCGATTGGCCCTCCCCTCTACCGGAATAAAAGACGAGATGTTGTTTTTATACCGGGGGTCAAGGATAGCAAAGATCCAGTACTGGTTGTCCTCCATGATTTTGACAATACGCTTGTCGGTTGTAAAGCACCCCAACATGAACTCAGCCATGTCTGCCACAGTGTTAGTTGGCATGACTCCTCTGGCCCCACCGGAAAGTTCAATCTCCATTTCCTCCTCATCCTCCATGTCTACCCATCCGCGCTGCAACAATGGGACGATTCGAAGTTGACCGGAAGCCTCCTGTATCACCATCACATCATCGGACAACTCTTCTTCCTCCTCCTCCTCCTCCTCCTCCTCCATTAAACGCAGTGAAGCGGACAGATGTGTGGACCTACTCTCCAGCTGTGACGGATCGGATGCTATCCCTAACTCCTCTGTGTGATCTGAGTTATCCCTGATGTCAATCAGGGATTCTCTCAGAACACACAAGAGCGGGATTGTAAGGCTCACCATCGCATCCTCAGAGCTCACCCTCCTTGTGGACTCCTCAAAGACCCGTAGGATGTCACAAAGGTCTCTCATCCATGGCCACTCATGGATGTGAAACTGAGGCAGCTGACTTTGTGGCACCCTAGGGTTTTGTAGCTGGTATTCCATCAAAGGTCTCTGCTGCTCAACCACTCTATTCAACATCTGAAACGTTGAGTTCCAGCGTGTGGGGACGTCGCACAAAAGCCGGTGTTGTGGCACATGCAGGCGTTGCTGGAGAGATTTTAAGCTAGCAGCGGCTACTGTCGACTTGCGAAAGTGGGCGCACATGCGCCGCACTTTCACCAGTAGCTCTGGAACATTGGGGTAGCTCTTTAGGAAACGTTGCACCACTAGGTTGAAGACGTGGGCCAGGCATGGAACATGTTGGAGTCCGGCAAGCTCCAGAGCTGCTACCAGGTTCCGGCCGTTATCACAAACGACCATGCCTGGGCCCAGGTGCAGCGGCTCAAACCATATTGCCGTCTCATCGAGGAGGGCATCCCTCACCTCGGAGGCAGTGTGCTGTCTGTCCCCCAAGCTGATCAGCTTCAGCACAGCCTGCTGACGTCTACCAACGCCAGTGCTGCAACGTTTCCAACTCGTAGCTGGGGTCAATCTAACAGCGGAGGAGGAGGCGGTGGCGGAGGAGGAGGCGGTGGCGGAGGAGGAGGCGGTAGAGGAGGAGGAGGAGGGGGGTGTTCTTCTCGTGTCCCTGCCAGGAATGTTAGGCGGGGAGACGAGGTACACCGGGCCAGTTTGGGAAGCAGTCCCAGCCTCAACTACATTCACCCAGTGTGCCGTCAGTGAAATGTAGCGTCCCTGTCCGCATGCACTTGTCCACGCGTCGGTGGTCAAGTGGACCTTTGTGCAAAGCGCGGAACTAAGGGCCCGCCTGATGTTGAGTGACACGTGCTGGTGCAAGGCGGGGACGGCACACCGGGAGAAGTAGTGACGGCTAGGGACGGCATAGCGAGGTGCCGCAGTTGCCATCAGGTCCAGGAAGGCGGGAGTTTCAACAAGCCGGAACGCCAACATCTCCTGGGCCAGCAGTTTAGCGATGTTGGCGTTCAAGGCTTGCGCGTGTGGGTGGTTAGCAGTGTATTTCTGCCGCCGCTCCAATGTCTGAGAGATGGTGGGTTGTTGTAAAGAAACGCCTGATGGTGCCTTTGATGGTGCAGGAGAAGGAGGTAAGACAGGACCAGGGGAGGATGAGGTAGAAGTCAACAAAGTGGCGGAGGCAGATGAAGTGGTGTCCTGGCTCGTCCTCTGGAGTGCATCGCCAGCACAGTCAGCAGTGGCAGTGGCAGAGGCAGAGGCAGAGGCAGTGGCAGTGGCGTGAACGGCAGTCGGCCTTTGTCCTGCCGTTGCTGCCTGCCACTGATTCCAGTGCTTGGATTCCAAATGACGGCGCATTGAAGTGGTGGACAGGTTGCTCTTCTCAGAGCCCCTAATCAATTTCGAGAGGCAAATTGTGCAGACAACACTATATCTGTCCTCGGCGCATTCCTTGAAAAAACTCCACACCTTCGAGAAACGTGCCCTCGAGGTGGGAGTTTTTCGGGGCTGGGTACGAACTGGAACATCTTGGGAGATTCCGGGTGTGGCCTGGCTTCGCCTAAGCTGCTGACCTCTGCCTCTGCCTCTAGCTACCCTTTTTGGTGCTGCACCTGCCTCAACATCCACACTACTTTCCCCGCTTGACATCCCCCCTGTCCAGGTCGGGTCAGTGTCCTCATCATCCACCACTTCCTCTTCCAACTCCTGTCTCATCTCCTCCTCCCGCACAATGCGCCGGTCAACTGGATGCCCTGACGGCAACTGCGTCACATCATCGTCGATGAGGGTGGGTTGCTGGTCATCCACCACCAAATCGAACGGAGATGGAGGAGACTCTAGTGTTTGAGCATCTGGATACAGATGCTCCTCTGTTAGGTTCGTGGAATCGTGACGTGGAGAGGCAGGTTGAGGGACAATGAAAGGAGCGGAGAACAGCTCTGGGGAGCAGGGACAGTTTGGGTTATTGTTCTGTAAAGCTTCGGAATTTTGGGAGGAAGGAAGACAAGACTGTTGGGTAATAGGAGGAGAGGAGGCAGAGTCTGACTGGCTGCTGGACAATGTGCTGTAAGCGTTCTCTGACAGCCATTGCAAGACCTGTTCCTGGTTCTCGGGCCTACTAAGGTTTGTACCCTGCAGTTTAGTTAATGTGGCAAGCAACCCTGGCACTGTGGAGTGGCGCAATGCTTGCTGCCCCACAGGAGTAGGCACGGGACGCCCTGTGGCTTCACTGCTACCTTGCTCCCCAGGACCATTCCCCCGACCTCGCCCACGGCCTCGTCCACGTCCCTTTCCGGGAGCCTTGCGCATTTTGAATTCCTAGTTAGAAATTGGCACTGTATACCAGTAGTAAAAATTGTGGGTGCACGTAACCCCAATATATTCTTTGAATTCCCAGTCAGAAACTGGCACTATATGGCAGTAGCAAGAAATGAGGGTATTTGTATTCCCAATATACTCTTTGAATTCCCAGTCAGACAATGGCACTGTATACCAGTAGTAAAAATTGTGGGTGCACGTAACCCCAATATATTCTTTGAATTCCCAGTCAGAAACTGGCACTATATGGCAGTAGCAAGAAATGAGGGTATTTGTATTCCCAATATACTCTTTGAATTCCCAGTCAGACAATGGCACTGTATACCAGTAGTAAAAATTGTGGGTGCACGTAACCCCAATATATTCTTTGAATTACCAGTCAGAAACTGGCACTATATGGCAGTAGCAAGAAATGAGGGTATTTATAACCCCAATATATTCTTTGAATTCCCAGTCAGACAATGGCACTGTATACCAGTAGTAAAAATTGTGGGTGCACGTAACCCCAATATATTCTTTGAATTCCCAGTCAGAAACTGGCACTATATGGCAGTAGCAAGAAATGAGGGTATTTGTATTCCCAATATACTCTTTGAATTCCCAGTCAGACAATGGCACTGTATACCAGTAGTAAAAATTGTGGGTGCACGTAACCCCAATATATTCTTTGAATTCCCAGTCAGACACTGGCACTATATGGCAGTAGCAAGAAATGAGGGTATTTGTATTCCCAATATATTCTTTGAATTCCCAGTCAGACAATGGCACTGTATACCAGTAGTAAAAATTGTGGGTGCACGTAACCCCAATATATTCTTTGAATTACCAGTCAGAAACTGGCACTATATGGCAGTAGCAAGAAATGAGGGTATTTATAACCCCAATATATTCTTTGAATTCCCAGTCAGACAATGGCACTGTATACCAGTAGTAAAAATTGTGGGTGCACGTAACCCCAATATATTCTTTGAATTACCAGTCAGAAACTGGCACTATATGGCAGTAGCAAGAAATGAGGGTATTTATAACCCCAATATATTCTTTGAATTCCCAGTCAGACAATGGCACTGTATACCAGTAGTAAAAATTGTGGGTGCACGTAACCCCAATATATTCTTTGAATTACCAGTCAGAAACTGGCACTATATGGCAGTAGCAAGAAATGAGGGTATTTGTATTCCCAATATACTCTTTGAATTCCCAGTCAGACAATGGCACTGTATACCAGTAGTAAAAATTGTGGGTGCACGTAACCCCAATATATTCTTTGAATTACCAGTCAGAAACTGGCACTATATGGCAGTAGCAAGAAATGAGGGTATTTATAACCCCAATATATTCTTTGAATTCCCAGTCAGACAATGGCACTGTATACCAGTAGTAAAAATTGTGGGTGCACGTAACCCCAATATATTCTTTGAATTCCCAGTCAGAAACTGGCACTATATGGCAGTAGCAAGAAATGAGGGTATTTGTATTCCCAATATACTCTTTGAATTCCCAGTCAGACAATGGCACTGTATACCAGTAGTAAAAATTGTGGGTGCACGTAACCCCAATATATTCTTTGAATTCCCAGTCAGAAACTGGCACTATATGGCAGTAGCAAGAAATGAGGGTATTTATAACCCCAATATATTCTTTGAATTCCCAGTCAGACAATGGCACTGTATACCAGTAGTAAAAATTGTGGGTGCACGTAACCCCAATATATTCTTTGAATTCCCAGTCAGAAACTGGCACTATATGGCAGTAGCAAGAAATGAGGGTATTTGTATTCCCAATATACTCTTTGAATTCCCAGTCAGACAATGGCACTGTATACCAGTAGTAAAAATTGTGGGTGCACGTAACCCCAATATATTCTTTGAATTCCCAGTCAGAAACTGGCACTATATGGCAGTAGCAAGAAATGAGGGTATTTGTATTCCCAATATACTCTTTGAATTCCCAGTCAGACAATGGCACTGTATACCAGTAGTAAAAATTGTGGGTGCACGTAACCCCAATATATTCTTTGAATTACCAGTCAGAAACTGGCACTATATGGCAGTAGCAAGAAATGAGGGTATTTATAACCCCAATATATTCTTTGAATTCCCAGTCAGACAATGGCACTGTATACCAGTAGTAAAAATTGTGGGTGCACGTAACCCCAATATATTCTTTGAATTCCCAGTCAGAAACTGGCACT
Organism: Leptodactylus fuscus; assembly: GCF_031893055.1. Classification (NCBI taxonomy): domain Eukaryota; kingdom Metazoa; phylum Chordata; class Amphibia; order Anura; family Leptodactylidae; genus Leptodactylus; species Leptodactylus fuscus. Next base: position 40,127,686 of record NC_134265.1, read on the forward strand.
ATATGGCAGTAGCAAGAAATGAGGGTATTTGTATTCCCAATATACTCTTTGAATTCCCAGTCAGACAATGGCACTGTATACCAGTAGTAAAAATTGTGGGTGCACGTAACCCCAATATATTCTTTGAATTACCAGTCAGAAACTGGCACTATATGGCAGTAGCAAGAAATGAGGGTATTTATAACCCCAATATATTCTTTGAATTCCCAGTCAGACAATGGCACTGTATACCAGTAGTAAAAATTGTGGGTGCACGTAACCCCAATATATTCTTTGAATTCCCAGTCAGAAACTGGCACTATATGGCAGTAGCAAGAAATGAGGGTATTTGTATTCCCAATATACTCTTTGAATTCCCAGTCAGACAATGGCACTGTATACCAGTAGTAAAAATTGTGGGTGCACGTAACCCCAATATATTTTTTGAATTACCAGTCAGAAACTGGCACTATATGGCAGTAGCAAGAAATGAGGGTATTTATAACCCCAATATATTCTTTGAATTCCCAGTCAGACAATGGCACTGTATACCAGTAGTAAAAATTGTGGGTGCACGTAACCCCAATATATTCTTTGAATTACCAGTCAGAAACTGGCACTATATGGCAGTAGCAAGAAATGAGGGTATTTATAACCCCAATATATTCTTTGAATTCCCAGTCAGACAATGGCACTGTATACCAGTAGTAAAAATTGTGGGTGCACGTAACCCCAATATATTCTTTGAATTACCAGTCAGAAACTGGCACTATATGGCAGTAGCAAGAAATGAGGGTATTTATAACCCCAATATATTCTTTGAATTCCCAGTCAGACAATGGCACTGTATACCAGTAGTAAAAATTGTGGGTGCACGTAACCCCAATATATTCTTTGAATTCCCAGTCAGAAACTGGCACTATATGGCAGTAGCAAGAAATGAGGGTATTTGTATTCCCAATATACTCTTTGAATTCCCAGTCAGACAATGGCACTGTATACCAGTAGTAAAAATTGTGGGTGCACGTAACCCCAATATATTCTTTGAATTACCAGTCAGAAACTGGCACTATATGGCAGTAGCAAGAAATGAGGGTATTTATAACCCCAATATATTCTTTGAATTCCCAGTCAGACAATGGCACTGTATACCAGTAGTAAAAATTGTGGGTGCACGTAACCCCAATATATTCTTTGAATTCCCAGTCAGAAACTGGCACTATATGGCAGTAGCAAGAAATGAGGGTATTTGTATTCCCAATATACTCTTTGAATTCCCAGTCAGACAATGGCACTGTATACCAGTAGTAAAAATTGTGGGTGCACGTAACCCCAATATATTCTTTGAATTCCCAGTCAGACACTGGCACTATATGGCAGTAGCAAGAAATGAGGGTATTTGTATTCCCAATATATTCTTTGAATTCCCAGTCAGACAATGGCACTGTATACCAGTAGTAAAAATTGTGGGTGCACGTAACCCCAATATATTCTTTGAATTACCAGTCAGAAACTGGCACTATATGGCAGTAGCAAGAAATGAGGGTATTTGTATTCCCAATATATTCTTTGAATTCCCAGTCAGACAATGGCACTGTATACCAGTAGTAAAAATTGTGGGTGTATATAGCCCCAATTCTATTGCTAGGGGACTTGCAGGGTATTTCTGGGGTGAAGGTGGGGGGGCACACCGTTGGAACGGGTATCGGGGTATATATCGGGTATACGGGAATACACTGACAGTGTATTCCATTCAGGATCCTGGGAAAGCTGGGTTGCGGCGATTGAGCCCGTCAGTGCCACGTTACACTGACAAGCTTCTCCCTGGAATTTAGCTCTTACAAGAGCTGTTGGTTGTCTTCTCCTTCCTATCCTAGCCTGTCCCTGCCTACCCAGAATCTAACCCCTAGCTAGCTGGACGGAAACCTCCGTCCTCGGTGAATTGCAAGCTCAGAATGACGCGAAGCTGGGCGTCGCTGTTCTTTTAAATTAGAGGTCACATGTTTTCGGCAGCCAATGGGTTTTGCCTACTTTTTTCAACGTCACCGGTGTCGTAGTTCCTGTCCCACCTACCCAGCGCTGTTATTGGAGCAAAAAAGGCGCCAGGGAAGGTGGGAGGGGAATCGAGTAATGGCGCACTTTACCACGCGGTGTTCGATTCGATTCGAACATGCCGAACAGCCTAATATCCGATCGAACATGAGTTCGATAGAACACTGTTCGCTCATCTCTAATGATAATCTACAGGAAAGGGGTCCCTATTCTTCAGAGGTTATTTAATAATATACAACAGAGGACCCTGCCCATAGTAGCTTACAGTATGCAGGAGAGAGGACTCTAACCATAAGATCTTACACTATGCAGAAGAGAGGACTCTACACATAATAACTTACACTCTAAAGGAGAGAGGACCTTGCTCATAATAGTTTATTTTTTACAGAAGAGAGGTCCCTGTACATAAAAGCAGTGTTCTACAGAAGAGAAGACCCTGCCCATAAGAACTTACACGCTACAGGAGAGATGTCCCTGCCCGTAAGAACTTACACTCTACAGGAGAGAGGTCCCTGTCCATAAGAGCTTACACTCTACAGGAGAGAAGTCCATGTCTATAAAGGCTTACACTCTACAGGAGAGAGGACCCTGTTCATAAGAGCTAAAATTCTACAGGAAAGAGGTCCATATCTATAAAGGCTGACACTCTAAAGGAGAGAGGTCCCTGTCCATAAGAGCTTACACTCTACAGGAGAGAGGTCCATGTCTATAAAGGCTTACACTCTAAAGGAGAGAGGTCCGTGTTCATAAGAGCTTATACTCTACAGGAAAGAAGTCCCTGTCCATAAGAGCTTACACTCTATAGGAGAGAGGTCCCTGTCCATAAAGGCTTACACTCTAAAGGAGAGAGGTCCCTGTTCATAACAGCTTACAATCACCAGAAAGAGGACCCTGCCCATGTTTGCTTACACTCTTAATGGAGACAGGTCATTATTCATGATGTTACAATCTAAAGAAGAGAGATCCCTATCCATAATAACATAACATGAACCTATAACCTGCCACACAGGAGTTCAACAGGATAGATGCAGCACGGGAGAAGTCCTGCAGATGGGAATAAATAGATATAGGTAGGGACAATGAGTTCCAGGTCACTGGCTGAACACTGAGCATGAGTAAGTTGAAACAGTAGACAGAGATGATATCAGACATCTTAAGAGCAGGTTTGTAAAGAGTTTTGAATTGTTGCAGTGAGCAGATGAATTAGTTTAGCTACTAGACAGAAAGAACAACCTTGTAGTTTTACTTATGGTGGATTGAAGTGGAAGAAATTTCACAGGTTTTTCCATACTGTACAATTATTTCTTGTAGGACTTACAGGTCTTTGGTTCTTGGGGAGAATACTAGTTGCACAATGTGGCAGATCAGCCACAAGATTTAACTAGGACAAATCCAGCATATAATGAATGCAACCTCTTCAAGGTTGGGTCTTCATTTAATTAACCTTTTAACTCTGTCTTCTCCAGATTGCCAGATGAAAGGTTGAACTGCCCAAGGAAATGGCGATGTTAAGAGCTGGCTCTGGTTCGCATTGTTTTCAAGCTGAAAAGTAGAATTAATAATTTGCAGCTATGGAGAGAGAGAGAAAAAAAAAGAAAGAAAGAAAGAAAGAAAGAAAGAAAGAAAGAAAGAAAGAAAGAAAGAAAGAAAGAAAGAAAGAAAGAAAGAAAGAAAGAAAGAAAGAAAGGCTGGAAGTAGAGATGAGCAAACACCGTTCCATCGAATACATATTCGATCGAATATCAGGCCGTTCGAGGTATTCAATTACAATCGAATACCACGAGGCAAATGCAGAAAAAATTTGTATCCCCTCCCACCTTCCCTGGCACGTTTTTTGCACCAATAACAGCGCTTGGGAGGTGGGACGGGAACTACGACAATGGAAAAAGTAATTGGCTGGCTAAATCAGGTGACCTCCAATTTAGACGAATGGTGGATTTAACATACGACTAATTTGGGACTGTGAACTATGTGACTGTGAGACAGGGACAGATCTACAGGCAGGGTTAGCTAGGGATTACCTTTATTTAGGGGGGAATGTTACTAACTCAGCTGTTTGGGGCTCTATCTGGTCGGGATCCCATCTTTTTCCCATAGGAATGCATTGAATGCACAGAAGTACAACATTCGGCCAATCAACGCTGGTCAATGCATTCCTATGCCGAGATGAAGCAGAGCTGAACCTGCTACACACTCAGCTCTACCGATGTAGCAGTGTCCTATGTAGTGGTCCGATGCAGCAGAGCTGAGTGTGTAGCAGGTCCAGCTCTGCTGCATCGGACTGCTACATCGGACACTGCTACATCCGTCAGCACTTAGGGTTGAGCTGATCTTGACATTTCAGGATCGTTTTTAAAGTTACTTGATGCCCTGAGGCATGCTTCCCCTGCTGTCCCTGCTTCCCATGCTTCCCCTGCTGTCTTAGTGGACTTGGTGACCCCCCTGAGTCGAATGGTAGGATCCCCTGTAGCGAAGCATTTTTCCCCATAGACTATAATGGGGTTCAATAGTCATTCGAATAGTTGAATATTGAGCAGCTATTCGAAACGAATATTGAATATCGAACATTTTACTGTTCGCTCATCTCTAGCTGGAAGGAAGGAAGGAAGGAAGGAAGGAAGGAAGGAAGGAAGGAAGGAAGGAAGGAAGGAAGGATGAGTAATGGAAGGAGAGACTAAAGGTGACCATAAACCTGACAACTGGTGGATTTGGTCGACAATCTATTGCACTTGGACATTTCATGACTCTCCCTGATTAGCAATTGTGGACATCTTAGAACTAATATAGCCCATTTTCTAACTTCATTTTACCACATGGCCCCCTCATGCTTGCTTATCCTATGTATCCACTACTTATTTTCTAAAACCAAAGGATCCAACATGTTAAAAGGGATCTGAACAGCCAACATATTACAGGTCGGAGTTCCTATTGTGCTGCTTGGCTTATAAGGGCAAATAATACAATGGTTATGAGTAGTCCGCTCTAGGGGAATATTCTGTGAGCCTCTCCTTGCCCTTCTCACTAGTGATTGATGGTTGACTACAGTGCCTAGAGGCCACCATTTTGAGGGTCTTCACCTTCCAGTTCCCTTACCTCTCCCCAGATGACAAAGTTTAAAATATATACCTTTAACAATTTAATAGCTTTAATATGTGGTAGAAAGGTTATACAGTATTACTAAAAGTTGGAGCATTGTTCTCCTTGGCTGAACATTCAGTCATACAGATGTGTCCTCCACGTAATTCATTAAGGACTATACAAGTTCAATACGTTACACAGCATGCTAGCAAAACACTATAATGGCTGCAGATCACACCACTGGGTGGAAAAATAAAGACTATATACAAAAAAGATATGTACTCCTATAGCGAGAAATATCCAATCTCATTGGTTGGTGCCTGAAGATACTGGAAGAGACGGTAACAGAATGAGTATAGATCTTCAGCACCCCAAAGGTTAAATATCAAAAAACTGTATTCCATATCGTCATTAAAAAAAGACTTTAACGCCCAGCCACAAGCAATAATAATACGTTAGAAGGTCTTTGATGTCAGTGACCCAAAATTTTTGAAACATTGTACAGAACATTCGCTCATCTCTAGTTTCTGCCTACCGCCCAACCCGTGCTCTCCGCTCACTCAATGATCCTCTATTATCAGAACCTCCCACGCTCGTATACAAGACTTCTCCCGAGCTGCACCACTGCTCTGGAATGCTCTACCCCGGACAATCAGATTAACTCCCAATTTCTACAGCTTCAAACGCAAACTAAAGACACATCTTATCATACAGGCCTATCACAATTTCTAACATAAACCCTTCCGTACTATAATTAGAATCCCCAAAATTTAACCCTCCTCTGTCCCCGCTCCCACATTTACCCACATGATATGATACCATTTCAGGCTAACTTTATAGGTCCAAGCTCCATCCACATGTTAAAGGAAACAACTGGTGACGGCTCATAAAATTTTATGTTTATTATCTGACCCCCTGTATAAGCAATGCTACCTCCCATTCCGCCCCTGCTACCTCTTGTATCACCCCCTCTACTTCATAGATTGTAAGCTCTTGCGAGCAGGGCCCTCAGTCCCATTGTGTGAAATGACTTTCTTTGTAATGCATCTTTCTGTCTTAATTTGAACCCTACAAATTGTACAGCACTGCAGAATATGTTGGCGCTATATAAATAGAATTTATTATTATTATTATTATTATTACCGTATATACTTGAGTATAAGCCGACCCGAATATTAGCTGAGGCCCCTAATTTTACCATATAAGCCGAGGGGGGGGAAATGCAGCAGCTACTGGAAAATTTCAAAAATTAAAATGGTCGGAGTTTTGGGGTGCAGTAGTTGCTGGGTGCTAGGGAAGGGGAGGGGGTGTTTTGGTTGTCTGTCTGCCCCTTCCCTGAGCTTGAGGATTGTTTTTTCTTCCCTCACTTGGAATTCAGTCTGGCTGAACATAGGGTATCTGCAGTGCTCCTATTAACCCCTTCCGACGGAACAGGAGCTCTGCAGATCCCCTATATTCAGTAGACCAGGCACTGTCAGACACAGGGATACCTAATGTGTATGTGTTTCACAGTCATTTTCTACTTTTATATGTATTCTAAGGAAAGGAGGGATTTAGAACTTTTATTTTTTTATTTTCTTTAAATCATTCTTTTTCTTTGCACTATTTTATGGGAGATTCTATACATTAACATTGTGGCTGGTCATAGACCCCCCCCCAAAAAAAAAAAAAAAAAAAAAAAAAAAGAAGAAGAATTTTTTTTTTTTTTGCTGACTCGAGTATAAGCCGAGAGTGGCTTTTTTCAGCACAAAAATTGGGCTGAAATATCCGGCTTATACTCGAGTATATACGGTATTATTATTATCTTGAAGAGAAAGGGACCTGGGCTACAACTCTGTCTAATTTCGCAGATCTGGTTCTTTCGCCTCCACCATGCACATGTTCTTATCCGAAGGTATCATGTTTTCCTTTTGTAAACTCTTGTGGGTCCCGGTGCAATTTCTTGTCTGTGGCCCCCTACCTCATCCCTACAGTGAATTCTTCATAGTGATGGTTTCGGGTGGTAAGGAGTTTAATCCCCTTAGTGTGGTTAGGGTAATCTGTGGGTCTCCATGGTTTACGGGCCAGATGGAAGCTGCAGTCTCAGTACTGATACCAGTGCTTATGGGCCCCCCTAACACTCCTGAGCCCTGGTTCGACTGCATCTGCACCTCCTTAAGTTACGCCCCTGCTTTTCCTTGAAGAAGCCAGTCTGGTTGTCATTCTTTCATATCTCCATTTCTTTCCTTCTCACTTGTCTTCTCCCATCTTTGTTTAAGTTCTCTTTCTCTGTCGACCACGTTCCTCCTTCCCCCACTTTTGTTTGTTCATTTGTCTATTATTTTAGTATTTTGCTCTTTTTTCTCTTCATATTAAGCAGTGAGTGTAATTTGCCATTAGTGGTCACAGATATGTACAGATATAAGTTGTCAGTACATTATAGATGGAGGCACTGTGTCACTCTGTCATTTATTTTATTCCTCTGTAAATGAAAAATCCACAGCTCTCGGAATAGCGGCTTACATCTCGCACGCAGCCAGGCTGCCAGTTTCCTTTAATACATTGTTGTCAATTGAGGAAAATAAATTGTTTGGTTGGTGTTTCCTTCAATCTCATCTGTGTGCACACATAGACAAAGTCAAGGCAGACTGCTCCAATGTCATATCCCTTGAATTTATTAGTATGTTTTCTCTTAGTGTGCCGTTGCGATATTGAGAAAGAGGAAATTGTTGAAAAATTTACATCACAATTGGTATAAATAGTTTTGGCTGGGATGAACGTCTTGATGCCGCTACAATGATTTTCCTTGAGATTTAATGACAATTAATCATATATCAGATGTGAGCAATATTAAGCAATTTAGAGACTTTGGTATTATATTTGAGCAATTTAAGATAATGGAGATATAAAGGGAATGAGTTGCCAGAAAATACCCTCATTTTTTAAACCAAGTTTCATATAAAACATATCTTTTTTTTAGGAATTTGTGGTGTTTGTTTTCTATGCTATTATCTATAGTAACCACTATAGTAATGTGTGTATGAATGTGTAGTTGACGTTCCGTGACATAATAGTATGGCACTGTGAGGGTATGTTCACATGGAGTATTTTGCAGGCGGATCCGCCTCAAAATCCACTTGGAAAAAGTCTCCCATTCATTTCAATAGGAGTCCCTTGTTTTTTTTTTACCACTAGCCATTTTTTTCAGCTAACGGGAAAAAGAAGTCACATATTTTATCCTCCCCGGATTCTACTGCTGAGTCAGCCGCGGTATCCACAGCTCGAGACTCACTCCTGATTAAGCCCATTCATTGGGGACTATTCAGGAGCGGGATGCCACGACGGGATGCCGATACACTACATTGGCATCTCGTTGCGGCTAGCTGCTCGGAAAAGTCACATGGCACAAAAAGTTTCTGCCATGTGAACTTACCCTAATGCCTCAATCTTAGGAGCTGTGCCTCCAGTATTACTTCTGGGACTCGGCTACATTGCACAGTTAAAACCCAGGACTAGAGATGAGCGAGTAGTGTTCGATCGAGTAGGTGTTCAATCGAATACTACGGTATTCGAAATACTCGTACTCGATCGAGTACTACTAGCTGTTCGAAGTTAAGATTCGATGCAGAACCAGCATTGATTGGCAGAATGCTATACATTGCTAATCAACGCTGGTTCTTCTCTTACCTTTAGAAGTCTTCTCCATGCAGCTTCCCCGCGTCCTCTTCCGGCTCTGAATTCACTCTGCCAGGCATCGAGCCTGGGCAGAGCCGACAGCGCATGTCCGCTTGTAGTGCGGGCATGCGCAGTCGGCTCTGCCCAGGCCCGATGCCTAGCAGAGTGAATTCAAGGCCGGAAGAGGACGCGGGGAGGCTGCGCAGGGAGAAGAATCCAGCCCAATCCTCACTCATGGACTTGGTAAGTATAATTTGATTGAACGTTGCGTACCCCTGAAACGAGCATTTCCCCCCATAGACTATAATAGGGTTTGAAACCCGTTCAAACAGTCGAACAGTGTGCGGCTGTTCAAATCGGATTTTGAACCCCGAATATTATAGTGTTCGCTCATCTCTACCCAGGACTAGTTGAAAAATACTCTGACTCCAACGGGTTAACCCCTCGGATGCCTGCTGAGTGGTGCTCCCTATAACACCCAGGGAACATGTGTACCATATGTTGCAATACCATGTTTTTTCAGTACCTTGCCCTGGAGATCAGAGATCCGAGGTTCAAGTCCCCTTGTAAGACAGAGTTAAAAAAAAAAAAAAAGGAGAAATAAGGTCCGGTTCACATCTGAGTTCGGGCCATTCCGTTCCCCTCTCCACATGAAAAATGCAGAGATAAAAGCTCTAAAAGCCTCACTTTTCTCTCTGCATTTTTCATGCAGAAACCGAGTGGAAACCACATGGACCTCATTATAGTCTATGGAGTCTGCAAGGTTTCCTAAGGTATCCGTTTTTAAGGGGATTAGGTTTCCATTTGGGGGGTCCCCAAGCGGACTCACCGAATGGAAACCCATGCACAGATGGGAACCGGGACAAATAAAAAGTTTAAAAATCTACCTTTACATTTAAAAAACACACAACATAAACAAAAAAATTATAAACAAATATGTTAGGTATCCCCATGTGCATATAAGTTCCCACTATGCAAAAATGTATCCCGTGTAGTGAAAAAAATATACCGCAAAGTGCAAAGTGATATTTTGGTCTCCTCGCTTTCCCTCCAAAAATATAAGTATCTGAAAAAAACACTATAAATTGACCCAAAAATAAAGATTCCTGATATATCTCCATCAATTAAACAGTAAAAAATGTATAGGCGCCAGAATGCGGTGATCCCAGGAAAATTGGCTCTTTTCAAAAAGTGACACTTTATTTGTAAAAGTGGTAAAACATGACACAACCAATATAAATATGGTATCGCCGTAATGGTTGTGCCCACTGTATAAAGTTTCCATGCCATGTTTAATGCAAAATGAACGTCATAAAATAAAATGCAAAAATTTATGATAGAATTATGTTTTTTTTTTTCACATGGACCCCCCAATACATTAATAAAAGCTGATCAAAACATTATATGTACCCAAAAATGGCGCCAAATGAAAGTACAACATGTTATGCAAAGAAAAATAAAAAATTAATGACTTGTGGAAGACAGGGAAGGAAAAAATGGTAAGTCCTGCACAAAGGACATTTCGCTCCACGGGGTTCAGTGAGAAAATGGTAGACACTCAGCCCCAATGAAAGTTAATAATGTCTGTTTGGTCCCTGTGTATCTGCAGTTTTAGTGGTTCAGGCTCCCCAGGGAATCTAAACAATGGACAACCTGATACAGACGTGAGCCTAGCCTAAGCTAAGCTTGTGCTTCCTGTTTTCTTCTGGAGATTTTCACTTCAAAATCCGCCCCTTTACAATGGTAGTCTATGCAGACCGCTGGGCTTCTTTTTTCCACTAGCAGTGGGCTGCTGCTAGCGGAGAAAAGAAGCGACATGCCCTTTCTTCAGGCGGAAGCTGCGGCGCTGTGGGCCACGGCTTCTGCCTAGCGGCAGCGCCCTCCTGTGTCGGCTCATTAATTTGAGCCGACATAGGAGGGGAAAGCCGCGATCGCGATGGTTGTGGCAGGCGGGTTTTGACCAGAGAGAGACGCGGCGAACCGCGGCTCTCTCTGTGTCAAAACCCGCGTGGACAGTTCACATGTGAACTGACCCTTAATCCTAATTATTTTAGCCTTTGGATTTGGGAGAAAGGAGACAAGTTTTCCATATTCCATTACAACCTGATTGATACGTTTTTATTTTGTTTTTGGCTAAATAAAGTGATGTCACCTTTCCTGACATGGCTGTTTTAGTTAATAATTCCCAATGATAGAACAATTCTGTTCTTAGAACTTCTTGGTATTCTTTAGTTTGCATGACCGCGGTCACAAGAAAAATGGCCGCCTACTCAGTAAGCTGGTGTAAGCGCCCATTTTCTTGTTTGGCACCGGCATGCGCAGTTGACTCTGCCCAAGGCCTAGAAGATTGAAACCCAGGACGGAAGAAGATGCAGGGAGAGGCCATTCCAGAAGAAGATGGAGGCATCGCTTGGGTTTTCTTCACAGCATTGGGGACGCCCCCAGTGCTGCAAGAGAACTAATTTGCATACCTAATAAAACCCGGATTAGTACCAGACAGCGGCGCAGAGAAGGCATCTAAAGGTAGGAGAAGAAAAGCCTTTCTTAAGGCTATTCCTACGTGTTAGTCAGAAAAAAGGGATTTCCCTTTAGGGATACAAGCCAAGTGTCAGATAAACTCAGATTCATTTGACAGCTGTCTTAAGTATATATCTGGCCTAACTCCCCTTTCATACAGTATGTCCAATAATGGAATCAAGGACGGAATATACTAGCAAGAGCCAGTCCCTCACTTCTATTATGGATAGGCATTCTGTCTGAACTTTTATCTTTCCTTTTTATACAGAGAGTCTACAAAGCTGTTCAGATTACAGTTCATCTCAGTATTTTTATACAGATTTTTCTAATGCCACATTTTTGCAACTTACAAGAAAATTGTAAAAAAAAAAATACAAAAGAAAGACACAACCAGGATCTTTACATAACAGTCTCAATGGCGTTTAAGTTAGAGTTGTATGGTCATGAAGCAAGCACTTTGCTACCATGGGTTTAGGACAATCTCAACACATTGCTACAGGTAATACGCAGTCAAGTCACATTAATGTGACCACCTGTCAAAATCCAGAATAACCACCTTTCGCAGAGCGGACCGCTGCGAGACGTGCAGGAAGAGAGGGGATGTTGTGATGATGGTCACTACGATGTTGAGCCTTAGCCTAAGATGCTTCATTATCCTACTTTTCTATTTTTTTTTTTATTTTTTTTTTAATGTAGATTGTGAACCCATATAGGGCTCACATTCTACATTTTCCCTATCAGTATGTCTTTGGAGTGTGGGAGAGAACCCACACAAAAACAGGAAGAATATACAAACTCCTTGCAGATGTCCTTGGCAGATTGGAACCCAGGGCTCCAGAGCTAACCGCTGAGCCACCGTGTTGCCCCATCATTTTTACCCATTTTTTACCTCTGAAAAGTGACAAAAGTATTTTATTCCGTACTGATAGTACTGAATGATGCAACTTCTAGAAAGGTAAAAACGCCTACTTTGAACCCAGACCTAAGTCCTTATTTACAGCTGTATGACCGCTATTTTATAAATGTATCATGCAGTTCCTGGTATAATTTCCCCTGGAAATTTATGAATAAATCAATACCTGGATGTTATTATTACTCTTGTAAATGAGGATTATTATTGCTCGGGCTCATACTGCCAGCATCGGTTGGATATTCAGACGGCTTGCGGAGCCACATCCCATGAAAGGTGATGCGGTAATGCCCAGTTGTCAATTATATTATAGCATTTTCAAGTGGAATAATAGAGGAACTCCAGTTTTATAGTGAGCAAAAATATCAGATTTATTTTTTATTTTTTTTTAGAGAGGATCCATCAGCACTCAATTGCCCAGATTTATAATTGTGATTAGAAATAGACACTGACCTGACGTATCTTTGGTGCATTTAATTTAGACTATGTGTGCATAATGCCTTAGACCTCAAAATGAGTAAAGTATTAATTTTAAATAAATATATATATATATATATATATATATATATATATATATATATATACCCCGTATATACTCGAGTATAAGCCAACCCAAATATAAGCTGAGGCCCCTAATTTTACCACAAAAAAACTGGGAAAACTTATTGACTCAAGTATAAGCCGAGGGGGGAAATGCAGCAGCTATTCAAAGAAAATTTCAAAAATTAAAATGGTCAGAGTTTGTGGGTGCAGTAGTTGCTGGGTGATGGGGAAGGGTAGGGGGTGTTTTGGTTGTCTGTCTGCCCCTTCCCTGAGCTTGAGGAGTGTTTCTTTTTTCCCCCACTTGGAATTCAGTCTGGCTGAATATAGGGTATCTGCAGTGCTCCTATTAACCCCTTCCCAACGGAACAGGAGCACTGCAGATTCCCTATATTCAGTAGACCGGGCACTGTCAGACACAGGGATACCTAATGTGTTTGTGTGTCACAGTCGTTTTCTACTTTTATATGTATTCTAGGGAAAGGAGGGATTTAGAACTTTTATGTTTTGATTTTTTTTAAATCTTTATTTTTTTTTTTTTTTTTGCACTATTGTATGGGAGATTGTATGCATTGATATCATGGCTGGTCATAGACAACTACCCCCCCCCCCTAAAAAAAAAAATATATATATATATATTTATTTATTTTTTTTCAGCACGAAAACTGTGCTGAAAAATTAGGCTTATACTCGAATATATATATATATATATATATATATATATATATATATATATATATATATATATATATATATATATATATATGGTATATATAGTATAATAAGACATTAAATAAAATCATGGATATTTTTAATCATCCAAAAAATATTAAAACTCTTATAAAATCCTTTAAAATTAGTTAAATTACCCACATGGGTTAAAAATTTGCTGAGATAAATTTACAGATTATGTATGAAAATCTGATCCATGAGCAAATGAGAGAGGGAAAGCTGGCGGCGGCGGCGGCTGCTTGAGATTTGTCCAGTTGATTGGTAGTCAGAGCAAGTAACCTTCGTACCCTTGGCAGTTGCAACAATATACTGTTGATCAGACATTATAAAATGTAGGAGGGAATATAAAAATCAAACACAAAAATGGAAATAAAATGAGCGCAAACTTTTATTGTCTCCTGCCTCTGTCACTCCACGAAACCGGAGTCGTATATAAGAAAAATGTGACATACTAATGGCAAGTAATTTACTCAAGGATGGGTTTGTGCCTTGAAATGCCTTCACCATACAATGCTTTAAAAACTTTGCAAGTGTATATGCATCGTGGCTGTTATTCTACACTGAAGTTCCCAATTTGTGCATGATATGACTTTTATAATGCCATTAAATGAGCCTCATGAAAAGTGATGCAAGTTACAATGATACATGGCTCTTTCAAGGAGTCTGGATGGAAAAAAAAAAAAAAAAAAAAACATTTCCTATAAAGTCACTTTGAGATTGTGCCTGAGCATTGAAAAGCTTTTGTTTATTAAACTTGGGAATAGCTCTCGATACAATTTATACAGCCCCGTTCTCTTCCCTAACAGCAGCCTATAAATGTTTTTGAAGGACATTTGTAATAATCAGACCTTTATCCGTCTCGCACAGGATGATTTAAGGGAGAAAATATTAAAGACAAAGTTAAAAAAAAAAAAAAAAAATCAGATGTGCAAAGTCTGTGTTTATTTTACTTAAATCTACAAAGAAATAAATTGACTGGAATATATATTTTTTTCCTTTTCCTTTTGGCAATCATTTCTATCTCCCCATTGAACTAAAAATTACATTGCAGATGGTCTTAATTAAAAATCTTCTATATTCTATGCATGCAGCTCTGACGTAGACCTATGTGTCTCCATGGTTACAGACTACTAACACACTTGTGTAGTCAGGTTCTGTAATAATATGATATTGTCTATTATATCCCCCTTCCTACCATCAGTATAGATGTAGCCAAGCTTAGCAATGATTGAGTTTGGTTAAACAGGTTGTCCAGGCTAAGATATTATTTTTTAATTAGCTAAGCGGAGGTGAAAATTTTATTTAAAAAACATACTCACCTCTCCCTGGTTCTCCGGTGTCCTTCCAGCGTCGTCTGGTCTTTCTACTCGGCTGTCTTCTTGGAGCGGATTTCTGCACTGGCTGTGACTTCCCAGGTTCCTTTCACTGAAGCCGCTGATTGGCTTCAATGGCCACAAGACCACTGACCACCAATCAGAGACCTCTTCAGTCACAGGAAGAGATCCTACTGGGAGAAAAGGAGTCCACTGTGAAGATTGCTGCCCAGTATGTGTCCACCGGCCACCAAATCAGGGGAAGATGAGACTCCAAGAACTGTTATACCCCAAATCACCCACCCACCAAGGGCTATTACACCTCAAATCATCCATCCTTCCAGCTTCCCTACACCCTCCCCGCAACCCAAACCCACCAATGTCCCCCCAACCCCCAACAGCCGGATACCCACCCTACTTGCTTTGGCAATGCCAAAAGTCTATTTGGACGTGCCAATAAATCTTCTCTGATTTGATTTGACCCAGGGATGTTACAGGTAGCAGCCACCCCAGATCTCTTCCTTAGGATGCTAAGAAACACGCGGCAGGGAATTCCACTGGATGGCAACACCACAGCTATAGGTTTGGACTGTTCTGGGAAGCTCTGAAACAACAGGGATAGATGTTTTTATTATTATTATTTTAACCTCCTCCAGCCTAATTAAAAATTTTAATTTTAGCCTGGGGAACCTCTGTAAAGACTACAATTTCACAATTTCTTGTAAAACCAATACATAATAATATCACCATATGCTAAAAAAAAATCTTTGACAAGCTGCAGTCCACAACACAGCCATTGGGAGGCTGCACATGGACACATATAGCATATTACTTTGTGAAACAATATTCCAAAATAATATTGGGGCAGATTTCTGAATACTATTTATGCACAATGCCTTACAACATGCCGCTTTTGATAAAATCCTAGTTCTTGTCTACCAAGGTGCAGAAAGTATATAAAATAGAGAATGCGGTGTAAGGCATGAATGTCAGTTTTTTTGTGCAAATTATGCAAGGATTATGACAAATTTTCAATAGTAAATCGGTCAAAACTAAAAAAATGTAGCAAAATGTAGGAAAATTAACCTTTAAATACAAATGTAAAAATGTCACCCGTTTGAATGGCTTTTATTGATTATACTACTCAGTGTTTAAGAGATGGTTCTGTATGTGCCTCATATAGGGAAAGCTAGTAAACGGGTTTCCAGCTTCTAAGGACTTTTCAAACTGATCATCCAGGATAGGGCAATATCTGATCTTTGAGGGTCCAACACCCAGATCTTGGACAGATCAGCTGTTCAGGGGGCTGGAAGCTATTGTAGTGGATGCGGACATGTAAATTGAAAAGCCATTCACACTGTTGAAATTGATTAACTCAAGTTACAGGAGTAAATTTGCAATTCCCCAGAAACCACCGCTATACAGTGGACATGGGTTCTGGAGTCCTAAGCCCAGACTAAGGAGTGATTTATTATTTATAGTCATTATATTATAATATAATAATTTTATTTACATAGCGACAAAATATATCTCACAACACTTTACAAATTAGATGAAACATGAACAGACAATATTAGACATTACAATGTAACAAAAAAATTAACATATCAAATAATAGGAGTGATGGCCCTGATTCCAAGAGCTTACAATCTTTGAGGAAATAGGGGTGACACAAGAGGTAAGAGGGTATCTTTTAATACATAAGGTTAGAAGTGAAGCTGTATGAATCTGTCACAGCTGGTATTTGTGAATATATATATATATATATATATATATATATATATATATATATATATATATATATACTAAGTTCATGGAGTGCAGAGTAACTTCAGGATGGAGGGCTCAGGTTCTGAGATATGGAGTAGAATGGATAGAATAGGATAAAGAAAACCTTAGGTTAGCGTGATGAAAAGAAGAATAATGTGATCAGGTCTTGTGATAATCCTGCTTAAATAGATGTGTTCTTAGGGCACGTTGAAGTTGCCGTAGTTGGGTGGTAATCTGATTTGGCCGGGGTAAAGCATTCTAGAGCACCGGAGCAGCTCAAGAAAAGTCTTGAGGATAATAGTGGAATCTTTGTATAGTAAAGATAGAAGTCTACGGTCATTGGCAGATTGGAGAGGACAGTGATGGAGGTTCGGCACCATAGAGGGATTGTGGGTGAGAGTAATAGGGCCACCAGTACAGTGACTGACATATCAATACGTTACACGTTACACAATACTGAATATTTTTACAGAAAACGATATAACAATCTACCTAGCTTTGCCTTGCAACATTGTCTTGGTAGATCGGACAGCATTTAAGATAACAGTCTCCCTTTAAGTCTTTGAGTGAATTTAATAAAAGCATAGCTGTCTTTTCTGTAAAAGTGATACAACTTGTTATCCATATTGCTTGGTTTTGTTAATTTATATTGTGTATGCCTTTTTTTGGCATGAATCACCAGGATTTTAAATGTATAAATCAAATAGAATAAAAAGGTAATAATTATAGTAATTAGAGGAAGAAAAATGTGTCAGCTATTAACATGAAATAAGGAAAAAAATAACATGGAATTAAACATGAAACATCAAAGTACTTTAAAGTGCTCCTATCCTCACAAGAAAATACCACCGGTGCTCAAACAGGGGCAAGGAAAGGTTTCAGTGTTGTAAAGTAACGCATACAATAAGGATAATTACCTGCATTGAGATTTTGGAAAGCGCCTTTATATGGGATAGGATTGTTGTCACAGTGAAGGGGCCGGTGCGTCACTCATATATATCATCGGCCATTGATTGATCTCAGCGGTTACATGAGCGTTACAGCTTCCAGCGCTACATGTCATGGAAAGTCGACCAGAAGAACAGAATGGGTTGGAATGATCCAAATCCTAGACAATACCTTTATTCTGAGGCCCCACATTGTGGAAATGCAGCTTTTTTGTTGCAGATCTTGCTGGATTTTTTTGAGCCAAAGTCAGGAATGGATTGAGGTAGAAGGTAGAAGTGTATTTGCTTCCTATATATTCCCATTTCCATATGTAGCCATTCTTGGCTTTGGTTCATAAAACACAGCAAAATCTGCAACCAAAAATGCTGCATTGCCGCAATGTGGAACCTCTTAAAGATACCTGAGTTTTCATAAAAAGTTGAAATATCTTAAGGGTCTTGTTGCAAAATCTGTTCTCTGGTGGTGTAAGTCTTCATACATGGTTCAGTGTTTCTGCTTCTAATAGTCCCATTATATCTGCAGCACATTTTATTTTCTCTGAGATGGGGTGGGTACAATAACAGGCCGTCCCCTCTTTTATCTACCTACTACCTATCTGTCTACTACTGGTTCACTTACATGTAACTAAAATAGCAAAGAAATAGCTAAGAAAAGTCCAAAAACATGATATATTGTAAGAGATCCAGGGACACTAAACTGCAAATATATGGTATGATGCTGCTAAACAGATCATTGAAACAGATAAGAGAGAAATTTGTTATCACAGTATGCTATCTATGACTGACATCCTCTCAGCAATAACACAAACAGTAGTCGGAAGTATACGGAGATACATGATAAATGCTCTTTACATTGTAGAAGCTGAATAATTCTCTCCTATCTTCAGGCATGTACAGGTTATGAAATAAAATCAGTCCCTCCTCTCTCCATTGACTGTGTGAACACAAAACCGACCCCTTCCATCCACTTGCTGTGAACCCGCCTTAAGCCTGAAGGTATCTATGGACTGACCCTCCCTAGTCACAGAGAGTGAACTGCAAATCAGCTAGATGGAAGTCACCTAGTGGCAGGAACTTTAGAGAGGTGTTCAGACAGAAAACAGCAACATTGTTAAAGAAAATGCATTACATTTTGTTCAGGAGTCACAAGTTTTCTGAAAATTTAGTGACCCTTTAAGAACCTGAAAAAAAAACAAAAACAATTTAATATTATTTAGAATTTCTAACAATTTTTTTTTTTTTTTTAACATCACACAGTATGAAGTAGAAGAAAGAAGCTAAATATGTGCTATAGGATTAATTACAATGTTATTTAATACCATTTAATTAATTCTCTGACGCCGGCCATGCCGCATGTATTTTTAATTCAATCCTTATTACACCTTTCTTCACGGCCTCCTTACGCTTCTCAATAAGGTGTGAGGAATGCTGATTTTTGTGGATCACTGGTTTGAGTGAGCAAAGAAATATGCCCTTATTACCGAGATTGTGTTCTGGTGATTATAGAAATGTCAAAGTTTAATTCTGGGTATGCTTCATTTAAATAGTGTCTCTAGTAATTAGAACTAAGTGCTAATTCGGTCCGCCAGAAGCCAACGTCTATGTGCCGCTGTGATACTTATCCAAAGCCGTTCCAATCTGTCTTCTTATTGTCAATAATAACATTATATTTTGTGTGTCACTGAATGACACCGGGAACAGAACGTGACAATGTAAATGAATCACACCGCGCTTCAGGGAGAAGAAGGCGCTTGTGGATATTATATATTTCATGTGAGGTGTACAGTTGCAAGCTGTCCTGAATCTCCAGTGTCAGAAATTAGTCATGAAAATCTACATATTTCTAGTTTTTTCAACAGTGGAGTCACTGAAAGCTTTTTGTTCCATATGCTAGCCATGGATAGAAGATAATGACCAGCTCGCCAGTCTCGCCTGAATTTCAACTAAACGTGGATATCATTTCTATGGGGAAAGCAGAGAACAAGCGCATACCTAACCCCTTCAGAATAGGGTTGAGCCAATCTTGAGATTTCAGGATCGATTTTAAAATTCTGATAATTCCTGATCCCGATCATGAAATTTGCTCGATTGCCGATCGGGATCCGAACTTTTCCAATCCCGATTGCTCAACCCTACTTCCGAACCTCTTACCTAGGAGATTGGTAATGATAACACTGGCAAGTTCTGACTTTAGAGGATTTATATATTGATCAATAATGTTGGCCAGTATGTTGCTATTGTGTACACTAATGGCCTTATGTGGAGTCCGGGTGTGCTATTTTTTAATATTTTGGATATGTTTTTTTTTTTATTTTTGTACTAACTCATCAAAAAAACTATATAATGTGCCATCAGAATATTCTTGGAACCCATATTTTCGGTTACTTGTTATATTATTTTCAAAATTTTTTGTAAGGTATTGACACTATCATGAGTATTTTCTCATTTGTTTGGTGATGGTAATTTGTATAGCTGTGTTGCCTCTATCTATCTATCTATCTATCTATCTATCTATCTATCTCTCTATCTCTCTATATCTGTCCATCCATCCCCCCATCTATCTGTCTATCCATCTATCTATCTCTCTATATCTGTCCATCCATCCCTCTATCTATCTATCTATCTATCTATCTATCTATCTATCTCTCTATATCTGTCCATCCATCCCCCCATCTATCTGTCTATCCATCTATCTATCTCTCTATATCTGTCCATCCATCTATCTATCTATCTATCTATCTATCTATCTATCTACGCTTATCTTAGAGGAACAATAGAACTGATTAACTTTAAATCCAATTTAACCAAGTCTCCTGACGGTAAAGCTTGCAATACTCTTCCAATAGGTGTTGCACAATTATTAATTTGCTAAACAGCTATTTCTTGCAATCCTCTTATACACGTGAATGCTCATTTCAGCCAATACTGCATGTATTTTGGAAGGGGAGTAAGTCACTGCCAGACACCTACATTTGCGGCTTATCTACCAGGCATGTGCAAATCCAATCCTTCTTTCCCCAAATACCTGCCATCAGGACAGGACATTTATGCTGGTTCTGCAGCAGGCTCATCTTTGCTAGTCGGGAGAGCTGGCAGTTTGTGGTTTTTCTCATAGGAATGCATTGACCAGCGTTGATTGGCCAAATGCTATACAGTGTACAGCATTCAGCCAATCAACGTTGGTTCTGCCAGAGGCTTGTCTGTGACGAGGCAGAGTCTAAGATCGGACCACAGCAGTCTTCATTGTGGTCCGATCTTAGACTCGTCACAAATGAGCCTTCGGCAGAACCAGCGTTGATTGGCTGAATGCTGTACACTGTATAGCATTTGGCCAATCAACGCTGGTCAATGTATTCCTATGAGAAAAAGTCAGCTCCCGCATAACCGCAAGCTGCCAACTCTCCCGACTAGCAAAGACAAGCCTGCTGCAGAACCAGCGTTGATTGGCCGAATGCTATACACTGTATAGCATTCGGCCAAACAACGCTGGTTATGAATCGAATCTTTAAATGTGTCTATCTACTATGTCCTCCAAATTAATTTCTGGCCTCAAAGCCTAAAAATAGACTGACAATTCACAATTCTGTAGGATTTTTCTTTCTAGCTGTCACCACTTATACTGTACATTGCAGACAAGACAGGCAGGGTTAAATAGAAGAAAACACCTTAAATAATAACGCCACACAACACCTATTGTGTCTAGAGTACTCTCCAATATATCTCAATGAGTTAACTGCACTCTATTGCTACTTATGACTATGACTGTACCGTAAAGCATATCCCAAAGGAGATCAAACAAGATGGTCACCCTCATAACCGTGCACAGAAAACAGAATAAAAAAAATCTACAATCACAAAACAGAAACAGAAATCAGAAACAAAAAAGTATTAAATATAGGAAAAATTTGATAAATGGCGCTAAAATGATATCACTGAACATTCCCTTTAAATCCCCGTATTACAGAATAGACAGGAGCGGACGTATTTTATATTTCTTTTGTTCGTACATTTCTCTCCTTGCTTGTAATAAAATTGCTTCTGGAATAAAACGCGCCAGTTCAGCATTTGGACTTTAGTTGCAAATAGAAATATTCCCTCCGACCCGTTCCATGGCTTCCAGATATCTATCCTTCAGTGCAGAAAATAAATATGCATTTTAATGCCGGTGTTTTCATTAATTATTTATCAGCGTAGTTAAAATACATCTGCTCAGTGAAGCTAGTGTGCAGAACGGAGGATAAACACAAGAATGGACGGGGGTTTAATTCTTTGTGCTCGAGGTCACACTGTGAGAAGCATTGATAGGTTTTATGTACGGAAATAATAAAAGAGTACGAGTGACATACCGGTGTGTGGGAATATAGACGACACAGGGACTCCATGAGAGGCGGCAAAGAGATAAATCTGATCTTTGGCAATGCGAGCAGGAATCTTTTAGATGTGCGAAAAATCTGTTTTGCTGATAAAAAACAATGATCTGTATCCAAAGTGTCTTTTGTTTCTACCAGTTACGGAATAGCCAGATTGTACTATGGAGAATAACCCAGAGGTCATTCTCATTATTGCATTTGATTCTACCAGTAGAATAGGAGAAAATATTAGAGAGTTGAGACTGGCGTAGAAATCCAAGGAGCTCCCTATGGCCTTCTCCGCTTCTAAATCTAGCGACGGTGCGGGAATTGTTCTCATTTGTCGGGAGCGTACCGTATGAATGGCCAAAATAACCCTCAGTCATGTGGTGCAATGTTAGTACAGCGTAACAAGAGAATAGAGATGACGAACCTCATAAGGTTTGTTTTGCAAATATTTGCAAAGTTCGTCTCCCTGTTTCTTTTTGGACTGATCTATTATTATCTACGGGGTCTCCCCAATACATGGAGACCCAGGGGAGGTGCAGAAACACTTATACTCACCTTCCTTTACTTCTCTCATTGGGTTGTCTTCAGTCATCTTCCAGCCTCTTTCGATTTCATGGGTGATGTCATGGGCCCTGGTGGACCATTGTGGCCTATGATCTGGTGTCTACCAGCATATGGCGCATGCTGATGACATCAATGTTCCCCAAATGACCGCTGAGTCCCAATCATCTGTATTGTAGTCACAGCAATCTGTACCTACGCTTCTTGTTAACATTGTTTGGCAACCCAATCACAGACATTAGTGGTCCTTCAAGGCCTGTGGTGACACCCAGTAGGCAGGAAGAGGCCAGAAGACAACTGGCAAAGACTCTGAGTGAATCCAGTAGAGGGGAGGGATCAGGATCATCACTGTCTATTATGTTTCTGCACCTCCTTTGGGCCTTCACTTCCTATACTCAGTGGTCTAAAGCAGCTCCAGAGTATAATATTGATACGATGGGGAACCTGAAACATTTGTAAAATTTGTAACCAATCTGATTTGTTAGGAGCCAGTTTACTCATCTCTACAGGAGACCTTGCCCGTTTTAAGGCTACAGTCTTCCATTGCAATGCATTCTATATTCTAAAATATATAATGGCCATTTCTTGTGGCCGCGGGCATGCGCAGTCAGCTCTGCCCGAGGCACCATGGAAGAGCTGACTGCGTATGCCTAGAAGATTGAAACCCAGGAGAGAAGCCATTCCAGAAGAAGATTGGGGCACCCCCAGTGCTGCAAGATAATTTGCATGCCAAAGAAAAACCTGATTTCTCGCGAACTGCGGCACGGAGAAGACATCTAAAGGTAGGAGAAGATTAGCCTTTCTTAAGGTTATTCCTACGTGTTAGTCACAAAAAAAGGGTATCCAATGATAGGATCCCTTTAACCAAAAATATGGCCAACTGATTGTTTGCCATATAAAGGCTCCTACCAATCAATGTTGCCCAGCAGAGATCATCAGGAACCTCAGACCTAGCAATAATGATACATAAAATGCATGATATGTGTAATATCCTCAGAGCTATACAAACATCATAGGCAAAGTTTGATTGGCCGTTAAACGAAAATAAAACCTTCCTATTTCCAGGAGTCTCGAGTCTTAGCCGGCACCACTTGAGCATTTTCATAGTCAAACACTCGTTTCTTTTGCAACTTCCAAAAGACAGCACGATGTATCCATTTCCATTTAATATGCATTAGTCCAGGGATGCCGGTGTTAAACTAATTTACAATTGTTTGAGTTAGAATATATTACATTGCATTGTTTTGTATTGCTTTACACAGATGTGTGCCTCTGAACAAAAGAATAGGTTGGCAGGGGTTGGCATATATTTTTCTGGCTGGGAATATGTTGCTTTTTATTAAATGCATTCATATCAGAATTGTAATCTGTCAATAAGAGGAATTAACGCTGTGATTTAATGAAGGAGTAGTTAACATACAGATGTGACCTTCCTTACCTTTCCTCTTGGCGCAGCATATCCCGAAATAATTGGCAAGAGATAAGCAGCTTTGAGTAAATGCCTGATATTATGATACCCGCCCGGACATATTTATGCTATATGTGTCCATAGGTGGCCACTCGAGGATATAAATTGCAGCTTGTCACGGGATACTAGTATATTTACATAATGTATTGTAATTGTATTGTCATAAATTAGAAATTAGTTGAAAGTTACTGGGATATCGGATCCATGGTAGCTGATCAGTGTTGGTCCAACACTGGACTCCGTACACTGTAGCGATTGCGTCGGGAAATGTAGCTTCACTTCCATTCACTTAAATAGCAGCAGACCACGATTGTACTAAAACATAGAGCGAACAATGTAAAAACGAAACTCTTAAAAATTGTGCAACTACATTCTTTCCATTTCACGTACTACAGAAGTTTTTTTTAGCTTTTCAGTACATCGTATGGAATATTAAATGGCGCCATTACCATTTGTCTTTCTGCTGCAATATATAGATGATGCTACTTTATTAACACTGAATTTTCTAATACTGTATTTGGAAATTTATGAAAAATAGTAAGGAGAGACTATAGCTCACCGCTTCTGTTGGTTCACATATGTGGTTCACTGGGTGCACAGCCAGATTGGCTCTGGACTCCTGGAGCTCGATTAGTCCAATATATGAAGAAAATAGGTCCGCACTCCTGTGTTTCTTAAAAGCTTCTTCTTTATTTCATCCTTTTAGCTGCAAAAGGGAAACTATCTTCCCAGAGCAGCTGGGAGTCTTAGTGGCTCCGAGTTCAGGCAATGTTTCTTCTTAAAGAGGACCTTTCACCATTTTGCCCACAGGCAGTTCTATATACTGCTGGAAAGCTGACAGTGCGCTGAGTTCAGCACACTGTCGGCTTTCCCGATCTGGGCCCAGTGTGAAGAGCTTACGGTCCCGGTACCGTAGCTCTTCTATGGTCAGAAGGGAGTTTCTGACACTCAGTCAGAGACGTCCTTCTTTACAGCACAGCCAATCGCGCTGTGCTGTGAGAGACGGGAGGAACGCCCCCTCCCTCCCTGATAATACTCGTCTATGGACAAGTACTGCGAGCAGATGGAGGGGGAGTTCCTCCTGGCTCTCACAGCACAGCGCGATTGGCTGTGCTGTGAAGAAGGACGTCTCTGACTGAGTGTCAGAAACACCCTTCTGACCATAGAGCACTACGGTACGGGCACCGTAAGCTCTTCACACCGGGCCCAGATCGGGAAAGCCGACAGTGTGCTGAACTCAGCGCACTGTCAGCTTTCCGGCAGTATATAGAACTGCCTTTGGGCAAAATGGTGAAAGGTCCTCTTTAAATAAGTTGTCCAGAGTTACAATATATGGCTGCTCGTTTTCAGAAATTGCTTTCCGTCCAGGAAGCGACATCATGTCTGTTGATCACCGTTCAGCAGGGTCATATGACCAACAGATGTGATGTAACTTTCAGAGAAGATGGGGCAACATAGTGGCTAAGTGGTTAGCCTTGCAGTGCTGGAGTCCTCGGTTCAAATCCTGCCAAGGACACCAGTATTTTATTATTATTTATTTATATAGCACCATTAATTCCATGGTGCTTTACATTTGGGGGTTATATACAATACACAGAATATACAGGTAGATATAATACTAACAATGACTGACTGGCACAGTGGGGTAGAGGGCCCTGCCCGCGAGGGCTTACAATCTATGAGGGAAGGGGATAGAGACAGAAGGAGAGGGGGAGACTGTACAGATGGCAGTGCGGTGATAATGTTATTGGAGGTTGTAGGCTTTTCTGAATAGGTGAGTCTTCAGGACCTTCCTGAAGCCTGTGATTGTAGGGGTCAGTCTTATGTGTCGTGGAAAGGAGTTCCAGAGTATGAGGGATGCACGGGAGAAATCACCATCTGCAAGGAGTTTGTATGTTCTCGCCATGAATTTCCTCCAATACTCCAAAGACATACTGATAGGGAAAAAACGTACATTGTGAGCCCTATATGGGACTCACAATCTACATTAAAAAAAATCATGGATAACTGCTTTAGGCTAAGGCCCCTCTTAATGGGTCACAGCAAAAAAGTGCAGTGGGAAAAACCGTAGTAGCAACAAATTGTGTTTTTTTCCCATAGACGTTTCCTCTGCAGACTTACTGCTTCCATTATACCTATAGGGAAAGCGCCTACATTTCCGTAGATATAATTGATATGCTGAGCAATGGTTTTGGAAACCATCCACCTGTCCGTTTTGCATATTTTTCTGCAAGGTGTGTATGGGATTCGCCAAATTCTCATCCACCTTAGGGTCCATTGACACAGAGGAAAATGGTGAGGAATTTGGTGTGGAATTTCAGAGCTAAAAAAAAAAGCCTTCCATTGACTTCAATGGGTTCCTTTTTCAGGAGCTCATTGAAGTCAATGGGAGACTTTTTTTTTTCACCGCTAAAATTCCACACCAAATTCCTCAACATTTTCCTCCGTGTGAATAGACCCTTAGGGGGCATTCACACATTGTAACATGGCCCTGATTTTTGCACGATAACTCGTGTAAGAATCAGCGCTGCAAAAACAGAATTCCATTGACTTCAATAGGTTCCACTTAGCGCACGTAACACATTGAAATCAATGGGAGTCTGTTTTGCAGCGCTGATTCTTACATGAATTATCGTGCAAAAATCAGTGCCACGTGAATGCACCCTTACAGTGACTGTAAAGCACCACAACATCTACACCACTTGGGGCCCCGGCCTTAACCACGCAACCCCTTTAAGTCTCAGTGAAACATCAATGCTGAGTGCGAATCCCTATGCACTGATAACTCCCATTGTGCTGGAACCTTTATAGATATGATGAAGTCAATAATACTGGAGTTAATCCTTAGCCAAGCATGAGGGCTTGACGAAAAGTGCCTGGAAATAATATCCCCATCTTCCTAGGAAATGTCTAACGTTATATACTGTGATCGGCGAGGTCATTTCTATAATATATGGACTGCAATACTCCTTATAAATGAATTATTTACATTAGTGCTGTTTTTCTTGGTTAGCTCGTCTCAGTGCCCCGTTCACACATACCTTCTCTAATGGGAGTAAAATAGGATTTAGCACATAGCGAATAATGTTTCTGTCTGCTTTATACTATAGATAAATTGGAGGAATTGACACATAAAGCTTCAGTTACAGTTTCATTCCATTGCCCTTTGAAAAGTAACAGAAGAGACGGCTGGAGACGGAATATTGTGCCTTTCCTTTAATTCCCTTGGAATTTAACACCTGATTCAGCAAAGCCTTCATTTGAAGAATTTAAAGTGGAGCTAAACACAAAAAAATGAAAGCACTTACATTAATACACCTTGTAGTGGAGGAGGAATTTATTAATGGCTGTAAAAATGACAATGAGTAATACCGTATATAGTGATTTACTGCCGATGACTCTCTCTGTAGATGGTGCAATGCTATATGGTTATAATCTAGAAAGATTCCTGTGGTATGGTAATACTATGTCTGCATTGTCAGATTGGAATATGTCTGCCTTTGTACTGCTTTGTATGGCTATTATTTTATCAAACTTACAACTCAATATACAGCTAGTCACTCCACCAGGCACCAGGCTCGCGTTGTACTATCCTGATGGGCTTTGGTATGGCCATTGGCACTGTCAGGTCTTGTCTACTTGGCTTTTTGTGGCAGCGCTTTAGGATTCTCATTGAGTGCTATCCTGTCGGTATGTTAGATCAGCTTCTCTGTGTCAATGTATAGCTTGTTATTAATTCCGTATTATATAAAGATATTCTGCCGCAGTTCTTATAGCCTTCCTGTATCTTCTCTTTAGCAATGTTTTCTGGTTTGATTCATCAAATTATACAGAATAGTAGACTAACATTACTCTTAGGAGTAAAGTTGGACAAACGTATGTTAGAGTGAGCGGTCAATCTCAACCAGTGTGTCTACAGTGTATAAAAGAATTGGGTAATTTCTTAAATACTCTACCTACTATTTTATACTGAAGCTCTGTATGATGAGTATGTCGATAAAGAACAGTGTATTGTGTCATGCCAGGGAGAAATAGGGGGTTGGGACATCTGGCTCACACGGCTCCAGTGGTTTAACTAGGAATGGCGGGGCCCCATTGTGAATTTTTGACATGAGCCCCACCCCGACCGATACTAAAGGCCCCCGAACGATCCCCCTCTGCATTCCTGTGCACTCTATTGTGCCCCATAATGGCTCCTGCACAGTATTATGCCCCATAGTGGCCCTGAACGCAGTAGTATGCCCCAAAGGCCACAACCGACCCACCATAGTGGTCCCTGCACCCATGAACAATTATTATACTATAGTATAATAATCGGAGACCGAGAGGGGATACCAACATAAAGAAACACTGTTACTTACCTCTGCCTGACTCCGCTGCACTCCTCGGTGGTGTCGGCCATCTCCATTGACGTCCGGGACGTCACATGACCCGGTTCATAGGCCCTAGTCATGTGACGTCAGGGACATCACAGAAGTAGGCTCAAAACCTGTCTGGAGCCCAGAGAGGTAAGTAACAGTGTTTTTTTATGTTCCATTACCTCTCCTGGGTCTCTGATTATTATACGCCGAGTATAATAATAGTGTTTTTGGGGCCCGTGGCTTCACTTACCGATCCCAGTCCCTGACTGGAGTTACTCCAGCCGGTAACGGCCTATTAAGAAAAACAAAAATGCAACGTAGCGGGTGTCGCTGGGCTCCTAATGTCCCGGGCCCTGTGGCAGCTGGTACGCTGGTAGTTACACCCCTGCATGGCCCCTTGAAGGATTCACTTGTCTGTCAAGTCCGAGCCTTTGGCCAACTATCTTATGCACATAGGAAGGTACTGACTCTTCTTTAACAGATAAAGTCAGGGGGATAAAAAATGGTCATGTTGAATTTCAACACTCAATCCTTTCATTCTAATTTATTACCAAGCAACTACCAAGGATGTAGAATCTGATTGGAACCATCCTCTTCTTTTTCTTCTCCATCTGACCCAGACCAACATCACAACTTCTCCATGTGACTCCAAAATTTGCTGCTACAAAATCTTTGGCCCCTCTTGCATGCTTAGCTGACCAAAGATTTGTGCATCATTTAGAAAAAGTCAATTTAGTATGTGCATATAATGAAAAATATACTAAATTATATTTTTCTACCTATCCTCGATCTCCTTAACTCAATGGCACAAGCCATTGAGGAAGAGCGCCACCTTGTTTTTTTCATCGCTGTATCGCAGTGTACTCTTCAGCTGTGCACCAGCGACCACCCACAGCCTCAGTCTTCCAGTCAGTTCGCCAGGGTTGTTTGCAACCCTCATTTCAGACTAATACGTCTCGTCATTGAACTGTGGACTCCCCAGAATTGGGACGACGGCTATCTTCAAGTCTAACTTGGAGGGTTGGACGGAGCTACCGTTTTTAACAAATTATTAGTGATCCAACAGGAGCGCAAACATATCTGTGTTTTTTTTCTCTCCGATCCACTCACCTTGATCTCTTTAATATACACTACCTGGATTACTGTTGAATTCGGGTTGCCGATAATTTGTTCTTTTCACTATTGGACTTTTCAATACATACCATTTGGATTGTTTTTGTAATAGTATTGCAGCTTTATGATTCATCCTAGAATTCTATCAGGGGATCTTAAAATCCATATTTAAAATTGCTACCATTATAAAAACCGCTTGCCCTTCTTGCAAAGTTGTTGCCAAAACTTACACAGGGATGACTGAAACTTTCATTAGCCAATGTTTGTGCTGACAAGTACATTTTTTATGATGATGTTATGTGTCCCTCATATGAGACCCTGGACATTGAGCGGAACGTTGTAAGCATATTCACATTACTTGTCCTATACACAGTATAATGCACAACACATACAATAACCAAACACTGCCATGAGGACCCCGCATGTAATGCACATAATAAGAGCGCTGGGAGCAAGAAGGCTAAGTATGAATTTAGTCTAGAGTGTAGTTTTATGACTCTCGCTCCCGTACGTTTCTCTACCACTGTACGGAACATGTACATGCAGCATTTTGGTCCTTAATTCATTTGTGCTTAGGCCATATATATAACCCATCTCCTCATCCCCTATAACATATGATGAGTGATAACATTGTATAATTATATTTTATGTTGTTCCCTTTAAGGAATTACTGTATTTAAATTACCCTTATTTTATGCAATATGACGGCAGTGTCTCCCCAGACGCTAATAAATGT
The DNA here is from genome assembly GCF_031893055.1 of Leptodactylus fuscus. Taxonomy (NCBI): domain Eukaryota; kingdom Metazoa; phylum Chordata; class Amphibia; order Anura; family Leptodactylidae; genus Leptodactylus; species Leptodactylus fuscus. The sequence continues at coordinate 40,157,775 of NC_134265.1, forward strand.
AAATATATAACGGAGTCAGCAGGGTGATTGCATATTAAAGGCTCACTGTATAGATAGAATTGAAAGACTGATTATATTCATATATTCTAATAACAGAGGATTTATGGATCAGGACTCAGTGTAAAAGAATTACAGATATTGGGTCTGTAAAGGAAATATATTGTGGAGTTAGAGGGAAATCCTGAAAGGCTATAAAGTATAGGGACTGAATTTACTTAGGGATCGGGATTTAAAATTTATTTAGGTGTCTATATTTTGCTTGCCATTGGGCTAGTGAGGGGCCATATACTTCTCAGCAGTACATAATACAGTCATCTGGAGAAATTGTCATGTTGGAGAAGAACCACGTCATTGGTAAATCACTGGATTTGTAGAGGATTTGTCTAGGGTTGAGTGATCGGGTTTGGAAAAGATCAGATCCCGATCGGCGATTGAGCAAATTTCATGATTGCGATCTGGAGTGACTGGAAAATGAAATGAAATGAAATCTCAAGATCGACTCAACCCTAGACCTGTCATCATTTCTTATGTTTTATATTGCAAATATTGGTTTGGCTGATAAAAAATTGGGATTATAATTTTTTTAGAACCCTGTTTTCTTAGAACTCTATGATATTCTTCCTGGAAATTCACGAGTAAGGCCTGGTTCATATCTGCATTTGGTATTCTGTTCGGGGAGTCCGCTTGAAGACCACCCGAACGGAATACCGAACGCATTGACAAGCGGAGAGCAAAGAAAGCACATGGACAACATAGACTATAATGGGGTCTGTGTGTTTTCTGCGCAATGTCTATACAGAACATGCAGAGAGAAAAGTACTTCATGAGCTACTTTCTTCTCCGCATGACTCACGCCGACACCGAGCGGAAAACACATGGACGCCATTACAGAGTATGAGGTCTTTGTGCTTACATTGCTACCGTTTGTCAATGCGTTCAGTATTCCATATGACTCGTGCAGACACCACACAGAAAACACATGGACCCCATTATAGTCTATGGGGCCCATGTGCTTTCATTGCTCACTGCTTGTCAGTACTTTCGGTAATCCGTTAGGGGGTTCCTCAAGCAGACTCCCCAAATGGAATACTGAATGCAGATGTGAACCAGGCCTAAGGCATAGGTTACATAGATTTTTTTCTTAAAAGCAACTAAATGCTACTGTAGCAGCACAAAACAGTATACTGAATTGCATGCTGTCTTAAGGACTAAAATTGTCAAGTAGTCTTACAAAAAAAATCTCTGCTTCACCCAACACTAATTGATACCTACCTAAACTAAACTATTTTCTTTTAATTTAAATTGTGATCCCCACATAGAGCTCACAATGTACATGTTTCCCTATCAGTATGTCTTTTATGGAATATGGGATGGAAATCCACGCAAACACGGGGAGAACATACAAACTCCTTGCAGGTGTTGTTTTGCCCTTGGCGGGATTTGAACACCAGGACCCAGTGCTGCAAGAAGAGGTTTATGGAACATTTTTTGATGGTCTACAGCAATAGTAATGTGCACAGGATCTTTAAGATTTTATTCCTGTACATCTGTTCTGCGCTCAACCATGTGCTGGTCAGGAAATGTGTCTGTGCATACTGTGTCTGGGCCTACTGAACAGACACTGGGCAGAGGACTGAGAAATAATTGCTCTTCTTGAACAGCTGAACTGAGAATTCAACAGTTTGTGCGAGAACGAGACTTCCCCTATCCACTCAATAAACAATAATTGTCGGATCTTAGGGGTCAAAGCAATAGGACCCTCACTATTCGCAAGCAAAGAAGACTTGAATGCATCTATCTCTATAGGATTGCTGAAAAGAAGCTGAGCACAAGATTCGGCTATCTTCGAAAGTTACAAGGAATTAAATGCATAATCACGCCTCCATTCAGATAAAGATCCATGGGACTCCCATTTTCATGACGGGTGGAGGTCTCAGAGGTTGAATCCCCAATAATTGATTACATTAATGAAATGGTGGTTCCACCTTTAAGTCTGTTCAACTATTGGAGGTAGCTGGATACTGTAATTGTCTTGAGTGTCCTGATGTTCGATCCCCCACCAATCAGTCACTTACTGTATTTTCTACCCTATGAGTAGCGGACAAGTTTTGTTCATGGTACGGCCCCTTTAAAGGTCATTGGTCCTTTACAAAACACCATAGTCATGAAACAGTTGGGTTGATCAAATAAAATGGCTTGAGGAGTAATTATCCCTAAGGTACAATTTGTACCCTCTGTCCATGGGCCCCTTGGGAACTACCTAGGTGGCCAGTTGGCCTTGGAATAACATTATACTTTAAAGCTCCAAATTTTCCAAACTGTTACCGTAATAAGTGCTTGTCGAGCTTCATGAATATAATATTGCCACAGAACCATGTCAGGTTTGAAATTCCAGACCCCTCCTAACTAAATGTAGGATACTTATATAGGGTACTCTTTTGAGTGTCGGAGATAGTATTTTTTAAAGGAACTATAGTATAGGGCAGTTGGGGATGCAGGTCATTCCTCTAACCTGCAGTCTACCCTGCACCAACTCTCACCAATGTGACCAACTCTTCTTTACCTGGACTGCAGACCCATTGAGTAGAGTGGAGTGGGTCACATATATGAGAGTTCGCACATCAGTAGATGAGGCCAAGGAACAAGAGTTGTGGCCTCCGCAGAGGCCTTCCACACAAGTAATAAGCACTATGCCAGGGGTAACCGTGTGTATATTAATAATAAAGCTTAGCGTTATTGCTTCCTGGATAAGCTCTTTAACTTGATTTTATGCAGAGTGGTAACTTGCTATAGTCTGATCCAATACTCAGAAGACAACAAAAGCCATTGACAGAGTTGACTATTTCATAGAATATAAAGCAGGGTGGAACCCAAAATGCTGCCATACTACAGCTGTCTAAAAGGGTATTGTTAAGGCAGTGAATGTTGAAAGGACATATATTCATACATTGACAGGGGCAGGATTTTATTTAAAGAGGATATTTCATGTCCTCAGGCACGTGCGGTTTTATATACCACTAGAAAGCCGACAATTCAGCATTATGTGCCCCACGGCTTGAGATACACTGTCTACCAATAAGTATGTGGACCCCTGTGGTAGAATAGAAAAACATTTATTCATATCCAGTAGTTGGTAGACCCCAGCAGATGCTTCCTTACGGATGATATTGATCAACACAATACTCGCGGATGCCTGGTGACACTCCTGGTGTATGTGAGCCATCGGTTGGGTGCGGTTTCTCTGGCCAGAACTCGTCAGTCTCTATCTCCCAGTTTCGGGGGTCTGACGACTCGGGACACATTGTGACAATCACTGTTCACCTTCCACTTCATAATCACATAGGCCACTGTTGATTTTGGGTAATTCAGTTCACTTGCTATGTCCCTTAAGGATCGACCATTTCTGTGGTCCCCACAATTGCCCCTTTCTCGAAATCGGACAACTCTGCACTTTATGGCATCTTGAATGTGACTAATGCCAATGCACTAGTGCCAATTTTGCTTCCTATTTAACAGCGGAAAGCGTGACGTACATCACGACCACAGATATCTTCATTTGCATGGGTCCAAATACTTATTGGTAGACAGTGTATTAGTGCCGTTAGTTTCGGCATCGATCTCTGCCCATCGTCAGAAGGAAGTTCCTGACAGTCTCACATGGCAGTTAGGAACACCTCCTCTGACAGTACAGAGCTATGGACAGTACTGTCAGGGGGGCATTCCTCACAGTCCAGCTACACTGTCAGGAACACCCTTCCATTGGTGGGCTGAGATTGGTAACGGCACCGATATCTCCAGCCCTGGAGCACATAACAGGAAAGCCAACAGTGCACTGAAATCAGTGCACTGTCACCTTTCTAGTGGTATATATAACTGCATGCACCTGAGGACATGAAAGATCCTCTTTAAGGATATAAGAACAAAATGAAGGATATAAAATGTATTTATTTTTTGAAAACGTAGCAAATTTACCTTTATTTTGACAATGATGACATTAGGTGCACCACGTTTTTGTCTTATCTAAGTTAAAATGCTTTTAGTTCCCAATTATTGGAAATTCTGCACATATTTACAGTGTGTCAATAGAGAACTCTCACATGGATCTTAAAATCAGCATGAATTAATTTATTCATTTAATAAAGTTTTAATTTGCCTTTTGATCCCTCTGGATGATTATTGCTGTGTTTAATTAGTAGTTGAGTTGTTGAGCTTCTGTGATCTGAAATGAAATACAGTTGCATATATTTCAGGCATTTGGACTTTAGATTGACTTTATGCATAGAGGACCAGTCAAGCATTTAATATACTAGTAATGAAAGTAATTGTGATACATAAAATTCTAGAAAAATATACTGTGATTTATTGCACTCTCCTATGTTCATCAAATCTTCGGTGCATACAAATGGAAATTATGTGTGTGGAGAGAAAGAGGCATAAGGTCCAAGCTATAAAACACCTTGCACATCTTGCATATTTAACCACATTAATGCAATCCTCCGACTATAAATGGACTATCCCATGGAGTATATATAGTCATGTGAAAAACAAAGTACATCATCTTCGAATTCTATAGTGTTTTGTATCAGTACATAATAAAAAGCCGTCTGGCCTTTAAGACATCTTAAAATTAAGTAAATTCAACCTCATATGAACAGCGACGCATGAAAAATTACTTGTGAAATTAACAAAAATTAAGCCAATAGCGGACGCAGTATGAGAAAATTAAGTATACCCTTTGACAGAAATTAAATTAGAAAGTAGCAGCCAAGTGCCACTAATCAATCTCCATTGGTTAATTGATCATCAACAATTTTATAAAAGCAGAAGTTTTAGCTGTTTGCTGGTCTGAAGCATTAAAGCATGTGTTAACACAATACCAAGAAGGAAAGACATCGGCAATGGTCTTAGAGAAGCAAATGTCACTGCCCATCAATCTGGGAAGGCTTACATGGCTATTTCTAAACAATTTGATGTTCATTAGAGATGAGCATGTAGTATTCGGTCGAGTAGGTATTCGGCCGAATACTTTTACTTTACTTTTTACTTTTTTGGTAGAGTTGGAAGGGACCTCAAGGGCCATCGGGTCCAACCCCCTGCGAGTGCAGGTTTTCCTAAATCATCCCAGTTATATGTTTATCCAGATTCCGCTTGAAGATTTCCATTGATGGAGCGCCCACCACCTCCCGTGGCAGCCTATTCCACTCTCTCACTCCCCTCACTGTCAGAAAGTTTTTCCTAATGTCTAATCTGTATCTCTTTCCCTTTAGTTTCATCCCATTGCTTCTTGTACTTCCTTGTGCTAATGAGAATAGGGTAGATCCCTCTGCACTGTGACTACCTTTCAGATATTTGTAGACTGCTATTAAATCTCCCCTCAGCCTTCTCTTCTGCAAACTAAACAATCCCAGTTCTTTTAGCCGCTCTACGGTATTCGAATGGAAAAGTTTGATGCAGAACCAGCATTGATTGGCCGAATGCTATACAGTCGGCCAATCAACGCTGGTTCTTCTCCTACCTTTAGAAGTCTTCTCCGTGCAGCGTCCCCGCGGCATCTTCCGGCTCTGAATTCACTCTGCCAGGCATGCAGTCCTGGGTTCAAATCCTGCCAAGGACAAGATCAGCAAGGAGTTTGTATGTTCTTTCGTGTTTGCATGGGGTACTCTGGTTTCTTCTCACACTACAAAGACATGCTGATATGAAATGTAGATTGCGAGCCCTATATAGGACAGTGACTGATAATATCTGTTAAGCGCTGCGGAATATGATGGCGCTATACAAGAAAGCTGAATAAATAAGCTGCTTTGACTGTAAACAGCCATTTTCTTGTAGTGCGGGCATGGGCAGTCAGCTCTGCCCAGGCCTGAAGCCTGGCAGAGTGAATTCAGAGCCGGAAGAAGCTGCACGGAGAAGACTTCTCGGAGGATCCAGGCTGACCCTCACTCGTGGACTTGGTAAGTGTAATTTGATCGAATGTTGCCTACCCCTGAAACGAGCATTTTCCCCCCCATAGAGTATAATAGGATTCGATATTCGATTCGAGTAGTCGAATATTGAGCGGCTACTTGAAACGAATATTGAATATCGAACATTTTACTGTTCGCTCATCTCTAATGTCCACCATTGTTCACTGAGAAAGGTTATTCACAAGTGCAAAATATCTCAAGCTCTGTTACTTTAGGTTTACAGCTGTACTTGGATCTCTGTTGCTTGGGTCTCCCTGGGCCATTTCCATTTGACAAATAAATAATGAAATGGTGAAATCTTTTCTGGAGTTACCTAATTTTAAAGGGGTTGTGTCCATGGTTAAGTCATTTATGGCCTATTCTCAGATCGTTTTGAGAGAATCGATAGCCAAGGCCTTAAATAGCTTAAGTCTGAACAACCCCTTTAAGAACTTTTAAGAGCCAAATGTTTTTGTTTTTTAATGTTGTTCTGATATGGAAAACCCATAAAATTAAATTATGTGATCTTTACATCTCAAAGAACTTGTTCATAGAATTTATAGAATGGCTTCTATATTGTATTGGTACTGTGCTTTAATGCAACAGACAAGCAAACAGCTAAAACTTCTGCTCTGATAAAATAGTTGATGATCAATTAACTAAGGGAGTCACCGTGTTGCCACCTTTCCTCTAGGCTCGACATGTCATGAGAGGTGTGGCCTGAAAGTCCAAAACTAAGAGACCAGTTGGGTTCTTATAAGCATCAGGGAATCGGTAATATATTGATGGGACCTCTTTAAGCCAATGATTTTTTTCATCCATCATGACTATGATAATATAGTTATAATGTCTTTGTCTGTGGTTTGCTATGGGACCACAGATTTGAAATTTTTTTTGTAAATGCCAAAATTTTTGAGTATTATAATATCAGCCTAAGCCTAAGAAAAGATGCTGAATGCAGTGCACAATAACCCCTAATGTTGTGTATATACTCAAGGTCCATTTTTACATCTCCTATTAAAAGATGCGTAGTGGATTCCATTACTATAGCTGACAAATTCTAATTGTGATCCCATTATCTCCAAATCGCTGAATATTTTCTCTTGTCTTGTCAGATTTACATGAATATTCACGTAAAAATATAACTGTCAAGGAAATAGCCTTGGAAATGTTAGGAGTCTGCGAACGAGCAAAGGAAATCCCCAACGCTTGGTTAGTTAAACGGTATTAACGGGGTGGTTTATGGGACTATTATGATCAACTGAGGGTTAAAAGGGAACCCCACCAAGAATATCTACTCTGGCACTATGTATATATTGGAAAGGCTTGTGCTGGATGTCTAACCGTGGTATTTTTTACCCATAGGCTACATCCATTTCAACAATACGTCATGACTTTTTTTAATCGCTTTTCATGACAACCAATATCTCTTAAATGGATGCCATTATAGCCTATGGGTGACAGATGCCAATATTAGGTATACATTTAAGGCATCCATCACCTATAGGCTATAACGGTATGTGTTTACTGGATCTGTCATGAAAAGGTATTGAAAAGGTCATGATGTATGTGTTTAATAGAGGCTTGTGATAGATGCCATACAGTGGAATCTGTCACCCATAGACTACGCTATTTAATACCTTCTTAATATAGTGATATAAGTCGGCCAGACAGAGGCTAAGGGGACACTCTTTTAACCTACGAATGGCTAATGGAGCCCAATAGACATATGGTGCAACCGGAGTCTTTTAGTCTTTTACTTTTTTTTATATTTTGTTATATTTTGTACTAAAATCAAAATAAAGTAAGTTTTTTTACCCCATCGATCTGCACTCAATACCCCATAATGAGAAGGTGAAAAAAGAATTTTAGAAATTAGTGCTAAAAAGGATAGGCTAAAATTTTGCAAAACAATTATTTACAGACCTTTCCTTCACCCCTCATATTGAATCACTCGCATGCTCATGTCACCTCCACCTCAAAAACATCTCCAGAATACGTCCTTTCCTTACCAGAGATACACTAAAGACACTTATTATCTCTCTGATTCACTCTCGCCTTGACTACTGTAACTCCTTACTAATCGGTCTTCCCCTCACTAAACTCTCCCCTCTACAATCTATTCTGAATGCAGCAGCCAGGCTCATCTATCAGGCTAGACGCTACAGCGATGCCTTGGGTCTGTGCCAGTCACTACATTGGCTGCCTATTCATTATAGAATAAAATATAAAGTTATCCCCCTCATCCACAAGGCTCTCCATAATGCCGCACCGCCATACATTTCCTCCCTCATTTCTGTCTACCACCCAACCCGTGTTCTCCGTTCACTCAATGACCTAACACTTACATCCTCTATTATCAGAACCTCCCACGCTCGTATACAAGACTTCTCCCGAGCTGCACCACTTCTCTGGAATGTTCTACCCCGGACAATAAGATTAACTCTCAACTTCTACAGTTTCAAATGCAAACTAAAGACGCATCTTTTCAGACAAGCCTGTCACAATTTCTAATGTAAACCCTTCCCGTACTATAATTAGAATCCCCCAAATTTAACCCTCCTCTGTCCCCACTCCCACATTTCCCCACATGATATGATGTCATCTCATGCTAACTTTATATGTCCAAGCTCCATCCACATGTTACAGGACTCGACTAGTGATGGCTCATAAAGTTTTATGTTTGTCTAATGACAATAACATTTACAACATTGTCTGACCTTTGTATATGCAATGCCGCCCCTGCTATCTTTTGTGTCACCCCCTCTACCTCATAGATTGTAAGCTCTTGCGAGCAGGGCCCTCAGTTGTGTGAAATGACTTTCTTTGTAATGTATCTTTCAGACTGTATTTGAACCCTACAAATTGTACAGCACTGTGGAATATGTTGGCGCTATATAAATAAAACTTTTTATTATTTATTATTATTATTCTGACTCTTGTAATTTAGCTCTGAGCCCCCCATAGAATTAATAGAATAATGTACAACACCATGGAATTAATATAATAATGTACAACACTATAGAATAAATATAATAATGTACAGCACCATGGGATTAATATAATAATGTACAGCACCATGGGATTAATATAATGTACAGCACCATGGAATTATTGGTGCTTTATAACTAAATATAATAATAATAATAATAATAATAATAATAATAATAATAATAAATGCACACCTGAGTGTATATGGCAGTTCATAAAGGTCATGTAAAGCTATAAAGAAGCCATATTGTCTCTGTGTATTATGGTACAGGCTTAGTGCCTGTGTGCATATCCCTTAAAGGGATTCTACCACTAAAACACATTTTTTTCTAGTTAACACGTCGGAATAGCCTTTAGAAAGGCTATTCGTCTAATACCTTTGGATGGGCTCTCCGCCGCACCGTTCGTTCAAAATACAGGTTTGTACCGGTATGCTAATGAGTTCTCTCGCAGCGATGGGGGCGTCCCCATTGCAGCTCGAAAACCGACCGCAGTGCTGCCTCTCTGGTCTTCTGTATCCTCCCGTTGCTTCTTCAGCGTCCTGTCGGAGGCCTGCGCAGTACGCTCTGTTCGGCGAAGATTGCCGAACGTACTGCGCATGCGCGAAATTGCAGTGCCCGCACTATGGCTGGGATCGCAATTTCGCGCATGCGCAGTACGTTCGGCAATCTTCGCCGAACAGAGCGTACTACGCAGGCCTCCGACAGGACGCTGAAGAAGCAAGGGGAGTATACAGAAGACCATAGAGGCGGCGCTGCGGTCGGTTTTCGAGCTGCAATGGGGACGCCCCCATCACTGCGAGAGAACTCATTAGCATACCGGTACAAACTGGTATTTTGAACGAATGGCGTGGCGGAGAGCTCATCCAAAGGTAGGACACGAATAGCCTTTCTAAAGGCTATTCCGACGTGTTAACTAGAAAAAAATGTGTTTTAGTGGTAGAATCCCTTTAAACATTTGGTACCCTATTATACAAGTGACCTATATAATTAACCACCATCCCATTGTATTAAAAAAATACAGGACATTACATTTATTTTTTTAACAAACTGTTGACTTGGAATTAAATCTTATTCTTTGCTTTTTCTATACAGCAAAACATTTTGCATTTGTGTACAGCGAGTTAAGTCAAGTAAATCCTTCAATACAGATAAAAATTACACTGCTAAATGAAAATAGAAGGAATTCCATAATATATGTGTAGTTGGATGGGTGCCAAGGTTATCCGCAAGGTAAAACATTGTGTCTTCGCTATTTCAATGGGTTATTGTTAGAGATGAGCGAACAGTGTTCTATCGAACACATGTTCGATCGGATATCAGGGTGTTCGCCATGTTCGAATCGAACACCGCGTGGTAAAGTGCGCCAAAATTTGATTCCCCTCCCACCTTCCCTGGCGCCTTTTTTGCACCAATAACAGCGCAGGGGAGGTGGGACAGGAACTACGACACTGGGGGCATTGAAAAAAATTGGAAAAAGTCATTGGCTGCCGAAATCAGGTGACCTCCATTTTAGACGAATAGTGGATTTCAAATCCGGGTCATATGAGAATGTGAACTTTGTGACTATGAGACAGGGATAGCTGTACAGGCAGGGATAGCTAGGGATAACCTTTATTTAGGGGGGAATGTTATTAAAAATAACTTTTTGGGGCTCTATCGGGTGTGTAATTGTGATTTTTGTGAGATAAACTAAGCACACACATTCAGCTCTACTTCATCGGGCTAATAGAATGCATTGGCCAATCAGCGCTGGCCAATGCATTCTATTAGCTTGATGAAGCAGAGTGTGCACAAGGGTTCAAGCGTACCCTCGGCTCTGATGTAGCAGAGCCGAGGATGCACAAGGGTTCAAGCGCAGCCTCGGCTCTGATGTAGCAGAGCCGAGGGTGCACAAGGGTTCAAGCGCACCCTCGGCTCTGATGTAGCAGAGCCGAGGCTGCACAAGGGTTCAAGCGCACCCTCGGCTCTGATGTAGCAGAGCCGAGGGTGCACAAGGGTTCAAGCGCACCCTCGGCTCTGCTACATCAGAGCCGAGGGTGCGCTTGAACCCTTGTGCAGCCTCGGCTCTGCTACATCAGAGCCGAGGGTGCGCTTGAACCCTTGTGCACACTCTGCTTCATCAAGCTAATAGAATGCATTGGCCAGCGCTGATTGGCCAATGCATTCTATTAGCCCGATGAAGTAGAGCTGAATGTGTGTGCTAAGCACACACATTCAGCACTGCTTCATCACGCCAATACAATGCATTAGCCAGTGCTGATTGGCCAGAGTACGGAATTCGGCCAATCAGCGCTGGCTCTGTTGGAGGAGGCGGAGTCTAAGGTCGGACCTGAATGGAGACTGGTGTGGAGCGATCTTAGACTCCGCCTCCTCCAGCAGAGCCAGCGCTGATTGGTCGAGTTCTGTACTCTGGCCAATCAGCGCTGGCCAATGCATTCTATTAGCCCGATGAAGTAGAGCTGAATGTGTGTGCTTAGCACACACATTCAGCATTAGCCCGATGAAGTAGAGCTGAATGTGTGTGCTTAGCACACACATTCAGCTCTACTTCATCGGGCTAATAGAATGCATTGGCCAATCAGCGCTGGCCAATGCATTCTATTAGCGTGAACTGAGTTTGCACAGGGGTTCTAGTGCACCCTCGGCTCTGCTACATCAGATTGCTACATCTGATGTAGCAGTGCCGAGTGTGCATCAGATGTGTAGTTGAGCAAAACTGACTAGGAATGCATTGGCCAGCCTTCGGCCAATCAGCGCTGGCTCTGCTGGAGGAGGCGGAGTCTAAGGTCGGACCTGAATGGAGACTGGTGTGGAGCGATCTTAGACTCCGCCTCCTCCAGCAGAGCCAGCGCTGATTGGTCGAGTTCCGTACTCTGGCCAATCAGCACTGGCCAATGCATTTCTATGGGGAAAAGTTAGCTTGCGAAAATCGCAAACTGACAGGGATTTCCATGAAATAAAGTGACTTTTATGCCCCCAGACATGCTTCCCCTGCTGTCCCAGTGTCATTCCAGGGTGTTGGTATCATTTCCTGGGGTGTCATAGTGGACTTGGTGACCCTCCAGACACGAATTTGGGTTTCCCCCTTAACGAGTTTATGTTCCCCATAGACTATAATGGGGTTCGAAACCCATTCGAACACTCGAACAGTGAGCGGCTGTTCGAATCGAATTTCGAACCTCGAACATTTTAGTGTTCGCTCATCTCTAGTTATTGTGCTTAACTATATCCTCAATATTCATTATATGGAGCAGCTACAACACAAGGATTGAATCCTTGACCTTGTTTGATGGAATATTTACAAATAACATGATGAAGTTGGAGTCATGACAATTAATTTTACATAAATTTCTCATTCCCTCTTGGTTACACAACATTTTGAGACTAGAGATGAGCGAACACTAAAATGTTCGAGGTTCGAAATTCGATTCGAACAGCCGCTCAATGTTCGTGTGTTCGAATGGGTTTCGAACCCCATTATAGTCTATGGGGAACAGATACTCGTTAAGGGGGAAACCCAAATCCGTGTCTGGAGGGTCACCAAGTCCACTATGACACCCCAGGAAATGATGCCAACACCTCTGGAATGACACTGGGACAGCAGGGGAAGCATGTCTGGGGGCATCTAACACACCAAAGACCCTCTATTACCCCAACATCACAGCCTAACAACTACACACTTTACACACTCAATACCACATCTCTGACAGTAGGAAAACACCTTGAAACATGTGTATTTGGCACTTGCAGTGAGGAGAGCTTGTCACCAGCAGTGAATTTGGCCCTTGTAGTAAGTTGAGGTTGGCACCAACATTTGTTTTGAAAATCAGGGTGGATTGAGCCTCTAACCAGCAGAGTTTGGGCAAATTCATGGTGGAGGGAGCCTCTAAACACCCCAGTTTGGGCAAATTCATGGTGGAGGGAGCCTCTAAAAACCCCAGTTTGGACCAATTCATGGTGGAGGGAGCCTCTAACCAGCCCAGTGTGGGCAAATTCATGGTGGAGGGAGCCTCTAACCAGCCCAGTTTGGGCAAATTCATGGTGGAGGGAGCCTCTAAAAAACCCAGTTTGGACCAATTCATGGTGGAGGGAGCCTCTAACCAGCCCAGTTTGGGCAAATTCATGGTGGAGGGAGCCTCTAAACAGCCCAGTTTGGGCAAATTCATGGTGGAGGGAGCCTCTAAACAGCCCAGTTTGGGCAAATTCATGGTGGAGGGAGCCTCTAACCAGCCCAGTTTGGACCAATTAATGGTGGAGCGAGCCTCTAACCATCCCAGTTTGGGCAAATTCATGGTGGAGGGAGCCTCTAAACACCCCAGTTTGGACCAATTCATGGTGGAGGGAGCCTCTAAAAACCCCAGTTTGGACCAATTCATGGTGGAGGGAGCCTCTAAACAGCCCAGTTTGGGCAAATTCATGGTGGAGGGAGCCTCTAAACACCCCAGTTTGGGCAAATTCATGGTGGAGGGAGCCTCTAAAAACCCCAGTTTGGACCAATTCATGGTGGAGGGAGCCTCTAACCAGCCCAGTGTGGGCAAATTCATGGTGGAGGGAGCCTCTAAAAAACCCAGTTTGGACCAATTCATGGTGGAGGGAGCCTCTAACCAGCCCAGTTTGGGCAAATTCATGGTGGAGGGAGCCTCTAAAAAACCCAGTTTGGACCAATTCATGGTGGAGGGAGCCTCTAACCAGCCCAGTTTGGGCAAATTCATGGTGGAGGGAGCCTCTAAAAAACCCAGTTTGGACCAATTCATGGTGGAGGGAGCCTCTAACCAGCCCAGTTTGGGCAAATTCATGGTGGAGGGAGCCTCTAAACAGCCCAGTTTGGGCAAATTCATGGTGGAGGGAGCCTCTAAACAGCCCAGTTTGGGCAAATTCATGGTGGAGGGAGCCTCTAACCAGCCCAGTTTGGACAAATTAATGGTGGAGGGAGCCTCTAACCAGCCCAGTTTGGGCAAATTCATGGTGGAGGGAGCCTCTAAACAGCCCAGTTTGGACCAATTCATGGTGGAGGGAGCCTCTAAAAAACCCAGTTTGGACCAATTCATGGTGGAGGGAGCCTCTAAACAGCCCAGTTTGGGCAAATTCATGGTGGAGGGAGCCTCTAACCAGCCCGGTTTGGACCAATTCATGGTGGAGGGAGCCTCTAACCAGCCCAGTTTGGGCAAATTCATGGTGGAGGGAGCCTCTAAACAGCCCAGTTTGGACCAATTCATGGTGGAGGGAGCCTCTAAAAATCCCAGTTTGGACCAATTCATGGTGGAGGGAGCCTCTAAACAGCCCAGTTTGGGCAAATTCATGGTGGAGGGAGCCTCTAACCAGCCCAGGTTGGACCAATTAATGGTGGAGGGAGCCTCTAAACAGCCAAGTTTTGGGAAATTCATGGTGGAGGGAGCCTCTAACCAGCCCAGTTTGGACCAATTCATGGTGGAGGGAGCCTCTAAACAGCCCAGTTTGGGCAAATTCATGGTGGAGGGAGCCTCTAAAAAACCCAGTTTGGACCAATTCATGGTGGAGGGAGCCTCTAACCAGCCCAGTTTGGACCAATTAATGGTGGAGGGAGCCTCTAAACAGCCAAGTTTGGACCAATTCATGGTGGAGGGAGCCTCTAAAAACCCCAGTTTGGACCAATTCATGGTGGAGGGAGCCTCTAACCAGCCCAGTTTGGGCAAATTCATGGTGGAGGGAGCCTCTAAACAGCCCAGTTTGGGCAAATTCATGGTGGAGGGAGCCTCTAACCAGCCCAGTTTGGACCAATTAATGGTGGAGGGAGCCGCTAAACAGCCCAGTTTGGACCAATTCATGGTGGAGGGAGCCTCTAAAACCCCCAGTTTGGACCAATTCATGGTGGAGGGAGCCTCTAAAAAACCCAGTTTGGACCAATTCATGGTGGAGGGAGCCTCTAACCAGCCCAGTTTGGACCAATTAATGGTGGAGGGAGCCTCTAAACAGCCAAGTTTGGACCAATTCATGGTGGAGGGAGCCTCTAAAAACCCCAGTTTGGACCAATTCATGGTGGAGGGAGCCTCTAAAAAACCCAGTTTGGACCAATTCATGGTGGAGGGAGCCTCTAACCAGCCCAGTTTGGACCAATTAATGGTGGAGGGAGCCTCTAAACAGCCAAGTTTGGACCAATTCATGGTGGAGGGAGCCTCTAAAAACCCCAGTTTGGACCAATTCATGGTGGAGGGAGCCTCTAACCAGCCCAGTTTGGGCAAATTCATGGTGGAGGGAGCCTCTAAACAGCCCAGTTTGGGCAAATTCATGGTGGAGGGAGCCTCTAAAAACCCCAGTTTGGACCAATTCATGGTGGAGGGAGCCTCTAAAAACCCCAGTTTGGACCAATTCATGGTGGAGGGAGCCTCTAAAAAACCCAGTTTGGACCAATTCATGGTGGAGGGAGCCTCTAACCAGCCCAGTTTGGGCAAATTCATGGTGGAGGGAGCCTCTAAAAACCCCAGTTTGGACCAATTCATGGTGGAGGGAGCCTCTAAAAACCCCAGTTTGGACCAATTCATGGTGGAGGGAGCCTCTAAAAACCCCAGTTTGGACCAATTCATGGTGGAGGAAGCCTCTAAAAAACCCAGTTTGGACCAATTCATGGTGGAGGGAGCCTCTAACCAGCCCAGTTTGGACCAATTCATGGTGGAGGGAGCCTCTAAAAACCCCAGTTTGGACCAATTCATGGTGGAGGGAGCCTCTAAACAGCCCAGTTTGGACCAATTCATGGTGGAGGGAGCCTCTAAAAACCCCAATTTGGACCAATTCATGGTGGAGGGAGCCTCTAACCAGCCCAGTTTGGACCAATTCATGGTGGAGGGAGCCTCTAACCAGCCCAGTTTGGGCAAATTCATGGTGGAGGGAGCCTCTAAAAACCCCAATTTGGACCAATTCATGGTGGAGGGAGCCTCTAAACAGCCCAGTTTTGGCAAATTCATGGTGGAGGGAGCCTCTAAAAACCCCAGTTTGGACCAATTCATGGTGGAGGGAGCCTCTAACCAGCCCAGTTTGGGCAAATTCATGGTGGAGGGAGCCTCTAACCAGCAGAGTTGTGGGAAAGCAGGGTGGAGGGAGCCTCTAACCAGCAGAGTTGGTGGAAATCAGGGTGGAGGGAGCCTCTAACCAGCAGAGTTGGGGGAAATCATGTTGGAGGGAGCCTAGTATTAGCAGAATTGTGCAACGCTTATGGTGGATGAGTATGAGGATGCGGAGGAATTGGAGAGGTTGAGTACAGACATGGAGTTTCATGTTGGGGTGCTTTACACAGGTGGGCACAAAAATGAAGGCTCTATCCAGTGGTGGTTCATTTTTATCAAAGTGAGCCGGTCGGCACTCTCAGCTGACAGACGGGTGCGCTTGTCAGTGATGATGCCACCGGCTGCACTGAACACCCTCTCAGATAGGACGCTGGCGGCAGGACAGGACAGCACCTCCAAGGCATATAGGGCAAGTTCAAGGCACAGGTCCAACTTCGACACCCAATACGTGTAGGGCGCAGAGGGGTCGGAGAGGACAGGGCTGTGGTCGGAAAGGTATTCCCGCAACATGCGCCTATACTTCTCACGCCTGGTGACACTAGGACCCTCCGTGGCGGCACTTTGGCGAGGGGGTGCCATCAAGGTGTCCCAGACCTTAGACAGTGTGCCCCTCGTTTGTGTGGACCGGTGAAAACTTGGTTGCCTACTGGAGGAACTGCCCTCCCTGCCGCCAACGTCACATGCTGGAAACATCTCCATCATATTCTGCACCAATTGCCTGTGGCAAGCATTGATGCGATTGGCCCTCCCCTCTACCGGAATAAAAGACGAGATGTTGTTTTTATACCGGGGGTCAAGGATAGCAAAGATCCAGTACTGGTTGTCCTCCGTGATTTTGACAATACGCTTGTCGGTTGTAAAGCACCCCAACATGAACTCAGCCATGTCTGCCACAGTGTTAGTTGGCATGACTCCTCTGGCCCCACCGGAAAGTTCAATCTCCATTTCCTCCTCATCCTCCATGTCTACCCATCCGCGCTGCAACAATGGGACGATTCGAAGTTGCCCGGAAGCCTCCTGTATCACCATCACATCATCGGACAACTCTTCTTCCTCCTCCTCCTCCTCCTCCTCCTCCTCCTCCTCCTCCATTAAACGCAGTGAAGCGGACAGATGTGTGGACCTACTCTCCAGCTGTGACGGATCGGATGCTATCCCTAACTCCTCTGTGTGATCTGAGTTATCCCTGATGTCAATCAGGGATTCTCTCAGAACACACAAGAGCGGGATTGTAAGGCTCACCATCGCATCCTCAGAGCTCACCCTCCTTGTGGACTCCTCAAAGACCCGTAGGATGTCACAAAGGTCTCTCATCCATGGCCACTCATGGATGTGAAACTGAGGCAGCTGACTTTGTGGCACCCTAGGGTTTTGTAGCTGGTATTCCATCAAAGGTCTCTGCTGCTCAACCACTCTATTCAACATCTGAAACGTTGAGTTCCAGCGTGTGGGGACGTCGCACAAAAGCCGGTGTTGTGGCACATGCAGGCGTTGCTGGAGAGATTTTAAGCTAGCAGCGGCTACTGTCGACTTGCGAAAGTGGGCGCACATGCGCCGCACTTTCACCAGTAGCTCTGGAACATTGGGGTAGCTCTTTAGGAAACGTTGCACCACTAGGTTGAAGACGTGGGCCAGGCATGGAACATGTTGGAGTCCGGCAAGCTCCAGAGCTGCTACCAGGTTCCGGCCGTTATCACAAACGACCATGCCTGGGCCCAGGTGCAGCGGCTCAAACCATATTGCCGTCTCATCGAGGAGGGCATCCCTCACCTCGGAGGCAGTGTGCTGTCTGTCCCCCAAGCTGATCAGCTTCAGCACAGCCTGCTGACGTCTACCAACGCCAGTGCTGCAACGTTTCCAACTCGTAGCTGGGGTCAATCTAACAGCGGAGGAGGAGGTGGTGGCGGAGGAGGAGGCGGTGGCGGAGGAGGAGGCGGTAGAGGAGGAGGAGGAGGGGGGTGTTCTTCTCGTGTCCCTGCCAGGAATGTTAGGCGGGGAGACGAGGTACACCGGGCCAGTTTGGGAAGCAGTCCCAGCCTCAACTACATTCACCCAGTGTGCCGTCAGTGAAATGTAGCGTCCCTGTCCGCATGCACTTGTCCACGCGTCGGTGGTCAAGTGGACCTTTGTGCAAAGCGCGGAACTAAGGGCCCGCCTGATGTTGAGTGACACGTGCTGGTGCAAGGCGGGGACGGCATACCGGGAGAAGTAGTGACGGCTAGGGACGGCATAGCGAGGTGCCGCAGTTGCCATCAGGTCCAGGAAGGCGGGAGTTTCAACAAGCCGGAACGCCAACATCTCCTTGGCCAGCAGTTTAGCGATGTTGGCGTTCAAGGCTTGCGCGTGTGGGTGGTTAGCAGTGTATTTCTGCCGCCGCTCCAATGTCTGAGAGATGGTGGGTTGTTGTAAAGAAACGCCTGATGGTGCCTTTGATGGTGCAGGAGAAGGAGATAAGACAGGACCAGGGGAGGATGAGGTAGAAGTCAACAAAGTGGCGGAGGCAGATGAAGTGGTGTCCTGGCTCGTCCTCTGGAGTGCATCGCCAGCACAGTCAGCAGTGGCAGTGGCAGAGGCAGAGGCAGTGGCAGAGGCAGTGGCAGTGGCGTGAACGGCAGGCGGCCTTTGTCCTGCCGTTGCTGCCTGCCACTGATTCCAGTGCTTGGATTCCAAATGACGGCGCATTGAAGTGGTGGACAGGTTGCTCTTCTCAGAGCCCCTAATCAATTTCGAGAGGCAAATTGTGCAGACAACACTATATCTGTCCTCGGCGCATTCCTTGAAAAAACTTCACACCTTCGAGAAACGTGCCCTCGAGGTGGGAGTTTTTCGGGGCTGGGTACGAACTGGAACATCTTGGGAGATTCCGGGTGTGGCCTGGCTTCGCCTAAGCTGCTGACCTCTGCCTCTGCCTCTAGCTACCCTTTTTGGTGCTGCACCTGCCTCAACATCCACACTACTTTCCCCGCTTGACATCCCCCCTGTCCAGGTCGGGTCAGTGTCCTCATCATCCACCACTTCCTCTTCCAACTCCTGTCTCATCTCCTCCTCCCGCACAATGCGCCGGTCAACTGGATGCCCTGACGGCAACTGCGTCACATCATCGTCGATGAGGGTGGGTTGCTGGTCATCCACCACCAAATCGAACGGAGATGGAGGAGACTCTAGTGTTTGAGCATCTGGACACAGATGCTCCTCTGTTAGGTTCGTGGAATCGTGACGTGGAGAGGCAGGTTGAGGGACAATGAAAGGAGCGGAGAACAGCTCTGGGGAGCAGGGACAGTTGGGGTTATTGTTCTGTGAAGCTTGGGAATTTTGGGAGGAAGGAGGACAAGACTGTTGGGTAATAGGAGGAGAGGAGGCAGAGTCTGACTGGCTGCTGGACAATGTGCTGTAAGCGTTCTCTGACAGCCATTGCAAGACCTGTTCCTGGTTCTCGGGCCTACTAAGGTTTGTACCCTGCAGTTTAGTTAATGTGGCAAGCAACCCTGGCACTGTGGAGTGGCGCAATGCTTGCTGCCCCACAGGAGTAGGCACGGGACGCCCTGTGGCTTCACTGCTACCTTGCTCCCCAGAACCATTCCCCCGACCTCGCCCACGGCCTCGTCCACGTCCCTTTCCGGGAGCCTTGCGCATTTTGAATTCCTAGTTAGAAATTGGCACTGTATACCAGTAGTAAAAATTGTGGGTGCACGTAACCCCAATATATTCTTTGAATTACCAGTCAGAAACTGGCACTATATGGCAGTAGCAAGAAATGAGGGTATTTATAACCCCAATATATTCTTTGAATTCCCAGTCAGACAATGGCACTGTATACCAGTAGTAAAAATTGTGGGTGCACGTAACCCCAATATATTCTTTGAATTACCAGTCAGAAACTGGCACTATATGGCAGTAGCAAGAAATGAGGGTATTTGTATTCCCAATATATTCTTTGAATTCCCAGTCAGACAATGGCACTGTATACCAGTAGTAAAAATTGTGGGTGCACGTAACCCCAATATATTCTTTGAATTCCCAGTCAGACACTGGCACTATATGGCAGTAGCAAGAAATGAGGGTATTTGTATTCCCAATATATTCTTTGAATTCCCAGTCAGACAATGGCACTGTATACCAGTAGTAAAAATTGTGGGTGCACGTAACCCCAATATATTCTTTGAATTACCAGTCAGAAACTGGCACTATATGGCAGTAGCAAGAAATGAGGGTATTTGTATTCCCAATATATTCTTTGAATTCCCAGTCAGACAATGGCACTGTATACCAGTAGTAAAAATTGTGGGTGCACGTAACCCCAATATATTCTTTGAATTCCCAGTCAGACACTGGCACTATATGGCAGTAGCAAGAAATGAGGGTATTTGTATTCCCAATATATTCTTTGAATTCCCAGTCAGACAATGGCACTGTATACCAGTAGTAAAAATTGTGGGTGCACGTAACCCCAATATATTCTTTGAATTACCAGTCAGACACTGGCACTATATGGCAGTAGCAAGAAATGAGGGTATTTGTATTCCCAATATATTCTTTGAATTCCCAGTCAGACAATGGCACTGTATACCAGTAGTAAAAATTGTGGGTGCACGTAACCCCAATATATTCTTTGAATTCCCAGTCAGACACTGGCACTATATGGCAGTAGCAAGAAATGAGGGTATTTGTATTCCCAATATATTCTTTGAATTCCCAGTCAGACAATGGCACTGTATACCAGTAGTAAAAATTGTGGGTGCACGTAACCCCAATATATTCTTTGAATTACCAGTCGGAAACTGGCACTATATGGCAGTAGCAAGAAATGAGGGTATTTGTATTCCCAATATATTCTTTGAATTCCCAGTCAGACAATGGCACTGTATACCAGTAGTAAAAATTGTGGGTGCACGTAACCCCAATATATTCTTTGAATTCCCAGTCAGACACTGGCACTATATGGCAGTAGCAAGAAATGAGGGTATTTGTATCCCCAATATATTCTTTGAATTCCCAGTCAGACAATGGCACTGTATACCAGTAGTAAAAATTGTGGGTGCACGTAACCCCAATATATTCTTTGAATTACCAGTCAGAAACTGGCACTATATGGCAGTAGCAAGAAATGAGGGTATTTGTATTCCCAATATATTCTTTGAATTCCCAGTCAGACAATGGCACTGTATACCAGTAGTAAAAATTGTGGGTGCACGTAACCACAATATATTCTTTGAATTACCAGTCAGAAACTGGCACTATATGGCAGTAGCAAGAAATGAGGGTATTTATAACCCCAATATATTCTTTGAATTCCCAGTCAGACAATGGCACTGTATACCAGTAGTAAAAATTGTGGGTGTATATAGCCCCAATTCTATTGCTAGGGGACTTGCAGGGTATTTCTGGGGTGAAGGTGGGGGGGGGCACACCGTTGGAACGGGTATCGGGGTATATATCGGGTATACGGGAATACACTGACAGTGTATTCCATTCAGGATCCTGGGAAAGCTGGGTTGCGGCGATTGAGCCCGTCAGTGCCACGTTACACTGACAAGCTTCTCCCTGGAATTTAGCTCTTACAAGAGCTGTTGTGGTTGTCTTCTCCTTCCTATCCTAGCCTGTCCCTGCCTACCCAGAATCTAAGCCCTAGCTAGCTGGACGGAAACCTCCGTCCTCGGTGAATTGCAAGCTCAGAATGACGCGAACCTGGGCGGCGCTGTTCTTTTAAATTAGAGGTCACATGTTTTCGGCAGCCAATGGGTTTTGCCTACTTTTCTCAACGTCACCGGTGTCGTAGTTCCTGTCCCACCTACCCTGCGCTGTTATTGGAGCAAAAAAGGCGCCAGGGAAGGTGGGAGGGGAATCGAGTAATGGCGCACTTTACCACGCGGTGTTCGATTCGATTCGAACATGCCGAACAGCCTAATATCCGATCGAACATGAGTTCGATAGAACACTGTTCGCTCATCTCTATTTGAGACCAAAAGTTAAATGAAAAGAAATTGAAGTTTATATGTACAGGATATTAGCCTTGATGCATGTTGGCCCCGGTGTATTGAAAGCTTGTAGTCAATATCAAGATCGGATTGACTTATAAGAGATGGAAAAGCAGTTGGGAATTGATACATTATTGCTATGTATGAAATGTTGGTTTTCATGAGTTTTTACTTATATTACAGATGTCCCTTTACCTTTTTTGACTATATCCCAAAAAGTCTGGTATAAGTCAATCAAATTTAAAGAAAAAAAAACATAACTGGTTATACTTAGAGATGAGCGAACACTAAAATGTCCGAGGTTCGAAATCCGATTCGAACAGCCGCACATTGTTCGGCTGTTCGAACGGATTTCGAACCCCATTATAGTCTATGGGGGGGAAATGCTCGTTTCAGGGGTATGCAAAATTCGATAAAATTATACTTACCAAGTCCACGAGTGACGGTCGGGCTGGATTCCCCTTGAAGTCTTCTTCTCCCGGCGCAGCGCCCCCGCGGCGTCTTCCAGCTGGAATTCACTCTGCCTAGGCATCGGGGCCAACGCCCGGCCCGATGCCTGAGCAGAGCCGACTACGCATGCGCGGGCATGCCCGCGCATGCGCAGTCGACTCTGCCTAGGCCGAATGCCTAGGCAGAGTGAATTCCACTGGGAAGAAGACGCGGGGACGCAGCGCATGGAAGACTTCGGAAAGGTAAGAAAAGAACCAGCGTTGATTGGCAGAATGTATAGCATTCTGCCAATCAACGCTGGTTCTGCATCGAACCTTAAACTTCGAACAGCTAGTATTGTTCGATCGAGTACGAGTATCTCAAATACCGTAGTATTCGATCTAACACCTACTCGATCGAATACTACTCGCTCATCTCTAGTTATACTCTCTCAGAAGAGATGAGGGAACCTCAAGCAAAATTAGGATTCACTAATTTTCGCAAATTTTGGGCAAAATAAATTTCTTGGTCATCTTACCGCAATCATCTCGGGATCTATCAAGTCAGATAGGACATATATGTACAAATTGTATTTCAGGATAGGTTCATAATTGTGCCCTGTCTCAGTTTGGGAATTCCATCCGCCATTCTGTGTATAAATGCAGAGAAAAAAGTCCTGCAAGCAGGAGTTTTCTCTCCGCATTTTTCAGCTATTTTTGTGTGGAAATCAGGCGTAGACCTGGGAGACCCCATTATAGTCTATGGGGTTCGCGGCTCTCTAGGGGTAGCTGCTTTTTATAAAGAGGACCTTTCATGTCCTCGAGCACATGTGGTTTTATGTATTGCTAGAAAGATGAGAGTGAGCTGAATTGAGTGCACTGTCATCTTTCCCGTTATGCTCCGGGGCAAGAGATATCGGTGCAGCAACCAATAACTCTTCACTGTCAGAAGGGTGTTCCTGACACTCTATCTGGAACTCCCTTTCTGACAGTACTCATCCATATCTCTGTACTGTCAGAGGAGGCATCTCTTAACGCCAGGCCATAATGTTAAGCTGTAAGGAAGACCTTCCCCCCACCCCATAGACTAGTACTGGGGAGGCGTTCCTCACAGCTTAGCATCATGGCTGAATGGTAAGGAGCGCCCCCTCTGACAGTACAAAAACATGGACAGTACTGTCTAGCTCAACTGTCAGAAATGCCCTTTTGACAGTGAAGAGATATCGGTAACTGCACCGATATCTCTTGTCCTGGGGCACATAATGGGAAAGCCAACACTGCGCTGTATTTGGCTTTCTAGCGGTATTTAAAACCACATATGCCCGAGGACATGACAGACCCTAGTGTAACATTGCCAGATTATGGACAATCAAATTATCAAAAAATGGTTGTTAACTTTTTATGTTTAAGGATCTTTGACTGGTATGGTCTTATTTGGTCTTTTTAAGTGTAATTGGAAGAGTTGTCCTCAAAAACATCAGAAACTATGCCAGAGATTCATGTAACCAGACTGCTATACTCCAGTAACTGTAATACTGTTCATCCTCATATGGTTCTCATGAGTTTCCTGAAGGAACGTATAGCATATAACTCTGTATTACTGGGTTAACTCTTAAAGGGAAAATATAGAATTAGGTGAGGTCTAAAAACGAGCTGGAATTCACATACAGTTATTATGCCACACTCCACCGGCTTACTTGAGCTCATACATAGTTTCCAAGCTGCTGCTCTGCTGCTTTGTCATGGCGCTTTGGCCATGGGTCACACACAAGTACCAACCCCGGTCCTTTAAAAGGCCAGAATCAGTGAACTGCTCCTGACCTCAGCCAATGTCCAAGTGTTTCAGGCTTTTATGGATAGTTTTTCTTCTTCCTTGAGCAATAAGATCTGCAGACTGTAAAGTTCCTGTTTTTCTTGTCACTAACCTGGCTCATTTACTTCATATAAACTATAGATGTAGCAGAGTTATTGTGACTTTCTGCAGAAGGATAAATTACACAATGTAATCCTTAGTAAGGAAAGGACGTATTCTGGAGATGTTTTTGAGGTGGAGGTGACATGAGCATGCGAGTGATTGGATATGGGGGGTGAAGAAAAGGTCTGAGCCAAAGACAATCCTGAGGCAGCGGACAGGCTGCCTAGGAGTTATAGTAAGGCCGGAGACTGCAATGGATATATCAGGGACAGATCTATTAGATGGTGGAAACAGTAGTAGTTCAGTCTTAGAGAGATTTAGTTTCAGATAGAGCAAAGACATGATATTTGAGACAGCAGAAAGACAGTCACTGGTGTTCTGTATTATTGCAGGGGTGAAGTCATGGGAAGATGTGTATAATTGGGTGTCATCAGCATAAAGATGGTACCAGAAGCCAAATCTGGTGATGGTTTGTACAATGGGGGCTGTATAGAGAGAAAAGAGCAGGGGGCCTAGGACTGAGCCCTGAGGAACCCCAACAGCAAGAGAAAGAGGGGAAGAAACAGAGTCTGCAAATGATACACTCAAAGTGCGGTCTGAGAGATAAGAGGGGAACAAGGAGAGCGCAGTGTCCTTGAGGCCTACTCAGCGGAGCATAGTGAGAAGGAGTTGATGGTCAACAGTGTCAAATACTGCTGAGAGGTCCAGAAGAATAAGAAGAGAGAAGTCACCATTAGATTTAGCCATTAGGAGATCATTGGAGACTTTTGTGACAGCCGTTTCAGTGGAGTGCAGAGCGCGGAAACCAGATTGTAAAGGGTCAAGCAGAGAGTTAGCAGAGAGATAGCGGATTAAACGAGAATAGACCAGGCGTTCCAAGAGGTTAGAGATGAAGTGGAAGTTAGAGATGGGTCAATAGCAGCATAACACGGGTCAAGGGAGGATTTCTTTAATAATGGGGTTATGACAACATGTTTGAAAGAGGATGGGAAAATTCCAGAAGAGAGGGAGGAAAAATTTTTTAGTAAGGTAAGTCGTGACAGCAGGCGACAGAGATTGGAGATGGTGTGAAGGGAAGGGGTCACTACTGCAGGTTGTAGAGAGAGATAAAGAAAGTAGCTGAGAGACTTCATCTTCTGTAACAGGTTCAAAAGATGAGAATGGACAGTCTGAGGTGCGGTTGGTGAGGAGATCAGTACTATGGTAGGGTAGGTTGTATGGTGATATAAAAAGTTTGTACTATTTCTTATAAAGGAAATCTATTTCCTTCTCCACTTATTCAGCTGCTCTATGTCTCCTTATCCTCACTTAGGCTGTTTGTTTACATAGAGTTCATATCAATATCCAGCACATACACAGACTCTATGGAGAGGGGAGGGGTAGAAGGAGACTGTTAACTAATTCAGTACCCCATTCTGTGCAGTAAAATATTCTTATCTTGAACATACAACAGTATCAGGAGTGTTCAGAGTATGGCAGTTGAAGCTGTGAGTGGTCTTTTCAGCACATGCCTCTTACTCCCCCTCCCCTTTTCATAGACTAATATGTGAAAAAGTAACTCAGCTTGATAAATAGAGAAGGAAACATATTTCTCAAATAACCTATATTACAAGTTTAAGTTCCTTATATTCACCTGTACTATTCGTTTATGAATGACATCACATGGCCCATAAAATGGAAACGATGCTGATCTATGGGATCAAGGGTGTTGGACCCCACTGATTTTCAGTTGATGACCTATCCCAAGGATGGGTTTTCAATTCATAAAGTCTGGAAACCCCTTCAAAGAGAGATATTTCAATAGACGAATCAAAACAACAATTGGAACTGGATACTGTAATCTCAGATCTCTTAAAGTTCAATATGGGAAGATGTTTATTACTAAAAAAAACTTCAACAATCCAAAAACTTTCAGTTATCTTCATAGAAGAAAAGCTAATTATCAGTGCGCCTTGGAGGGACAATAATTTAAGCTCATATATCAGCAGCTGCTGTGGAATAAGATAGCACTTCAGGGTCAACAACCAATGGCCAAGAGGCGGTAATGGCGGAAACTTATCAGATGAAGCAATACTTGTATTATTAACTTCCTTTTGTACAAGAATGGTCCAGTAGAAGAACAGCTTAATAATTGTTCCAAGTCATAATTTACTGATCAATCTAAATGATTCAGTGCATCTAAACATATTGCAGTTTCATTTTATATCCTATGAACTCACCAGTGATCCCATTAGTTTGCAACCTTTTCGGGATTGCTTTTAACAGTTCTTCCCTAGTCCAGAGATACATTTAATAAAAGTTCATTGAAGATGGACGATCCGCAATATCTCCGGGTTACGTTTTATTGCTGGCCTATTACTATGCATTTAAGCATCCCGCAGCTTCGTACTGAGCTTATGTTGTAGAAAAAGACACTATTTTAAAGACTGTGGTTTGTGCTTATGGATTTTGTGGTAGAGTGCTGTGACTTACCTTAAAGGTATAGAATTGTTATGTTAAAAGGATATTCTCAGGTGAAACATCAATGTCGTGTGCTGACTACTGGGGCAGTGCGGAGGCCCAGAAGCTAGAATTTTTGCTTTGCATTTCATGAGTCCTGGGTTGGAATCTAGACAAAGACAGCTTTTGCATGGAGTTTTTATGTTCTTCCCGTGTTTGTGCGGGTTTTCTCCAGATACTCTGGTTTTCTACTATGCTCCAAACACGACTGCGACCGGGCCCGGCAAAGGCCAGCTGGAGATAGCCGGAGCCCAGTACCATTATTATAGCAGTTGGGGAAGGTATGGTTCCCCGACCGCTACACATATTGTAAATGAAAAGTGGCCCTGGCATGTCGCTGGGCCCCTTTTCAACAGGCAATAGCCAGGGGAGGTGACTGAAAATAATAAACACATATACTTACCTCTCCGGTGATCACCCTCCCTGGCCTATGATTTTTATACCTTGGGGTCTTAAGAGACCCCCTAGTATAATAATAGCACCAGAGCAGGGGGGGGGGGGATTGGGAGCATATAATACTGGGAGGGGATGAGGACACTGCTGGGCATGTAATGGTGTGTGTGGGAGGGGGGCACTGCTGAGCATATAATACTGTAAGGGTGGCACTGGTGGGCATATAATACTGTGTGGAGCACTGCTGGGCATGTAAAATACTATGTGGTGGGACACTGCTGGGTATGTAATACTGTGTGTGTGGGGGGACACTGATGGGCATGTAATGCTGTGGGAGGGCACTGCTGGGCATATAATACTGTATAGAGGGTCATTGCTGGGCATATAATATTGTATGGGGGGCACTGCTGGGCATATAACACTGTGTGTGTGGGGGGCACTGCTGGGCATATAATACTATGTAGAGAGGGACACTTCTGGGCATATAATACTATGTAGAGAGGGACACTTCTGGGCATATAATACTATGTAGAGAGGGACACTTCTGGGCATATAATACCGTGTTGGAGCCACCGCTGGGGGTAAGGACGGGTGCTGTGGGGGAGAGGGGCACTTATGGGAGGGGGAGGTGGTTCTGGGGGGGCCTGGATAAAATGTTGTACCTGGGCCCACAAGACACTAGTTACGCCACTGCTGTGAGTCCTACAATGGACAGTAAATGATGATAATATCTGTAAAGTACAGGTGTATATTGCTGCTCTATAGGGATGTTGGAACCTCATGATATTTGTTTCACTGAATAATTGTGGTTACATCTAACTGTTCTGTTTCAAGCCAAACTTGGACATGGACTAGATGCGCTATTAATATATTCTTGGAAAGCTTTGTCTCAACTTCTCCTGGGCTTCTTTGAGGTCCTCTTCCATCCTTGTTGCTGAGCATCAGGACTATATCCCATGTGTGATTGGGGCTCAGTAATCACCTGGTGATGTCACCCAGGAGGCCAAAAGATCACCAAAGAGGACCCTGAGGGAAGTCAGGAGAGGGGAGTCAAGGTGTGTAAGTGTTTATAGTATTTCCACATCTTCTCTTGTCCTTGACATAATATATTCTGGGGTCTGAAGAGAGTACCTAAAGATTTGAAACACTTGTGTTTTATTTACTACTATAGGATTGCCAACAATGCTGGAGATTTCAGCTCTGGCAGCCTATAGCAGTGAATAGAGTAGTCATGAAACCATTGACAGATATGTTGGCGTTTATACTCAAAATACAGTATACAGTAACATGGTGATTTCCCTGGGGGTGGGGTCTATGTGTGCTGAATGTCATGGAAGGTTACCACCCACTTGGCTAGTTTGTCCTAATTTGCATAAAAACTAAAAGGGCTTATATCTTTGGAATAACTGAATAGAGATGAGCGAACAGTGTTCTATCGAACACATGTTCGATCGGATATCAGGGTGTTCGCCATGTTCGAATCGAATCGAACACCGCGTGGTAAAGTGCGCCATTACTCGATTCCCCTCCCACCTTCCCTGGCGCCTTTTTTGCACCAATAACAGCGCAGGGGAGGTGGGACAGGAACTACGACACCGGGGGCATTGAAAAAAATTGGAAAAAGTCATTGGCTGCCGAAATCAGGTGACCTCCATTTTAGACGAATAGTGGATTTCAAATCCGGGTCATATGAGAATGTGAACTTTGTGACTATGAGACAGGGATAGCTGTACAGGCAGGGATAGCTAGGGATAACCTTTATTTAGGGGGGAATGTTATTAAAAATAACTTTTTGGGGCTCTATCGGGTGTGTAATTGTGATTTTTGTGAGATAAACTTTTTCCCATAGGGATGCATTGGCCAGCGCTGATTGGCCGAATTCCGTACTCTGGCCAATCAGTGCTGGCCAATGCATTCTATTAGCTTGATGAAGCAGAGTGTGCACAAGGGTTCAAGCGCACCCTCGGCTCTGATGTAGCAGAGCCGAGGCTGCACAAGGGTTCAAGCGCACCCTCGGCTCTGATGTAGGAGAGCCGAGGGTGCACTTGAACCCTTGTGCACCCTCAGCTCTGCTACATCAGAGCCGAGGGTGCGCTTGAACCCTTGTGCACACTCTGCTTCATCAAGCTAATAGAATGCATTGGCCAGCGCTGATTGGCCAATGTATTCTATTAGCCTGATGAAGTAGAGCTGAATGTGTGTGCTAAGCACACACATTCAGCTCTACTTCATCGGGCTAATAGAATGCATTGGCCAGCGCTGATTGGCCAGAGTACGGAACTCGACCAATCAGCGCTGGCTCTGCTGGAGGAGGCGGAGTCTAAGATCGCTCCACACCAGTCTCCATTCAGGTCCGACCTTAGACTCCGCCTCCTCCGGCAGAGCCAGCGCTGATTGGCCGAAGGCTGGCCAATGCATTCCTATGCGAATGCAGAGACTTAGCAGTGCTGAGTCAGTTTTGCTCAACTACACATCTGATGCACACTCGGCACTGCTACATCAGATGTAGCAATCTGATGTAGCAGAGCCGAGGGTGCACTAGAACCCCTGTGCAAACTCAGTTCACGCTAATAGAATGCATTGGCCAGCGCTGATTGGCCAATGCATTCTATTAGCCCGATGAAGTAGAGCTGAATGTGTGTGCTAAGCACACACATTCAGCACTGCTTCATCACGCCAATACAATGCATTAGCCAGTGCTGATTGGCCAGAGTACGGAATTCGGCCAATCAGCGCTGGCTCTGCTGGAGGAGGCGGAGTCTAAGGTCGGACCTGAATGGAGACTGGTGTGGAGCGATCTTAGACTCCGCCTCCTCCAGCAGAGCCAGCGCTGATTGGCCGAATTCCGTACTCTGGCCAATCAGCACTGGCTAATGCATTGTATTGGCGTGATGAAGCAGTGCTGAATGAGTGTGCTTAGCACACACATTCAGCTCTACTTCATCGGGCTAATAGAATGCATTGGCCAGCACTGATTGGCCGAATTCCGTACTCTGGCCAATCAGCACTGGCTAATGCATTGTATTGGCGTGATGAAGCAGTGCTGAATGAGTGTGCTTAGCACACACATTCAGCTCTACTTCATCGGGCTAATAGAATGCATTGGCCAATCAGCGCTGGCCAATGCATTCTATTAGCGTGAACTGAGTTTGCACAGGGGTTCTAGTGCACCCTCGGCTCTGCTACATCAGATTGCTACATCTGATGTAGCAGTGCCAAGTGTGCATCAGATGTGTAGTTGAGCAAAACTGACTCAGCACTGCTAAGTCTCTGCATTCGCATAGGAATGCATTGGCCAGCCTTCGGCCAATCAGCGCTGGCTCTGCCGGAGGAGGCGGAGTCTAAGGTCGGACCTGAATGGAGACTGGTGTGGAGCGATCTTAGACTCCGCCTCCTCCAGCAGAGCCAGCGCTGATTGGTCGAGTTCCGTACTCTGGCCAATCAGCACTGGCCAATGCATTTCTATGGGGAAAAGTTAGCTTGCGAAAATCGCAAACTGACAGGGATTTCCATGAAATAAAGTGACTTTTATGCCCCCAGACATGCTTCCCCTGCTGTCCCAGTGTCATTCCAGGGTGTTGGTATCATTTCCTGGGGTGTCATAGTGGACTTGGTGACCCTCCAGACACGAATTTGGGTTTCCCCCTTAACGAGTTTATGTTCCCCATAGACTATAATGGGGTTCGAAACCCATTCGAACACTCGAACAGTGAGCGGCTGTTCGAATCGAATTTCGAACCTCGAACATTTTAGTGTTCGCTCATCTCTATAACTGAACAGATTTGGATAAACAAAACACCAAAATTCTCAGGGTGACAGCGCTGATCAGATGATGTATGTCATTCAGCTTCTCAGACCTGGTGACTGGTCTTTTTTAGTAGGTAAAGTTTTACATATTGGTCTGAGACACTATAAGATGTATTTATCCCCTTCTTAAAAATACTTCACCTTCAGTGAAAAAATTCTATCTCTAAACGCAAGGAAAAGAAGGATGGTTTTTAGAGCAAACCTGTTTTGCTAAATTATGGAGATTCTTAATTGTTGGCTTAGACATCGCCAATTAAGTAATAATCTGCGCACCAACAGCACTAATTATCATCAATGAGGACATGCCAAGATTTAAGTGCGTTTGCATTTTAGTAGAGGTTTACGTTTTAGTTTTCAAAAAGCCAGCCTTCTGTGTTCACAAAATGTGCCTTTTACATCTGTTGTAAAAGAATTGTCACTCCGTGAGAAAAACAATATTAGATCACTCCTGAATGTTCACATATTTAATGGATGTATTTGCAAGTTAACCCTAAAGGTAACCTACACGACTTTTAGGTTTCTGTAACTCAGCTGTGGACCAACTAAAATACCTCTTCATTTTCCAAAGTATTAATGGGCCTTGATTAGAGATGGGTGAACCTCTTAAGTTAATTTTTTTCAGGTTTGGGTGCTTGGGGACCAAGATTTGTTTCAGGTTTAAACAAGTTGGGTACAAGGCACACCTTTAATTAGCTTAAAATATAGTATAGAACACTCTTAGGTATTGTAGGAACCCATCTATAAAACATAGTGTAGAACACTGTCAGGACTCCTAGGAACCTATCTATAAAACATAGTGTAGAACACTGTCTGGGCTCCTAGGAACCTATCTATAAAACATAGTGTATAACACTACCAGGGCTCCTAGGAACCTATCTATAAAACATAGTGTAGAACACTGTCAGGGCTCCTAGGAACCTATCTATAAAACATAGTGTAGAACACTGTCTGGGCTCCTAGGAACCTATCTATAAAACATAGTGTAGAACACTGTCAGGGCTCCTAGGAACCTATCTATAAAACATAGTGTAGAACACTGTCAGGGCTCCTAGGAACCTATGTATAAAACATAGTGTATAACACTGTCAGGGCTCCAAGGAACCTATCTATAAAACATAGTGTAGAACACTGTCAGGACTCCTAGGAACCTATCTATAAAACATAGTGTAGAACACTGTCAGGACTCCTAGGAACCTATCTATAAAACATAGTGTAGAACACTGTCAGGGCTCCTAGGAACCTATCTATAAAACATAGTGTAGAACACTGTCAGGGCTCCTAGGAACCTATCTATAAAACATAGTGTAGAACACTGTCAGGACTCCTAGGAACCTATCTATAAAACCTAGTGTAGAACACTATCAGGAATCCCAGGAAATTATCTATATATCATAGTGTATAACACTATCAGGGCTACTAAGAACCTGTCTATAAAACATAGTAGCCCTGATAGTGTTATACACTAAGAACCTATCTATAAAACATAGTGTAGAAAACTGTCAGGGTTCCAAGGAACCTACCTATGAAAAATAGTGTGGAACACTCAAAATGATGGTAAAACTTCCAGCATCCATAAAAAATAACTTTTAATCTTTTTTGTTAAAACATGTATAAAATACTTTAACATACAAAGATCCATTGACAACAATTGTCACAGCGCTTCACATCTGACAGTGGTGGGCCCAGGCAAGGTGAGTAAATACTTATACCCACCTCTCCTGGATGTCCGGCGATGCCTCATGTGATGTCATGCACCCTGGAGGTCAGCACTGAGACCTGTGATGGTGCGCACCTGGTGCGCACTGTTGTCATAATGCTGGGTCAGTGTGTCATGGCATAAATGCTCCGCACATGAACCCCAGGGCGTGTGACATCACTAGAGTCTTGAAGAGGTGCCAGCAGGACACAGTAGAGACAAGGTGAGTATCAATGTTTTTATTTTTCCTCACCCCTCCTGGGTCTCCACTGAGAAGACCTAGATTTTAGTAACACCATGCAACAAAAAAACAAGCACTTTTCGTCTGCTACTGGGCAAAAACCACTTGTCCTATACTAAATCAAGTGTGCGGATTCCAAATACAAAGTCAGAATTGTTGTAACACCTTTTATGACTTATCCAGGGCTCTGTTGTGGCATCTGATCCTCTTTTACACTGTCTTCTGGCCTCTTCTGGTGTCTTGGGTGACCTCACTGGGGTCAGGGGAACACTGAGGTCTATGACTGGTTCATGTAGGGAACACTGACATCATGATACTTTGACACACCCCACGAGACAAGCCCCACGTGACTGTTGAGATCCAGTCACAGGCTTCTGTGCTTTTCCAGCACCAGTGATGTCACTCAGGAAGCTAGAAGAAGCCGGAAGATGGAGGAAAAGGGAACTGGTGAGGTAAGTAAAGGTGAGTATTAGAGTTGAGCAAGTAAATATTCGATATTCGATATTTGTTTCAAGTAGCCCCTCAATATTTGACTACTCGAATCGAATATCGAATCCTATTATACGCTATGGGGGAAAAATGCTCATTTCAGGGGTAGGCAACATTCGATCAATTGAACTTACCAAGTCCACGAGTGAGGGTTGGGCTGGATTCTCCAAGAAGTCTTCTCCGTGCAGCGTCCCCGCGGTGTCTTCCGGCTCTGAATTCACTCTGGCAGGCATCGGGCCTGGGCAGAGCCGACTGCGGATGTCCGCACTACAAGAAAATGGCCACTTACAGTCAAAGCAGCCATTTTCTTGTAGCGCGGGCATGCGCAGTCGGCTCTGCCCAGGCCCGATGCCTGCCAGAGTGATTTCAGAGCCAGAAGATGCCGCGGGGACACTGCACGGAGAAGACTTCTAAAGGTAAGAGAAGAACCAGCATTGATTGGCCAACTGTATAACATTTGGCCAATCAAGGCTGGTTCTGCATCAGATTTTTCCATTCGAATAGCGAGTGGTACTCGATCAAGTACGAGTATTCCGAATACCGTAGTATTCAATTGAATACCTACTCGATCGAATACTACTCGCTCATCTCTAGTGAGTATCACTATTTGTGTTTTTTCCTATTCCTTCCATGAGTATACTCCGGGATCTCAAGGACCAACTGTAGAGAAATTCACATCACTGTCAGAGCCTTTGTTTGGGAGCAATATTCCTTTACATCTTTGTGGGAATAAAAAAAGTTTCTGCATAAAATATATGGTGTTATGTACACTCACCGGCCACTTTATTAGGCACACCTGTCCAACTGCTCGTTAACACTTAATTTCTAATCAGCCAATCACATGGCGGCAACTCAGTGCATTTAGGCATGTAGACATGGTCAAGACAATCTCCTGCAGTTCAAACCGAGCATCAGTATGGGGAAGAAAGGTGATTTGAGTGCCTTTGAACGTGGCATGGTTGTTGGTGCCAGAAGGGCTGGTCTGAGTATTTCAGAAACTGCTGATCTACTGGGATTTTCACGCACAACCATCTCTAGGGTTTACAGAGAATGGTCCGAAAAAGAAAAAACATCCAGTGAGCGGCAGTTCTGTGGGCGGAAATGCGTTGTTGATGCCAGAGGTCAGAGGAGAATGGCCAGACTGGTTCAAGCTGATAGAAAGGCAACAGTGACTCAAATAGCCACCCGTTACAACCAAGGTAGCCAGAAGAGCATCTCTGAACGCACAGTACGTCGAACTTTGAGGCAGATGGGCTACAGCAGCAGAAGACCACACCGGGTGCCATTCCTTTCAGCTAAGAACAGGAAACTGAGGCTACAATTTGCACAAGCTCATCGAAATTGGACAATTGAAGATTGGAAAAACGTTGCCTGGTCTGATGAGTCTCGATTTCTGCTGCGACATTCGGATGGTAGGGTCAGAATTTGGCGTCAACAACATGAAAGCATGGATCCATCCTGCCTTGTATCAACGGTTCAGGCTGGTGGTGGTGGTGTCATGGTGTGGGGAATATTTTCTTGGCACTCTTTGGGCCCCTTGGTACCAATTGAGCATCGTTGCAACGCCAAAGCCTACCTGAGTATTGTTGCTGACCATGTCCATCCCTTTATGACCACAATGTACCCAACATCTGATGGCTACTTTCAGCAGGATAATGCAATGCCATGTCATAAAGCTGGAATCATCTCAGACTGGTTTCTTGAACATGACAATGAGTTCACTGTACTCCAATGGCCTCCACAGTCACCAGATCTCAATCCAATAGAGCATCTTTGGGATGTGGTGGAACGGGAGATTCGCATCATGGATGTGCAGCCGACAAATCTGCGGCAACTGTGTGATGCCATCATGTCAATATGGACCAAAATCTCTGAGGAATGCTTCCAGCACCTTGTTGTATCTATGCCACGAAGAATTGAGGCAGTTCTGAAGGCAAAAGGGGGTCCAACCCGTTACTAGCATGGTGTACCTAATAAAGTGGCCGGTGAGTGTAAATGTATGGCAAAGCATCAATGATGTAGAATTCTTGATTTTATCAATACTAGAAGTAACAACCAACTTTACATTAGGCAGAGACTTTAGGACTTTAACTCTGTAACAGCACCTCAGCTAAAGTGTCATGTATAGTGTAATTCTCGTGCCTTCTTATTTGCCGCCTGGGTCCACTGGATGTATATTTTTGCAATACACAATATGTACTGTCCACTTTTGTGACTATTTCCTTCCCTCCAAATCATCTAAAAAGAAACAGTTTTTCCAAAAAGTCTTGTTTTGAAACAACTCCTCTATGGACAATCATTCTAGTCGATGACTGATCACCCACCACCTGGAAAAAGATGACTAGAGACAAAATAGAATAACAATTTCCTAGCATCGCTGCCACTTCATTCTAGTGATTGGCTGAGGTCAGAGCATTTAGACCTTTGGCAATTGTTCATTGGTGACTTATCTTTCCCATATCCCACCAATGTCTCAGA
The DNA here is from genome assembly GCF_031893055.1 of Leptodactylus fuscus. NCBI lineage: Eukaryota > Metazoa > Chordata > Amphibia > Anura > Leptodactylidae > Leptodactylus > Leptodactylus fuscus. The sequence goes on from NC_134265.1 coordinate 40,193,668, forward strand.
TGAGATACCCCCCGTTAAAATTAGATTTCGTAAACCAGAATGAAGAATCTATTGTCATCACCTTCACACTAGACAGGTCAGGTATGAAGAAAGTTCACCAGATCATGCAATACACATTTTGATAGAAATCAATATTTCAAGTTAATCCCTGAACCATGTAACATTAAATATTCATTATTTTTTGTCACAGCTAAGAAAGTTTAAAGAAAGTGGAGGATGGCTATTCTCCAGAACAGAATCTTGTTTGGTTTGCTCGGAATAACTATCGCATTCTGTCTTATCCATTTCATTCCCCATTCTTTCGAACATTCCCAAGATTATTATCTCAGATCGACTGAGAATGCTGACTCGGTTTTACAAAAATATTTCCAAAATTTCAGAATACATAAATATTACAGCAAGTAATGAAATTTTTGAAGAAATTATGAACCAAACAAACATTGCAACCGCATCATATTGTCTGGAAGGGTTTTTGCTGTCAGTGTTATTTCTTCCCAGGACAATCTTGTTTGCTTCATTCCATCATCTTCACAGAGATCGATACGGAGCTATCAGTCAAAGTGGTGCACAGACGTATGCTGTGTCATCTTTAATACAGTACATCCTACTTGACTCACTCCTACAAACCTGGACTGACTGCAAGGCAGTGGTATTGATCAGAGAACCTTGTTCCAAGTGCCATTTGTCCAGCTGGGCTTCATTATGGAAAGCAAATTGAAGGCTCTGCCCTACCAGAGTACAATGGTAGCCCATAGTCTTGAAGCACAAGCAATTTCAGATACAATTGTTGAAAGTACGTCTGCATGTTTAAGTGTATTTCAAGAGGATGCACAGGGTCGGTCTAATAAATACAATTCATATATACAGCCGATCTTCAGTAAAATGCTTTTTCCACTCAACATACAGATGTAGTTTCCTGACTTTAATGCTACGGAAAACTTTACATCAGAAAATAAAAATATCTGCAATACTATGCCAGGCCATGTGGTGTGCTGTTACAATGATATACAGTAGGTCATTGACCATCATTCTTCCACGGGTTCAAGATGAGCCAGAATTACATATACTGTAGGTGCACCTGGGATCAAAAGTATGCCAGACAGGAACTGGTGTAGATTTATTGTAAAACTGCCGACAGTATTCTGGTGTTGTTGTGGATTCCCCGCCCTGGCTCACCTACATTACCACCACTTTCCGCTCAATGGATTAAAAAAGTAGTTTTTAGGGAATAGCCAGATGATAATTCCCCAGAAGCTGCTGGTGAACCCTGGAGATAGGGGCACAAGTGACAGTGAGCCCTAAGCTGAAGCCCCCAACTTTCCCTTCCTATTGCCAGACCCTATCCTAGGTAATAAGCTACAACCGCGAAGACAGTCCCTCCCTGAATACGTGAAACACAAAATGCAGACAAGACGAACAACAACAAAGGGAGGTCAGCTAGCCAGGGTTCGGTAACAGGAGAGCAATGCAGTGCCAAATCAGAGTCCAAAAGAATAGTCAGTAGGGAAGCCAGAGGTCAAGGATTAGATTACAAGTAATTAAACAGCAAGAGATACCAGAAAGCTAGAGGCAATAACTGGCACCAGTGTGAATGTAAGCCAAGACTAAATAGGGGAGGAAGAACCCGCCCTGAACCTGATAGGAAGGAAAAATGTCAATCACAGGCAAGACAAAATCAAACCACTGAATGGACAGAGGGAACAAGGGCAGAAGACGGGTGTGGTGCAAATCCAATTACAGAACTAGAGCCGTGTTCACACAGTGCAACTAAAAACTTTAAGCAGATTATCAAACTGCACACGCCTCCTGCGCCACACCACGCGATCAGAGGGTGGCGCAGAGGCCTGAACAGGCAGAGATGTTACAGTAGTGCTCTAGACATATTCCAGACAATAACTGTGAGCCCCTTTTTCAGCCTTATGTTGTCTTTGTACCACCCAAAAAATGTTTTGAAAAATACAAATCAGACAGTGTGAACAGCTTCCTAAAAGAGAATGTATAAATTCTGTTCGCATTGCTGAATAAGAGCAGATCATGCTACTTCTTTGTAATTTTTTTGTTGTTGTTGTAGATTTATTACCATATTTTTTGGACTATAAGACGCACCAGACCATAAGACGCACTAAGGTTTTAGAGGAGGAAAATAGGGGCAAAAAATTTTTGAAGCAAAAAAAATTTGTAAAAATTTGTAAAATATTTAATAACATAATAATATAATATTCCCCTCCACCGGTGTCCACTTACCTGCACAGCAGGTACTGCTGCTACTACTTCTTGGTCCAGTCCAGTCCTCTGTCCTTCAAATGTCCCCCCCCCCCCCGCCTCCCTAGACTAGTATTGTAGAGATGCAGGGAGTAGCTGGTGCTTGGTGCGGCTGGAGAGTGTGGGCGGGGAGACGTGAGTACATCACACTCTCCTAAGCCCCTCCTTCTCTATAATACTAGTCTAGGGAGGCGGAGGGGGTGGTGGGGTGCAGGGCGCTCTGAAGCCACATGAAGGACAGAGGACCGGACCAGCAGAGGGCAGCGGCAGCACTTCTGAGCAGGTAAGTTGAGCGAAGTTCATAAGTAGATAGATATTACTGTACATTGACTTGTCTAGTAGATAGACAAGTCAATGCACAGTAGTATACGTATATCTACTTGTGAACTTGCCTCGTCGTCCTCACAGATGTCAGGAAGGGACATGATAAACAAGTACAGGCGCCGCAGGCTTTCTTCTAACTTGCCTGTGCCGCCTGTACCTTCTATCTGTAGCCATTCTCTGCTTCGCACAGACAGGATAGGGACGGGACACAAATGCACCATATTTCCACCGCTATATTCGTACTATAAGACGCACCCCCATTTTCCTCCCATATTTGGAGGGAAAAAAAATTCATCTTATAGTCCGAAAAATACGGTAATTCTATTTCCTGTCCATGTTTATCACACCTCTTTATAACAGTATATGTTTCAACAGCACTTAGAGATATGCTTTACAGCAGCCACATGGACTTTAGACACAATAGCCTGTAGATTTTTAGACATGTCTTGTGACCTGTGCTGAGGTTATTGCACAGTAAGGCTGAGTTCACAGGGGGTATTTTGGTCAAGATTTTAAGGCCGAATTCACTTCAAAATCCTGACCACAAAAACGACTCCCATAGAAATCAATGGGAAACGGTCAATTCTTTTTTCTGGGAGCCGGAACAAAAAAAAAAAAAAAAGAAGTGACGTGCTCGTTCTTCAGATGGATTCACCTTGCAAATCTGTCTGAAGACACTCCCTCCTCCCAACTAGGCCCATTCATTTGGTCCTATTCCCGATCGGAGTGCCGCGACTGGATGTTGTGGCTACTCGTAATTTGGACCGGAACCTGAGGCGGCCTCCACATCAAATTCCAGTCCAAAATACCCCATCTGAACCTGGCCTAAAGGATAGTAGATAATCTGTGGCCATCACCTATTGAGAAAGGTGGTTCCTTTGTTATCTATATATAGGTGTTGTCTTTCATTGTAATCTTGTCTGTGTCAATAATAAGGTGACTTCTGCAAAGAAATTTGCTACAGAATGGGAAGTGTTAGCCCATTATAAAGATTAATGGCCAGAGTAAATAAAAGACAGATATCGAAATAATGTTGGGGTGACTGTTAGACCCCCATACAGAGCTGGTAGTGCAGTCTGGTCATGTAGTACAGTTGTGATGAAAACCTATGTTGACTGCAGGTAACAAGACAGCAATAGGAACATGCAAGATATCTAATCTATAACCCAAGGTACCTTAGACACAATTGTACGAGCTAGCGGGTATCACTTCTGTTTGTATAGGTGACACCCTTTCCCACACTAATGGAGTAGACCTCTGACTCTTGGTGATGCAGTAGATACTGACTTTATCAAACTAAACAGGCCCATTTCCAACTCCACAGAAATGCAAGAAAGTTGGTCTTGATACAGCACAGCTTAACCTCAGTGTAACACAGGCACCATGTTGCAGGTTTATGTTGCACTATAGTGGTTTCCCATTGGAGCCCACACACACACAATTTGCCAGAGGGGTGGAGCATGTTGTGGGGGCATCATAGGTAACATGTATCACAGGGGTCCAAACTCATGACCCTGCACCGGTCACTAGTACACCAGGCCTTCTGAACTCAGGGACCGCTAGTGGATGGTTTGTGTATGCCCCCTGTCTCCCAGCACTGGCATAACTCTTAGACGCAACCAATATTTTGTACTCAACCATTTCACCTGTAAAAAAAAACACAAGACACTTCTCTTTGTATTGCAGACCATTGCAGAGCGTATCTAGGAAATGGCCATGAATGATAATTGAATAAAATAAACACTGTTACAAATGGGTGCTGCTAATCTGTCTTGGGCAGGGACTCCATCCATTCAGGGTTTGCCACATAAGGGTTGGTTCACACTAGCGCTTGTATTCCGTACGCAATGAGTCCGCATGGAGACCCCCCTGGACGGAATACCAACGCTAATGCAAGTGCTGTGCAGTTAAGCACACGGAGCCCATAGACTATAATGGGCTCTGTGTGCTTGCCGCGCACTGCCCGCACAATTCATTCATGCGGGCAGTGCGCGGCAAGCACACAGAGCCCATTATAGTCTATGGGGGGGTCTCCATGCGGACTCCTTGCGGACGGAATACAAGCACTAATGTGAACCAACCCTAAGGTTGCTAACTAAGGTGGTTAACCCTTTATTTCCTTACAAGACAATCAATTAGACATCCTACACCCACAGACTAGAGGAAGAATGCGGTGAGGAGTTTTTGTCCAACTAGAAGTTTTGTGAAGTGGATGTTGTATGCCATAGACTAAACAATATAATGTATCTTCTTTAACTGCTGACGGGTTTGTAAAAGGTGTACATTAAGATCTTTATGTAGAGTATTCAGAGCTACTCTCACAGCATAAGCAGAATCACTGGAGTTGATTTGGTCATCAGATGCTACATATAGTGCTGTTCATCGGCTTCAGCAGCATCTACGACTAAGTGATGTGGTTTCTACTAATTGATGTGGTATAGTCCTATTAAATTCTATTAAGAAAATTGGCCATTCATGTGGACAGTAAATAGTTAATAGAATGGCCAATACAAGATGATCTGTGTCTTGGACTAGTATGTCAGTTGCTGCTATAGCCTCCATGTTTCCATAGCCTTCATATATCCTCCATGATTCATGTCCTGTCCTGTTCCCCTTTCTTTTTTGTGTAGAAGAGGCTGACTGAACATTGAGACCAATCAGTGCCCAAGGACGACATCTGCATGGAGTTTGTATGTTCTCCTCGGGTTTGTGTGGGTTTCCTCCGGGTACTCCAGTTTTCTCCCACACTCCATAGACATAGTGATAGGGATTGTAGGTTGTAAGTTGTGGGTCCTATATGGGACAATATCTGAAAAGCACTGAGGAATATGATAACACTATACAAGCAGGCAAAGTAAATAATTGTTATGTCGGCCATCTTTAATGACATACTGACGTCACATGACCCGGGACGCAGGCCCCGGTCACGTGACATCAGGGACGTCACACAACTAGGCCTGAAGTCTGCCAGGAGAGTGGAAAGGTAAGCAACACATTTATTATGTTCCTTTACCTTTCCGGGGCCTCCGATCATTATATTCAGGGGTCTGAAAAGACCCCCTAGTATAATAATAGTGCTTGTGGGGTCTGCGGCATCACTTTCCGACCCCAGCCCCTGCTAGGATTGGTAAGTAAATAGGGCCCGTTACAGCCAATAATGGCTAGCGGCTGTCGCCTGTCCCCTAATGTTCCGGGCCCTGTGGCAGCCACTACCCCTGCTACCCCGGCAGTTACGCCACTGCTCCTCAGGCCTCTACTGGCTCTGGATGATGTCATGTGCTCTGAGGTCACCACTAAGGCCTTTATTTGGGCCTCAATAATTAAGTGGGGTGCGTTGATATCATGATGCTGTGAACCAGTGTCATTATATCCTGGGTCATGTGAGTTCAGCCAAATGCTGGAAGACCCCTGAAGAGGACACTGGCAGACTGGCGGACACTGCAAAGGTGTTGAGGAGAGGTGAGGCAAGGTGAGTATAAGTGTTTTCTATTTTTGCTCACCTCCTCTGGGCCTCCATTTATTATACTCTGGGGTCTGAGGAGACTGCAGAATATAATAATAGCAATTCCAGTCCTATCAGAACAAGCTTGGCCTGAAACACCTATCCCCACGAATCCACCAACATACTGTTTAGCAACTGGAGTTTTGGGTCCCAACCCTTTGTACTATACCACAGTTTTCTGAAGGACTCCAGTGTATGCTCAGAAGTCGAGGTCAGTATATCCAGCTTCACTTTGCACGGTCTGCACTTTGGGAGCACGTGTCTGACCTCAGCTTCACTGCATGGAGCCTCTAAGTGGACTCACCTCAGCAGACATCGGCGTCTTCAAATTTGGATTCCTAAGGATACCAACAACAGACAGGAAACCCCGGGCATCTTCAAGTTGGGAATCCTAAGGAGTATGAGTATGGAATTCTTTCTTGTCTTTCATAGCTCCACGGTTTTCCACAAAGTGGATTTCCCAGTCGACTGCTTTGCTTATATTTCTCTCCCAAGCTATTAAAAACTTTATTATAATTTTCATGGTAAATTCCACATTTTTACTTAAATCCATTTTTCTTCTCTTCCCTGGGGTCTTGTGTAGGGAGAGGAGTCATTGTCCAGTTCTCCGTATCTCTCCCGTAGGTGACAGCCGGACAGGCAAAGCACATGGTATGGCATCTTTTGACAGAGAAGAGAAGGATAATGTAGAAGTCTTGATTTATCACTGCATGATATGGAGAACAAAATGCAGTTTCATCATCATCCATCTCCTCTGTCATTGACGCCTGAAAACACATTTTATAAGGAGGGGGATCAAAGTCGTGTTTATTTGCTACCAACTCCCATGCTACCTCACGTTCAGCTTTTAAACTGTTTCCTTCATCCTCTACTACTTGAGCTAAGGTTGAGAGTTTATTTGATGCTCTCACACTCGGAACAGTAACATGTATGTGACCATTTCTTAAAATAATAGATACACCAATATTTAGAGAATGATTTCTGAGCAAATTTTGCAGTAAATCTTGGACGGACTAGAGAGTTTTACCTAACCCACCCAGTTAGAATGATTGACACCCTTTGGAGTACACACACGGAGACAACAATAGCTTTCAACCACTGTGTGAGCTGACTAAGGCCTGGTTCATATCTGCATTGGCAATCCATTTAGGGGAGTCCACATGGGGGCCCCCCAAACGGGCTACCGGATGCATTGGAAAGTGGTGTACAGTGAAAGCACGCGGACCCTATAGACTATAATGGGGTCCGTGTGAAGTACTTTTCTGTCCACATGTTCCATGCAGAGACAGTGCGGAAAGCAAATGGACCCCATTATAGTCTATGTGGTCCATGTGCTTTCACTGAACACCGCTAGTCAATGTGTTCAGTTTTCCGTTTGGGGGGTCCCCATGTGGACTGGCATCCAATCCCGGCACTGCGATCCAGATTAGGCCCAAATGAATGGCTCTAGTCGGGAGTGTCTTCAAGCGAATTTGTGAGGCACATTCTACCTGAAGAATGAGCATGTCCATTCTTCAGGACAAGAAACGCCCGGCTCCCATTGAAATCAATGGGAGCCCTCTTTTTGGTCAGGATTTTGAGGCGGATACGGCCTCAAAATCCTGACAAAAACACCCTGTGTGAACTCAGCCTATAGGATAGAGTTGTAGGATTACCCTCTAATTCTAGTCTTTGATGCAAATTTTCCAGTGCCCATTGAGAACTAAAGCCTTACTTTGATGTTTTTTTTTCTTAATCGGACCAGGAAAGTCATAAGAGATGGGCGACTCTCATGAGATTTGCTTTGCAAATATTTGTGGGATTCACCCCCATGCTTTGTTGGTGCTTTCTGCTTCAAGCCCTGTATTGTGTACAGGGCGGGTTCAGAAAGTGAGGATAAAGCATAAAAAACATGCCTGGACAACCCCTTTTGTACTCCCACCTAATGCCCCACACTTTAAGAGGTTTTCAAGCATAAGAAAACAACAGAGGTGCAGCACCAAACTGCGATGAGAGACCCTGAGGACAGAAGAGAAAGTCCTAGTTTTTTTTTTTTTTGGCACTTACCTATTTTTTATATATGTTTTCTAGGACAACCCCTCTAATGTCCCCCAGGATAATGGTCTCCATCACCCCCCCCCCCCAAAATAATGGCCACATCAATGGTCCCCATACAGTATAGGGGTCCAGTGAAGGGGCCACTGTATGAGGAATAGGTGAAGTGGCCACTGTCTTGGGGGGAAAGTGAAGGGGCCACTGTTTGGGGGGATATAGTGAAGGAGGAACTTTGTGAGCCATACAGTAGCCCCTTCACTGGTCCCCCTATAGAAATATTGGGTCAGTACTCAGCTGTCTGCTCCTTGGTCCTGCTCCTTCTTGCTCTGGGTGCACTGATGTGACATCATGGGTGCCCTGAGCCTCTTCAGCCTGGACCCTGTGAGCCACGATGACGAAATGTGCGGCGTACAGGAGAAGCCGGGAGAGGTAATTGAATGGGGCCATTACCGCACCTCCACTGCCTATTAGAAAAATCAGTTGGGACCTGGTAGGGCCCCCTGAAGGCACAGGGACCACCAGAGGATTCACCAGTCCAACCCTGCCCCTGTATAAATGAGATCACATAAGAGACACCAGTTCTAGCGCTCTTTTGTGATATCATGCGCCCGGAGGGGAAGATACAGAGCACTGGATGCCATGAGGACACCCAAAAGAGGTAAGGGTAGGTGAGCATAAATGTTTTTACACCTCCCTTGCACTTATATACTCTGGAGTCTGAAAAGACCTCAAAATAAAAACTTCATTCCCAGTTCTATCTATCGGAGAATTGCTTCGTCCGAACACCAGACAAAACAAATCTTCAGAAGTTCATCCATCCTTACTCGGCACCGTAAGCGAACAGAATGAAATTATTTTCTTCACTTGCTATACTAAGGGGTTAAGTGAACTAATTATGTCCTTCACTTCTTCTGTTATAAAGAAAATTGATTTTTATGACCCCGAGACCATACAATTAGGAATCTGAATCTCCAACCTTCCATGCAACACTTTTTGAAGTGCATCTAAAAATGGATTCTATATAGTGCTCACAATGGTTGCTTTATTTACGGTCGACTCTTCTGTATTGTGTTATTTTCCACTGGAAGGAACGTCTGCAGGGGTTAGAAGTCAATTGGATACCTGTTGTTTTCTGTGAGAAGTACGGAAAGTGTCCTAACATTTTTATCCATCCGTCCATCTATCAATTTATATTCTTTCTGAGCGCCTTACTGTTTCTTTCATCCTCTTCTTTTATTGCTCTTTGTTCCTTTCTCTCCTTTCTTCTTGTCTCTTCGCGCTCGGGTTTTGTCATTCACAGTACATTTCCACCTAACGGTTTTGCTTCCAGAGGTAATATGTGTTATTAAGAGTTTGTTCGGTGTCATAATCACGCTGAAATATTCTTATGGCAGTCAATATCCTTTGCTTATACAAATGTTTGCAGAGATGATTGCAGCGGCGCCATTTCGGCAGCTCTGATGGGCATTTTGGGCTCAGGAAAAATGACAGGAAAATGAACGTTGAATGACAACACAGACAAATTATGTTTTTTTTTTGTTTCATAATTATAAGCAATTTTGATTTTTAGCTAAAAAGCTCTTAGCAGCTCGCGGGTTGAATTTGGAGACTTTTGACTCGATGCCAATCATGTGTGTTGAATCAAGGATTTCATTTGGAGTGTCTGTTTGTTCAAACTTATTACCGACATCTGCCTGTAGAACCGTCATTCTCTGCTTTACAGGCGCGTGGATGGGGCTGCGATGTATACTCGTGAGCCCATTAATGGAATAAAGTGCTCAATAAGGCCAATAAAGGCAGGTGTGGAAAATGGTGCAAAGGAAGAAAGCTTTCAAAAATGGAAGCCTTAATGGTTCATTTTCGGTAATTAAAATGAAGCGAATGAAAACAAGAGAAAACCAAATCCTATCAATATTTGATGTGACCTTTGCCCTTTTGCCTTCCATCAGTTCTTCTCGGTACTTGCAGACAGTTAAAGGAACTCGGCAGGAAAGTTGTTCCCTGTTGCAGTCATCTTGGAGGACTAGGCACAGTTCTTCTGTGGATGTAGGCTTGTTCCAACCCATCTTTTCATGTAATCCCAGACAGATTGGATGATGTTGAGCTCAGTAGAGTTGATTCAAATAGTATTTGAAACATAGTTTTGAATATCTCCCTCCCATAGGAATGAATGGGAGAGGGCGAACAGCAAGGGGTTAAGCGCCGGCAGCCGATGCCGGCCGCTCCCATTCATTCCTATGGAGTGAATAGTGAACTGCAGTTTCAAATACTATTCGCTCATCTCTAGAGATCAGGGCTATTTGGGGGTCATATCATCACTTTCTGTACTCCAATGTCCAAAGGTCACACCAAATATTGATGGAATTCAGATTTCCATTTCATTCATTGATTTCATTTTGTTAATTTACAAAAATAAATGAATACTTCCATTTTTGAAAACATTATATATATATATATATATATATATATATATATATATATATATATATATATATATAAAGTAGGACCATCTGAGTGTTTTATGTGTATGGAGCCTCCCAATTCTGTCATGACAGATGATGGAAACTCATCATGCCGATCCATTGTTCCCTGGAGAGATAAGTCATTGCTATATAGAGATGAGTGAGTAGTACTCGATCGATTAGGTGTTCAATCGAATACTACGGTATTCGAAATACTCGTACTCGATCGAATACTACTAGCTGTTCGAAGTTAAGATTCGATGCAGAACCAGCGTTGATTGGCAGAATGCTATACATTGCCAATCAACGCTAGTTCTTCTCTTACCTTTAGAAGTCTTCTCACTGCGCAGCGTCCCCACGTCCTCTTCCGGCTCTGCATTCACTCTGCTTAGGCATCGGGCCTGGGCAGAGCCAACTGCGCATGTCCGCGCTACAAGAAAATTTTCTTGTAGCGCGGGCATGCGCAGTCGGCTCTGCCTAGGCCCGATGCCTAAGCAGAGTGAATTCAAGGCCGGAAAAGGACGCGGGGACGCTGTGCAGGGAGAAGAATCCAGCCCGACCCTCACTCATGGACTTGGTAAGTATAATTTGATTGAATGTTGCGTACCCTTGAAACGAGCATTTCCCCCCCCCCATAGACTATAATGGGGTTCGAAACCCGTTCGAACAGTCAAACAGTGTGCGGCTGTTCGAATCGGATTTCGAACCTCAAACATTTTAGTGTTCGCTCATCTCTATTGCTATACCATTGCGTACATTTAAAATGCATGCAGAAGTGTTTGGCTGTATTATTTCTTTATGAAAGTGTTAGCCATGGCTAAGCAGTCTCCCATAGAGAATGAATCGGAAGAGCTCACTCTTGGCTTGTGCTCCATTTTCATGACCTGTGCGGCTTCCAAAGATCCAACCCCACTGACCATGAAGCTATACCCTATTCTATTGATAGGGGATAACGTCATACAGTATCTTGATATAACTCCATTAAAAAAGACCTTGCCTCATCCTCGCCAAGTCCAGCTTTTTGCATCCTTTAATAGCCACCTCTCCACTGATCCTGGCACAGTTGGAATTTTGGAATTGGAATTCCTAACTTTCACCATTCCTGAGCAATAAGTACTATTAGTTTTGGTGCAGACGTAGCAATTTCTAATCAGAGCCCTGAAACCTGAAGGGACCCAAAGGCCTCTCTACAATATAAGACACCAGTATTATAGATAGCACTTGATAAGTGGGGGCCTCACCACAGATTTTGCAGTGGGCCTAGGAACGTCATGATACACCTCTTATGTCGCCTGTAAACCAATGTGGGATTCTGTCCTCTGATATGGTCCATTAATTGGATCTCAGATCACACCCCTTTGCCTGATTTTGCTTAAAATTGCTCATCTGACAGTACAGAGCCTAAATAGCATGGCATCTGCCAAAATCAACTCCACTGATTGCTCGGCAATGGTGTGTGTGTGTGTGTGTGTGTGTGTGGGGGCTAGATAGCAGATACTAAGAACTGAAGTTGGTGGAGGTGGTGAAAAGTTCTCCCTTTTGGCATGTTCCACGGCATGACTGCACTCTTGGATTATGCCAATGCAAGGATTCACTACACACAGGAAAGCCCTTGGACCTTTTAGAGAGTCATTAAGCAGAGTTGATGGTATGCAAACTCTTGGGGCTTGTTCACATGGCGGGGGGTTTACAGCCCATCGTTATTGGGGCCAGAGGTGGAAGCCAAAGCTCTGCTTTGGCATTTCACCCCAGAGAACCAAGGGGTTGAAAATGAAGAAGAATCTGGGGCAACTGTCAGCTTCATATTCCTCTCCATTATCTTCCACATCAACTTATCCTTTCTCTGTAATTCTATAATCAAGACGGTGACGTATCTGTTCTGATATAAGAACCTCTGGGGGTTCTTTCAGATTACCTGAACCACTTCCTGTATGCAGAGAGATCTCAGTTTGGGGGTTCACATGGAGAAGGAATATCCACATGACAGGCCACAGATAGCCTTTCAGATAGCAATAATATGCAAGGGTTCCGTTAATTTTAATGTCCATATACAGTCCATATATAGTTTTTAATACTTTAAAAGAATTTTAATATGATATATTTTGTGTCCACTCCCATATATTTCACCAAATTCTTTTGTTTTCTCCTGATAATGTGATTCTCGATGACTTCTTCTTAGATAACTGTATTACACAATTGAATATCTGGAGCAGTCTCTCTGCAGTGATGCATTGTGGGTATAGTAACCTATATTAGATGTTTGATATAATTACATTTCCCTCGTTCCATAAGCCAACACTCACTATTCCAATGTAATTAATTATCTCTACAGAAAAATCTATACTGTGGGTCACAGCTTGGATAATTTCTCAAAGCATTTCCATACATGAGACCAGCGACACCGGCCATAATTATTTCAATATTTGTATTAAATGTGTAGTTAAATGCACATGTAGCTTCCCTCCAGATCACTAGCGTGAAAGCGGTTGCCAGCTTGGCAAATGACTCTCTTGGATCATTCCCAGATTGCTCATTGATGACTTGTTGGAGCAAGAATATCTATCTGTTCAACTCTCTTTAATTCTGGCAATGACTAGAACCAAAATTAAATCTTACACTCATTTCTGTTGTCCTTTGAACTTCCTGCAGTTTCCTTCAGTCATTCATCATGAGCCAGGAACCCGACCATATATCTGCTGTGTGCGGAGGACGGGTTATTTTATATTGTTTAGCGGCGGCTTCTTTTATGCTTTAATCAATCTATAGTATATTATGTGATGGCTGTGGTCTCCAAAAGAGCTAGATGTTATTGAGACACTGGGGTCTGGGACCCAGATGCTAACAGTGGGGCAGCAGTTCTATCTATCTATCTATCTATCTATCTATCTATCTATCTATCTATCTATCTATCTGTCTGTCTGTCTGTCTGTCTGTCTGTCTGTCTGTCTGTCTGTCTGTCTGTCTGTCTATCTATCCATCCATCCATCTATATTATATATCCATCTACGGTATCTATCTATAGTATGTATTACAGATGAGCGAACAGTGAAATATTCAATATTCAATATTTGATTCAAGTAGACCTCAATATTCGACTATTCAATCGAATATCGAATTCCATTATAGTCTAGGGGGAAAAAAGCTTGTTTCAGGAAAATCAAAATTCGACCAATTGGAATCACCAAGTCCACAATGACACCTCAGGAAATGATGCCAACACCTCTAGAATGCAACTGGGACAGCAGGGGAAGCATGTCTGGGGGATTCTAACATGCCCAAGTCCCTGGATTACCCCACTATCACAGCCTATCAACTAGGGAAGAATATGCAAATCTGACTTCCATGATGTAATTAGGATGCCAGTGCCTCAAGTATGCACACCAATAGAGGGCGCTGACTGAGAATGTGCAAGTCTATCTTCCATGATGTAATTAGGAAGACAGAGTCTCAGTCAAGCAGCCTATAGAGGGCGCTCCCTTTAATATCATGCCGATATATGGTGGTCTCTCCCTATGGAGTGACAATATCCCCTTAAGCCTATCAACTAGACACTCCACACTCAATAGAACCTCTATGAAAAGTGGAAAAATACTTGGAAACCTTCTTTCCTCTACATACGTATGGACAGAAAGACACATTTTAAGCTAAAGAAACAGCATGGACCCCTTTAAATCAGATTGCCCATGACAACTACAGATGGCATAGGCAAGGGGGGAAATCCAACAGCCCCCACCCTTAACAATCATTGTGTATGTGTGTGTACCTCTGTATACCTCTGTATGTTACAAGTATATACTGAGCTTAAGACAAGAACTGGATATGGGAAAGGTATATAGCACCCAAATACCTCTGCATGTTAGAAGTATATACTGAGCTCAAAACAGGTATATAACTGGAGATGGGAAAGGTAGATTGGGGGAAAAGGTGGTATGTAATTGGAGACCTAACAAGGGCTTTTGTGAAAATTATTTGCAAAAAGATGATATATACAGTTAGTGTGTATATATATACAGATGGTGTATATACAATCTTTAAGCAGTGGTAGATCTAAGCTTAGCTCTTATTAGAGCTGTTGTAGTAAGATTCCTACCTAAATAATTCTAATTGTTAGCTAACCCTGGTAGAACGTCTATCCCTGTCTAATTCACAGTCACGTCTGAACCAAATCTGACACCCACTATTCTTATAGAGGTCACCTGATTTAGCCAGCCAATAACTTTTTCCTATTTTTTTCAATGCCTACGTTGTCCTGCTTCCTGTCCTACCTCCCCTGCACAGTTATTGGTGTAAAAAAAACACCAGAGAAGGTGGGATAGGAATCAAATTTTTGCGGTGTTTACCGTGTGGTATTCAATCGAGTACGAATATTTCAAATACCATAATATTCGATTGAATACCTACTTGATCGAATACTATTCGCTCATCTCTATTATATATCCATCTATAGTATCTATCTATCTATCTATCTATCTATCTATCTATCTATGTACAAAAATGAGGAAGCACTCATGTATAAGTTAAATATCAATAAATACAGTATACTGTATGCTCACACAGAGTATTTTGCAGGTGGATTTTGAGGCAGAATCCGCCTCAAAATCCATCTGAAAAAACACCTCCCATTCATTTCAATAAGAATTACCGGTAGTATTAGTTTTTTTCCTCTAACATATTTTTTCAGCTAGTGGAAAAAAAAGCAACATGAAATATCTTCAGGTTAGTTCACGCGGTGGAAACCTTTTCCGCCGTGTGGCTTTTTTGCACGGCCAGCTGCAACATGGCTAGTCACGGCATTCCGCTTCTGATTAGGCCTGGATGAATGGGCCAAGGAGCTTGCATGCAGGGTTTTTCTGTCCGCTTGAGAAGTCGGACATCTTCTCTTGCGGACAGGGAAGGACGGGCACGGAGTGCAAAAGAACGCACCCGATGCCCATTCAAGTGAATGACAGGTGTCACGGACACATCTAGTGTCCGCTCCTAGTGTCCGTGACAGATTTTGAGCGGACACTAGGAGCGGACACTACATGTCAGACACCGACGGTAGTGTGAACGCCCCCTAAGTTGCAACGAAGTGCAGAGTTGTCCGATTTCGAGAAAGGGGTAATTGTTGGGTACCACAGAAATGGTTGATCCATAAGTGACATAGCATGTGAATGAAATTACCCCAAATTGACAGTGGCCTATGTGATTACAAAGTGGAAGGTGAACGGTGATTGTTGGAATGTTCCTTAAGTTGGCAGACCCCCGAAACTGGGAGATAGAGACTGACAAGTGCTGGCCAGAGAAACCGCACCCAACCGATGGCTCACATACACCAGGAGTGTCACCAGACATCTGGGAGTATTGTGTTGCTCAATACTATCTGTAAGGAAGCGTCTGCTGGGGTCTACCAACTATTGGATAGGGAGAAATATTGTTTTTCTATTCTACCACAGGGGTCCACATACTTATTGGTAGACAGTGTATATATTTATTATTTATCACCATGGAATATAGGAATAAATCGACAACTCAGTGTAACTCATCCCCATATCACTAAGACATATATCTACTCTCCATACACTCCATTCAGTGTTGACGGTGTAGTGAGACTCCCTATTAATAAGAGGAAAGGTTACATCATATTTTCAATGTTTTCATACATTTCCAGGAGGACTAATATTTATAAGAAAAGATGATCCTAAATTTTTTACGGTGCAATGATTTTCTTACAGGAATCCTGATAGGTCCCTTTTAACCGGATCAGTAAAACCCAATCTAAAGTTTTGGGAAAAGAATATTGTAGAACTTTAAGCAATTCTTGAGAACATTCCGAGTACACAGGCATCCGTTATCGTCTTGAATTTTAAGTAAGACCATAAAGATTCCTGTAGAATTCTGTCATTCGCCGCGTTGTTCGGATCATTTTGCAATAGACAACTAATAATTTTGCCAGTTGTTTTGTTTTTTGCATTTCATTCCAAGGAAGGGAGAGAAAAAAAATCAATACTGTAGTTTTACAAATTCTGTACTAAAAGATTGTCCTGAAAACATGAAGGTCTGCCGCGTATTCTGGCATTTAAATGTCAGTAATTAAGAGTGTAGATTTGTAGGTAAATCAATAATCTCTCTCTGTTATTGATGGGCAAATATTCTCGTGTCGATCAAAGACAGACAACACTACAAACTATAGGTGATGTCACTGTCTTCTACTCCTCGGCACAGGCAAAGATGACTAATCGTTTTTCATTTTTGGAAAATTTCCAACCGGTTTCAGGACGGCATAGCTTTTCTAGCAATCAAATTCCAATCTACCTGAAGAAATAGAGTCACAACAAAGTATTTTAATGACTTTATACGGAATTTAATCAAGATATAGCAAGGCCGCCTTCTTAAAGAGAATTTTACATTCATAGTCTATCCTTAGGGTAACAGGTCTGAATAGCCCAATGGCCTACATCATCTGATTGGCGATGTCACCCCAAGCATAGAGACCAATGTCTGGGAAACCACCATGTTACTGCCTAAATCAACCAGCACAGGATCAAATATTGATCGCCTCTTAAAACTTAATGTTTAATCCTAGTTCAAACACTAGTGCTCATATAAATAAGACCATCTTACCAGGGTGGGAGAAAGAGTTGAAGGACCACAATGTTGTAACCCAAAACATCTGACCCCTCCTTCACATCTGTGTTTGGTGATCCGTTCGGGGAGTCCGTATGGGGACACCTCGAACAGACTACCAAACGCATTTGCAAGCGCTGAGAATTAAAAGCACACGGACCCCATATTCTGTGTGTAGATCTTGCAGCAAGCACACGGACCCCATTATAGTCTATGGGGATCCTTGTGCTTTTACGGCACACAGCTTTCAAATGCGTTTGGTACTCCGTTCGGGGAGGTGGGGGGTGCCCATGTGGATTCCCCAATATGGAATACCAACGCAGATGCGAACCAACCCTTATTGGAAAAGAAAGTGAGAATGTGCCTCTATAAATCCCTAACAATCCATAAATTGCTCCTGTTCTGCCAGGGATGTTCCCAAGCTGCCTCTGAAACTTATCCCACAATCTGCCCAGTTGACTAGTATATATAATACTAATATATAATGGCTTACAAATTTGGAATGGATTGGACCCTGAGTGCAGGAACTTTCTACGCCATGATTTCTCTATTGTGGACAGTCTCACTTCTCGTGCATGTAGTGTTCTTACCTGTTCCTGATACAGAGAAAGTAGAAAAACAGACTAGTGTAATACAGTATGGTTAAGAATAAATATGAGGGATAGCTAGCAATTAGATGCTCACCTTTTAATGTTGTGGCCAGTCCACAACCAATCTTTAGGCATGTAAGTAGGGATGGGTTTCCCAATGGACCTCTCAAAGCGGCTGGCCACCTCAGGAACGTAGTACCAAGTACACGTCAGGATAATCCAGAATCTTGCAAAAAATGAGGCGATGGAGCGCTTGTCCAATTTGAATAAATCATTATTCCAAATAGGTGTAATACACAATACGTTTTCGGTAAAACCCTTTCTAGAATGTGCCTAGGCCCAAGACACACTTGAGAAAGGGTTTAACCTTAACGTGTTGTGTGTTATACCTATTTGCAATAATGATTTATTCAAGTTGGACCAGCGCTCCATCGCCTCATTTTTTACACACTTCTGGATTACTTGTTCCTGAGTAAGGAATAAAGAAATCATGGCTACGTTTCTGACAAGCTCCAGGCTATAGAAGTTCTGCGTTCATGGTTGTATCAAAGACCAACTTGTCACCACTGTCAACCAGCTGCAACCAAGACTGGCACCACTAATATGGTTAGAGGAAATCTCTAAAACGTAGCAATATTTTTAAATATGTATATTTGCTAAATTTTTAAAAAGGCCTATATGGCTTTGTTGTTCACACTCCGCTCCTGTGTACCAAAACCTGCATATGTCTGTCCGTAGCTGATCTTCTGCTCCCCTATATCAAACTCTATTTACATCTGGCCATGACTAGAGATGAGCGAGTAGTATTCGATCGAGTAGGTATTCGATCGAATACTACGGTATTCAAAATACTCGTACTCGATGGAATACTACTAGCTATTCAAATGGAAAAATTTGATGCAGAACCAGCGTTGATTGGCCGAATGCTATACAGTCGGCCAATCAATGCTGGTTCTTCTCCTACCTTTAGAAGTCTTCTCCGCGCAGCGTCCCCGCGGCGTCTTCCGGCTCTGGGCAGAGCCGACTGCGCATGCCCACGCTACAAGAAAATGGCCACTTTGACTGTAAGCCCGACCAGCCCGACCCTCACTGTTGGACTTGATAAGTTCAATTTGATCGAATGTTGCCTACCCCTGAAATGAGCATTTTTCCCCCATAGAGTATAATAGAATTCGATATTCGATTCGAGTAGTCGAATATTGAGGGGTTACTCGAAACGAATATCGAGTATTTAACTACTCGCTCATCTCTAGCGATCAGTAATCTCATTTCTTGAGTTTTATGCACTTGAGAAAGGGAGATTATAGTCCGAAACGTGTTGTGCCCTTACATCAATACAAGTTTTGAGTATATTGCTTAGTGTGTGTGGCAAACTGTTTGAGGTTTTCCATTCTCTGCCCGTACATGGCGTTTTTGGCCACAACTCTCGTCGTGTCACCAAAGATCGCTGGGTCGCCTTGCGACTCTTTCATTCATTTAAGTGAATAGAGTCACATTGTCACATTGACTATGAGTGTGTGACGACTTCTAGTTGGGAAAAGATCAGATCTTGTTCAATTTTTTTTATGTAGATTTTTCCCTATCAGTATGTCTTTGGAGTATGGGAGGAAAACCATGCAAACACGGGGACAACATACAAACTCCTTACAGGTGTTGTTCCTGGCAGGATTCGAACCCAGGACTCCAGCGCCACAAGGCTGTAGTGCTAACCACTGAGCCACCATGTTGCCCCCTTGCTCAATTTTTGTGTGAGTAGAAGTCACAGTCTTGTCACTGTTGGAGTCTTACTGTGACCCCATTCATAAGGATGCAAGGCTAACCAGTGATCAACAGGAGTCGCAGCCAAAATTGTTGTCTATAAATTTATATACAGTGGGGCAAAAAAGTATTTAGTCAGTCACCAATAGTGCAAGTTCCTCCACTTAAAAAGATGAGAGGCGTCTGTAATTTACATCATAGGTAGACCTCAATTATGAGAGACAAAATGAGAAAACAAATCCAGAAAATCACATTGTCTGATTTTGTAAGAATTTATTTGCAAATTATGGTGGAAAATAAGTATTTGGTCAGTAACAAAATTTCATCTCAATACTTTGTTATATCTCCTTTGTTGGCAATGACAGAGGTCAAACGTTTTCTGTAAGTCTTCACAAGGTTGGCACACACTGTTTTTGGTATGTTGGCCCATTCCTCCATGCAGGTCTCCTCTAGAGCAGTGATGTTTTGGGGCTGTCGCTTGGCAACACGGACTTTCAACTCCCTCCAAAGGTTTTCTATAGGGTTGAGATCTGGAGACTGGCTAGGCCACTCCAGGACCTTGAAATGCTTCTTACAAAGCCACTCCTTCGTTGCCCTGGCGGTGTGCTTTGGATCATTGTCATGTTGAAAGACCCAGCCACGTTTCATCTTCAATGCCCTTGCTGATGGAAGGAGGTTTGCACTCAAAATCTCACGATACATGGCCCCATTCATTCTTTCATGTACCCGGATCAGTCGTCCTGGCCCCTTTGCAGAGAAACAGCCCCAAAGCATGATGTTTCCACCCCATGCTTTACAGTAGGTATGGTGTTTGATGGATGCAACTCAGTATTCTTTTTCCTCTAAACACGAAAAGTTGTGTTTCTACCAAACAGTTCCAGTTTAGTTTCATCAGACCATAGGACATTCTCCCAATACTCTTCTGGATCATCCAAATGCTCTCTAGCAAACTTCAGATGGGCCCGGACATGTACTGGCTTAAGCAGTGGGACACGTCTGGCACTGCAGGATCTGAGTCCCTGGCAGCGTAGTGTGTTACTGATGGTAGGCTTTGTTACATTGGTCCCAGCTCTCTGCAGTTCATTCACTAGGTCCCCCCGCGTGGTTCTGGGATTTTTGCTCACCGTTCTTGTGATCATTTTGACCCCACGGGGTGAGATTTTGCGTGGAGCCCCAGATCGAGGGAGATTATCAGTGGTCTTGTATGTCTTCCATTTTCTAATTATTGCTCCCACAGTTGATTTCTTCAATCCAAGCTGGTTGCCTATTGCAGATTCAGTCTTCCCAGCCTGGTGCAGGGCTACAATTTTGTTTCTGGTGTCCTTTGACAGCTCTTTGGTCTTCACCATAGTGGAGTTTGGAGTCTGACTGTTTGAGGGTGTGCACAGGTGTCTTTTTATACTGATAACAAGTTTAAACAGGTGCCATTACTACAGGTAATGAGTGGAGGAAAGAGGAGACTCTTAAAGAAGAAATTACGGGTCTGTGAGAGCCAGAAATCTTGATTGTTTGTAGGTGACCAAATACTTATTTTCCACCATAATTTGCAAATAAATTCTTACAAAATCAGACAATGTGGTTTTCTGGAATTGTTTTATCATTTTGTCTCTCATAGTTGAGGTCTACCTATGATGTAAATTACAGACGCCTCTCATCTTTTTAAGTGGTGGAACTTGCACTATTGGTGACTGACTAAATACTTTTTTGCCCCACTGTATGGTTATGTTCCTGCCAAACCCCCTTTAGTTGAACAATGGGTATTGAATGCACCTATTACTATTCGAGAACCAAACAGGTTTTATTTTTCCAGCGCTCCTTTAAAACATTTTAGCTCGATGAGTCGACATTATATCACACATGTTCATTTTAAAGCAATGAAACTGTAGGGAGGAGAAATTCAATATTGTTCCGGCTGTGATATTACTCTGCTCATAGGTGAACGTCTCGATGTACACATTTCATCAGGGGTTTAACCATTTGCAATAAATATCAATAACATTTGCATATATTTATGCTCCATAGAATCTAATATAATGTCATTTAAGATGGCACTAGTTTAGTGAATTCAGCTTATTGAAATATTGTTTGTTATTGAAATACTATTGTAATAAAACCTACACACATCCGATACGTTCCTTCCCCATTGAAATAAATGTCTCTTGTGCAGAAACTTCTCCATATTTTATTTAAGTTCCAAATCTTTGTCATTATACTGGGATATTATATTTTAGGAGAGAAAAATATGAAATGGATTTGACGTCTTAGAATTTATCCAACTTTTAAATTCCAATGGAAATAAATGCTTTTCATAAACATTTTTCTCAAGTTGGGATATTAGGACAATATATTATATTTCTTGGAAATAAGCACCTAGCCGCATTAGCATAATAATATCTCTACTGTGGCTTTGACAGACGGGCTTCATTCAGGCAGACATACGGCTCAGGGTTTAGCAACAGATTAAAAAAAATAACAATATATTGTCAAGTAACAAAAAATCTATTGTAACGTGCGTCACAACTAGTGCCCGAGGTTGAGTAGGAAGATGAACATGTATAAAAGTTCATCTGTCTGAGGTTAAGTAGGAAGTTAAAGTTGTATAAATGTTAATCTCTGTTGCATATAATGAATGGCAAATGAACTTCTTCCGCACACGTGTCCGCATCTATTATTAAAGAAATAACTAATTATGGTTTATGAATGGAATACAAGAATATGAAGAAGAAAACTCAGTTAAAAACAAGTGCTCATACCACATTCAATGCCACATGCAGTATATTGTTATGCTCAACCCCTGCGATATTCTATTGCGTTATGGTTAGCCATGTACAATACATGGCTACCAGGTTCCTACGGTATAAGACAGCTGAGATCTGTCAACGTAGCTCTAGATCCTCTTCTAGACTCGACCTCCAAGTCCACCCACTTTTCGCAACAAATTCTTCGTAGACTAATTCAGATGTTACAGAAATTACACCTTATAGATATTTGGCACATTCTCCACCCAACGACTAAAGATTATACCTTTTACTCCTCTCCCCAGGCATCTTATCATTGACTTGACCATATTCTCATTTCTTCTGACTTATTGTCCCTCGTAGCCTCCTCCTCTATAGATCAAATCAGCGTCTCAGACCATACCCCTGTATCAACCATGATTGACCTCCGTGGTGTACCACGCGGTCAATGGACCTGGAAACTGAATGAGTCGCTGCTGGAAAATGAAACAACTGTGAAGGATTTATACACAACCTTATCTGAATATTTTGAGCTGAACGCATCGCCAGACATATGCCTCACCGTAGTGTGGGAAGTGCACAAAGCTTTCATTCACGGCCTTCTCATTAAGATTGCCTCTGCTCGTAAAAAGGAAAGGCAGAAAGAATTGAATTCAGTCCTCATTGAAATCGCCATCCTTGAAAGAGCCCACAAAAGATCTCTAGGGTTCAAACCCATAAATCTCTGATTTCCTTGAAGGAAAAACTCAGGAATTTGCTTAACATCCAACATTCCAAACATTTCCTTTATTCCCTTCTCTACGCGCATGGAGACAAGGAGAACAGACTTATGTCCTCCTTAATTAAGAAAGCCAAGTCCTTCATCTCCACTATACAATCCCCATCTGGATTGGTGATAAAGTTGACTCCAGAGATAGCCTCTGCTTTTGTTCAGTTCTACTCCAATCTCTACAATTTGAATCGCGAACCCTCCATGATTTCTGATGCCGAAAAGCAGTTCTTTACCGATAAGTTCCTGTCCTCTCTGAATCTGCCAAAACTCTCAGACAATGAAGCAGAGCCGGTCTCTGTATCTGAACTCAACACAGTTCTACATAGCTTCACCCCTGGAAAGAGACCCGGTCCTGATGGACTTCCATTATCCTATTATAAAAAGTTCATCAATATTATGTCTCCTCATCTCTCTCATGCTTGTAACAAGTTGTTACAGGCAGGTAACTTACCCACCCAATCACAAGAAGCTCACATCACTCTCATTCCCAAAGAAGGGAAGGACCAAGCTGGATTTCTTCACGGTCGAGAGGGCAAAGACAACACGGCCAAACTGCTCCCCCTAATACAGAAGATGAAGGAGTCTGGTGACACCTTGATTCTTTTGGGAATTGACGCTGAGAAAGCTTTCGATCGAGTAGATTGGGATTTCATGCGCTCCACCCTTACCAAATTTGACCACCCCTCTGCTTTCATCTCGGCAATTTTTACATTATATGCGAAGCCCCATGCCAGACTAAAAATTAATAGCACCCTTTCCAACATGTTTGACATCACCAACTGCACTCATCAGGGATGCTCATTATCTCCCACACTATTTATTATGGTACTGGAAAAGGACCTTAATAGTTATACCACTTTACCCCTCTCATGGTTTGGTCGGAAGAATCTCCTTTAGACATATTTGGTTCCAAAAATACTTTACAAAATGGCCATACTTCCAATTTTCCTCCCTAAAGCTTTCTTTACTTCTCTACAAACGCTTTTGTCGAAGTTCATCTGGAAAGGAGGGACCCCGAGACTCTCCTGGTCCTTATTCACGAGAGCAAAAGCCTCAGGCGGAATTGGTCTCCGAGACCTTCATTGTTATTACATGGCTATCCAACTCGGGTGGTGGTCCTCTATTGTATACCCCCTATATAATTCAACTTATGCAGCGGATAGGAGCACTATGGCCACCCTGTGGTTCACTCCAGCGTGCTCATCTCTTCTCCGTGGTCCAATCAAAACGTGGAAGATTTTATCACCTTCACTGGCTCCACACCCATCTCTCTTGTTATCTGCAGGTCTTCTTCCATATCTCCTCCATGAGAATATTGAAGAGGAAGACAGTGTCTGGAACCTCCTGATGAGCTTTAAATTGTCCTACATCCTCACAGAAAACTAAACTCTGTCTTGGAATAAATGTGCTTCCTTACTCAGGGAAAAAAAAGACTTTATTTTCTTCACCTACAACGACTAAAGTTTGTCATTGAAAAATGTAACACCTCCTCCCGTTTTCGTAAATCTCTGACCTCCTTTGAGAAATCCCTTCCCTCCAAAACAAGACTGCTCAGGAAGACATTGGTAATTTTGCATCGTTATGTGGATCCACCCAAAATCTTCAAACCGGCATATCTCTCCAGTTGGGAGCTTGACCTGCATATCTCCTTGTCCGACGAGGATTTCCAGAGGGTACTCCACTCCTCTCGTGGCTCTTCAGTTTGTATTCAATTGCAGGAAAACCACTTCAAGTTGCTATCACGCTGGTATCGCACGCCAGACTGACTGTTTCATAAAAAGCTATCTTTCTCTGACACTTGTTGGCGCTGCAAAGCTGACTCCGGGACGTATCTCCACATTTGGTGGTCTTGCCCCTTGATAAGAACCTTCTAGCTGACTGTTCAGGAGCAAATGAGGAGAATTCTGAAGTCTCAGATTACCTTGTCCCCCCAGGTGATCTTCCTTTCACAACTCATGTCTTTGTTTAAACCTCCCAAAGATTTACTCACAACTCACCTCTTAGCAGCGGCTAAATCTCTGATACCTAGATTTTGGTTGTAGACTTCACCCCCACCCATATCCTTATGGTGTGAAAAAGTTTATGAATTGTCTCGCTTTGAAGAACTTCTTAGCAAATCCCCACCCCACCCCGATACGACCTTTATGATAAGGTCTGGTCATCCCTCAAGGCCTATTTAGATTCCGTCTGATCACTGCCCTCTTCTTTTATTTGTTAGTATGCCCAATGTAGAACCCACATCCCAGATTTACCTCCCCGATTTAGCCTCGCTATACTAACCTAACCTCTTGTCCGCCTGTCTTTTCCTTACCCCTTACTTTCCCTCTCCCTCCTGCTTCCCCTCTCTTCCCCTTCTCTCCTTCTCCTCTATATCTTCTATTTCCTTCCATTCTCTCTCTTAGCCTATTTCTTTATCCTAGTTCTTGGGTCTCTGGTTATTGATGATTGCTAGACTATTATTTATCTTTAACCCTTGCATAACTTACCTAACTTACCTTTACCAGTGCTGATATTTAGTTAATTCAGAGAGCTGTTGGCTTGACCAACTTACAACCTTTAGTTTTTGTTCTTGCCTTTGTTTTGTGTCTCAAGCAATTTCAATACTCTCTTTGGACTTTATTCATCGCCGAGTCGGATGGCGTACAAGTTCCTTAGATATTTGTTTGGACTTCCTCATCCCCCATTTGACTCCATATGTTCAACAATGCTATGCTATATTCAGTGGCGTAACTAGGAATGGCAGGGCCCCGTGCCGAACTTTTAACATGGGCCGCCCCCAACCGACACTGACGACCTCGACCGACCCCCTCCTCTGCATTCCTGCGCACAGTATTATCCCCCATAGTGGCCCCTGCACACAGTATTATGTCCCTTAGTGGTCCCTGCACACAGTATTATGTCCCTCAGTGGCCCCTGCACACACTATTATGTCCCTTAGTGGCCCCTGCACACAATATTATGTCCCTTAGTCGCCCCTGCAGACAGTATTATGTCCCATAGTGGCCCCTGCAGACAGTAGTATGCTCCACTGTGGACACCCATAAACAATTATTATACTCTGGGGTCTTTTCACACCCCAGAGTATAATAATCGGAGACCCAGGGGAATAAAAACATAAAAAACTACTGTTGTTTACTTGTCCCCTGGCTCCTACGCTGTCGTCCTCCACTGTCGTCCTTCTTCAATGACGTCGGACATCACATGACCCGAGACGCAGGCCGGGTTCATGTGACGTCAGAGACGTTAGACAACTGGGCCTGCCTGGATCATGGAGAGGTAAGTAACAGTGGTTTTTTATGTTTCTTACCTCTCCCGGGCCTCCGATCATTATACTCGGGGTCTGCAAAGACCCCCAAGTATAATGATAGTGTTTGTGGGGCCCGCGGTGTCACTTACCGATCCCGGCCCAGGCAGGATCGGTAAGTCAATAGGGCCCATAACGGCCTATTAAAAAGAAAAAAAAATGCAGCGGTAGTGGCTGTCACCGGCCCCCTAATGTCCCGGGCACTGTGGCAGCTGCTACCACTGCTACCACGGTAGTTACGTCACTGGCTATATTGTTATATTCCTTTGCTGTAAAATGATAAAACTAAAATAAAAAGTTTGAATTAAAAAAGACAGCTGAGATCTGGGGTAACTGGTAGAGTTAGAGAATTCTATGACCTCACTGATCAATTTTGATCACAGCATCTAAATAGTTGGGGGGTAGCCCCTTTTTTACCCCATCAGCCCATTTCCCCACCACCATAAGGTGTTGTCATGGTAACTAGAAGACCAATTAATAGCCTTCTAGATGAACAGTTTTTCAAAACAACACCATGTTGAAATACTTTGTCACAAGATGTTTACTGACCTCCCAGTGGTTGTGTTGTGAGTTGCAGCTTGTGAATATTATTCTATTGTCTCACAATACTGTATTGAATTGATTTCACAAAAAAGTGAGTAACCAAATTCAAAAAGAAGGCCAATTAATACCCTTCTAGATACCATCTTCATAGGCAGTAATGTACAATATACTGCAATACTGAAATATTGCAGTATATTGTACAGGTGGTTAAGGAATTCCAGGTTCAAGTTCCCTTGTGGGACTGTATAAAAAAATTAAAATGTGTAAACTGTTTATAATAAGTGTGTAAAAAGCAAATCTATATTAAAAGAATAGAAAAAGTTAAAAGTTCGTAAACATATTAGATATACCTGTGTGCATGTTAGTTCAAACTATATAAACAAAAGATTAGTTTATTTAATAAAAAAAACCTCCATATAGAGTTCTATTGGAAGGCTTTTTTTGGAGGCTGATTTTGAGGTGGATTCAGCCAAAAAACTCTGTGTGCACTGACCCTCAGACTAGCTCAATACAGATATGTTTACACTTAAAGAGGACCTTTCATGGATTTGGGCACATGCGGTGTTATATACCGCTAGAAAGCCGACTGTGCGCTGAATTCAGCGCACTGTCAGCTTTCCCCGTTCTGTGCCCCCGGTGAAGAGCTATTGGTGCCGGTACCGTAGCTCTTCACTGTCAGAAGGGCGTTTCTGACAGTCAGTCAGTAGCTTCCTTCCTCACAGTAGTGCCTATAGTGCTGTACTGTGAGAACGGTAAGGAACGCCTCCCTCGCCTCCTGATAGTACTCATCCCTAGACGAATGCTGGGGGGGTGTTCCTCACCGCTCTGCGTCATCACTGGGCAGTAAGGAACGAACCCTCTCACAGTACAGAGCTATAGACGCTACTGTTAGGAAGGGTGTTCCTGACTGACTGTCAGAAATGCTCTTCTGACAGTGAAGAGCCATGGTACCAGTAAAAATAGCTCTTCACCGGGGCACAGAATGTGAAATCTAATAGTGCCCTGAATTCAGCGCACTGTCAGCTTTCTAATGGAATATAAAATTGCTTGTGCCTCAAGTGGTGAAAGGTCCTCTTTAAATGGGGGTTTCAGAGGCTAGTATATCGATAACCTTAGCAAAGGCCTTTAAACCAGTTTTCTCATGAACATGCAATATGTAAATTTTTAGAACATTTTTACAAATGTAAGTAAGATTTTGAAGGTCTTTTGTCTTCCTTGGTTGTCTTTGGACATGACCATGAGTGCAGGAATTGCTTGTGGCCGGGGACTTGTCAAAATCCATGTCACAATTTCCTTCTTGTAGACAAGTTATCAGACAGGAATACTACTTATATGAGAAAATAACTAGGCCACAACATGGAAACCATGGCTGGGTTTATGACAAGTCCCAAACTATATAAAATTCCTGCATTCATGGTCACATCCATTAGTAACTGAACAAAAGACTGTCAACACTAAGATGTTTATCGAAAATCTTTAAATCTCTTATATTTACAAAAATATTTAACTTTTAATTTTCTAAAAAGTTTAATATGTTTTTCTTACCATGACAAAACCCCTTTAATATAAACCTAGTGGCTCCCTAGATGAACAGCTTTTCAAAACAACAACATGTTGCAATACTTTATCACAAGATGTCTACTGACCTCCCAGTGGCCGTGTTATGAATTGCAGCTTGCAATTGTTGTTCTATTGTCTTACAATACTGTATTGAAAAAAAAAAAAAGTGAGTAACCAAAATCAAAAATAAAGGTGAATATGTCTGTAACTGGAGGATTCTTTTAAGAAGTTACAATCTTCTTGCAAAGTTTTGGGCCCGATCTCGGAAAAAAAAATAAATAAAAATCTAAAGTTTATGAACAGCTTGTATGGGAAGTTAGTCATAACGTATTAGCAAGTGAATGGTGATCATTTCTTAAGTACATAAAGACATTTATATATCATTAAGAGATAAGTGGGAGTGATTCATTGCGGCAGTACTATGAAATAGGTTGAGTATTTCAGTACAGTTAATTGAAAGTAAATTGACATTTTAATTATCTTGCCTTATAAAGGGAGTCATATATTGTATGCATAAAAAAAATTCTGATAGATTTGTAATGATATACAAGATTTTACAAGCATTATGAAATTACCCACAAATCACAACTACAGTGGTATGGAAGTAAAGTCATCTCACCTTTAAAGCGTAGCCTTCACCACAAATTTATTACTATGAATATTTAAGTCCTTAGTTACACCTTCTTCAGGATGCCTTCCATAAATAGGTCTGTGTATTACAGATTAATGATGTTTTAAGATTTTGGTTAAGTTAAAGCCAAGAATATTAACTATACCGTAGCTTCTAAATTCGCCTTTACTTTACTTTTTCCCCATGGCCTATAAGTTTTTTTTTTTTCCATAGATTGATAGCACCATATAGGGCTCACAATGTACATTTTTTCTTATCAGTATGTCTTTGGAGTATGGGAGGAAATCCATGTAAACACGGGGAGAACATATAAACTGCTTGCAGATGTTTTGTCCTTGGCAGGATTTGAACCCAGGACTCCAGCATTACAAGTACTAACCAATGAGCCTCCGTGTTACCCCCATGGCTTATAAGTTTCTTAACTTACTCTCCATGGTATACTGTTTATAGCCTTGCTTTAGATTTCTTTATGCTGTAGATGTTCCATGTCCCATGTAGGTGTTATCCATAGTACACTATAAAGACTTGCAGATGTGGCAAAGGTTAACATTACAAATTGTGTAGTAGCAACACTGCATCTTGTTAAAGGGGGGCTCCAGTTCTTACTTTTACCATATACCAATAACAAATAGCATACACTTACCTGTCTGTCCGGCCTGGGATCCTGCAGAGAGTCTCCATTGACATTCTACATCATCACTTGATTCTGTTTTACCAATGGTCTGGATCACTGGGGACACAAGCAAAAATTGTCTACTCGATGACAGGTAAATAATATATATATATATATATATATATATATATATATATATATATATATATATTTTTTAAATAAGAACTAGAACACCCCTTTAACTCAAATTGTATAGATTTGAATAGATTTCAACGGCTTTTGTTGTCCATGATAAGATGCCCCGTTGCAGTGGTGGTGTGGGGGCCTTAAGCCCAGTCTCATTTATCATTATTTACGTAAATTTTCTGGCACAAATAATTACAAAAACATCCATTGTCAAAGAGCCTATGTAGATTTCTGTGTAGGAACGCAAACCCCAGAAGATGCAGTTATTTTATTAAGAGCCAAGGCAAGGATGATCAAGATTGGAATGAAAAATGCACATCCCAGACTTCATATCTGCAGACGAGAAGAGGAAACCCTACATCCTACTGGGAGAAGAAGAGGCCACTGCGGAGATCGCTGCCCAATACATGTCCAGCTGTCACTAGACAAGAGGAAGATGAGACTCGACGGACTGTTATACCCCAAACCACCCCACCCAACCTCCCCATATAGCGGTCACCAACTAAGAGGAAGATGAGACTCTACAGACTGTTATACCCCAAACCACCTGAACCCACCCCACCCCACCTCCCCAAATATCCATTTCGAACGTGCCAATAAAGCCTATTTGATTTGATTTGATTTGACTACAGAAATAGTGTGACAGAATATCATTCAATCAGGGGCAACACAGTGGCTCAGTGGTTAGCATTGCAGCGCTAGAGTCCTGGGTTCGAATTGTGCCAAGGACAACATCTGAAAGGAGTTTGTATGTTCTCCCCGTGTTTGCATGGATGTCCTCCCATACTCCAAAGACATACTGGTAGGTATGTCTGGTAAGTAGTTTTTGAAGGAACCCGGCAGGGAGGTTGTCCCTGCCATCATGGAGGAATAAGCCCAGATCTTTTGTGGATGTAGGCTTGCTCCAATCCTTCTGTCTATTCATGTAATGCCAGACAGACTGGATGATGATAAGATCAGGGCTTTATGGGGGACATATTATCACTTCCAGGAGGGTAAAGGTCAAGCCAAATATTGATGGAATTTAGTTTTCTATTACCTTCATCGCTTCCAATTTCTTTAGTTAATTGACAAAAATAAATTAACTCTTCAATTTCTGGAACCACTCTTACTTTGCAGCATACCTGCCAAAAACGTTCACACGGTATTGTACATGTCCCACCATGTCCATCCCAGAGAAAGGTTACTGAAGGGCACATCTATATATATAAAGAAACAATTTTAGAGTAATGTAGCAAACCAATGCCTTCCTTCATACACCAGGACCTGCACGCATCCTTAAATTTCTGTA
Source organism: Leptodactylus fuscus (assembly GCF_031893055.1). Classification (NCBI taxonomy): domain Eukaryota; kingdom Metazoa; phylum Chordata; class Amphibia; order Anura; family Leptodactylidae; genus Leptodactylus; species Leptodactylus fuscus. The sequence goes on from NC_134265.1 coordinate 40,224,844, forward strand.
AATTCGGTTTAGGGCTCTAATCTCTCACGTAACTTCCTGCCATAATGTATCATCTATGCGTCCCTATGTACAGACTGGTGCTGCTCAGGTGCTATTGCTATAGGTTACAAATCCATACATGATCATTTCGCTTCTTTTCCCATTCCTCATGTATAAGATGAAGGGATTTGTGGCCTTGACTGGTGACGCTGGCTGGGACGTGACCCAGCTGTTCACCTGACAGTTTGCTGATCAATGACGGTCTTGGCCTTTCCATCATCAAAAAGTGTGCAAGTAATTTGTGCAGCATTGGTGTAGAAAAGCCATTTGTAAGGGGATAATAAGAAGTATGACAAGGATATAAATAGAGCCAAAAGAAACATTACTTATGTGATAAGGTAAACAAACATAACAGAGAACCCATTCATTAATACATAGGTAGAAATAGGATTTTTAAAGGGTAATATTTTCCTATAAAGATGTGATATCTCAGTGTTTGGGGGATATTTAGAGACTTTATTTTTCCCCTGGGAAGCAGTGCCCAAGCCAATATGGCCATTCTCAACAAAGGTCGAAAACCAGATCTTTCTTACCGCTGGTGGATTCATTATTCATAAGCTAGTCCTTATCCGGAGGTGTACAGAACTGCCAACATAGCAGAGTACTGGAGTGAAGAAGCCCATGAAACAAGGTAACTCAGCACTGGTAGAAATGTTACTGATTCAATGGGAGTGTCTCAAAGACATGTGGTGTCAAGGAGTATAAAACCACTGAGCTTACGTCTTTCAGATCTATGTTGTTCTCATTCACAACAACATACAATGCTATAACATACCGGTACTGGATTATCTGGTTTCTTTGACTTGTAAAATATGGCTATGTTTGTCTGTATGTATATATGTATGTATATGTATCAAGTTAGGGGGCGTTCACACTACCGTTGGTGTCCAATTGCAGTGTCCGTTGCTACTGTCCGTTCAAGATTTTAGCAACGGACACTAGCTGTGTCCGTTACAATTTCCATTCATTTCAATGGGATTTCATCTGTTGTCAGTTTGTGTCCGTTTGTGTCCTTAAGGGTCCGTTAACAACCATGTCCGTTTTTTCAAGCGGACAGAGAAATCACACATGCAGGATTTTTTTGTCCGTTTAAAAAAACGGACAGAAAGTGTCTGTTTTTTATTTAACATTTAGGTCTATGGGCAACGGACATATAACGGACAGTAACTGATGGCCATCAGTTACAGTCCGTTTTTTTAACTGTCCGTTTATTTTCTGCACATGCTCAGAAAGCATAAACAGCAAAAAAGAAAAAACGGACAGTATAAAAAATGGACACCAACTGATGCTAACTGATACTAATGTGTCCGTTTTTTTTTAACTGATCCATTAAATGGATCAGTTAAAAAAACGGACACATTAACATCAGTTACGCTGGGTTCACACCTGCGTCTGGGGTCTCCGTACTATGGTTTCCGTCTTCTGCATGGCAGAAGACGGAAACCATAGATCGGGTCCGGCCGTGCGCGGCAGTGAGCGTTCTAGGCTCTCCGCCGCGAAACCGGATTTTTTTATCCGGACACAGAGTACTGCATGTCCGACTCTGTGTCCGGATTATAAAATCCGGTTTCGCGGCGGAGAGCGCAAAACGCTCACTGCCGCGCACGGCCGGACAGCTTTCTCACCCATTCAAATGAATGGGTGAGAAAGTCTCCTGCAGGTTTCCGCCTCCTGCATCTGTTTTATGCAGGAAACGGAAACCTGCAATAAGGACCGACGACGCAGATGTGAACGAGCCCTTAGCATCAGTTGGTGTCCGTTAATGTCCGTTATGATAGGTGTCCATTTTTTTTCTTTTAAACGGACACCTTCATAACGGACAACAACGGTAGTGTGAACGCCCCCTTACAAACAATGTTTCATAAATGAATAGAGATGAGCGAACAGTGTTCTATCGAACTCATGTTCGATCGGATATTAGGCTGTTCGGCATGTTCGAATCGAATCGAACACCGCGTGGTAAAGTGCGCCATTACTCGATTCCCCTCCCACCTTCCCTGGCGCCTTTTTTGCTCCAATAACAGCGCAGGGTAGGTGGGACAGGAACTACGACACCGGTGACGTTGAGAAAAGTAGGCAAAACCCATTGGCTGCCGAAAACATGTGACCTCTAATTTAAAAGAACAGCGCCGCCCAGGTTCGCGTCATTCTGAGCTTGCAATTCACCGAGGACGGAGGTTTCCGTCCAGCTAGCTAGGGCTTAGATTCTGGGTAGGCAGGGACAGGCTAGGATAGGAAGGAGAAGACAACCACAACAGCTCTTGTAAGAGCTAAATTCCAGGGAGAAGCTTGTCAGTGTAACGTGGCACTGACGGGCTCAATCGCCGCAACCCAGCTTTCCCAGGATCCTGAATGGAATAGACTGTCAGTGTATTCCCGTATACCCGATATATACCCCCGATACCCGTTCCAACGGTGTGCCCCCCCACCTTCACCCCAGAAATACCCTGCAAGTCCCCTAGCAATAGAATTGGGGCTATATACACCCACAATTTTTACTACTGGTATACAGTGCCATTGTCTGACTGGGAATTCAAAGAATATATTGGGGTTATAAATACCCTCATTTCTTGCTACTGCCATATAGTGCCAGTTTCTGACTGGGAATTCAAAGAATATATTGGGGTTATGTGCACCCACAATTTTTACTACTGGTATACAGTGCCATTGTCTGACTGGGAATTCAAAGAATATATTGGGGTTATAAATACCCTCATTTCTTGCTACTGGTATATAGTGCCATTGTCTGACTGGGAATTCAAAGAATATATTGGGGTTACGTGCACCCACAATTTTTACTACTGGTATACAGTGCCAGTTTCTGACTGGGAATTCAAAGAATATATTGGGGTTACAAATACCCTCATTTCTTGCTACTGCCATATAGTGCCAGTTTCTGACTGGTAATTCAAAGAATATATTGGGGTTACGTGCACCCACAATTTTTACTACTGGTATACAGTGCCATTGTCTGACTGGGAATTCAAAGAATATATTGGGGTTATAAATACCCTCATTTCTTGCTACTGGTATATAGTGCCATTGTCTGACTGGGAATTCAAAGAATATATTGGGGTTACGTGCACCCACAATTTTTACTACTGGTATACAGTGCCAGTTTCTGACTGGGAATTCAAAGAATATATTGGGGTTACAAATACCCTCATTTCTTGCTACTGCCATATAGTGCCAGTTTCTGACTGGTAATTCAAAGAATATATTGGGGTTATAAATACCCTCATTTCTTGCTACTGGTATATAGTGCCAGTTTCTGACTGGGAATTCAAAGAATATATTGGGGTTACGTGCACCCACAATTTTTACTACTGGTATACAGTGCCAGTTTCTGACTGGGAATTCAAAGAATATATTGGGGTTACAAATACCCTCATTTCTTGCTACTGCCATATAGTGCCAGTTTCTGACTGGGAATTCAAAGAATATATTGGGGTTACGTGCACCCACAATTTTTACTACTGGTATACAGTGCCATTGTCTGACTGGGAATTCAAAGAATATATTGGGGTTACGTGCACCCACAATTTTTGCTACTGGTATATAGTGCCAATTTCTAACTGGGAATTCAAAATGCGCAAGGCTCCCGGAAAGGGACATGGACGAGGCCGTGGGCGAGGTCGGGGGAATGGTTCTGGGGAGCAAGGTAGCAGTGAAGCCACAGGGCGTCCCGTGCCTACTCCTGTGGGGCAGCAAGCATTGCGCCACTCCACAGTGCCAGGGTTGCTTGCCACATTAACTAAACTGCAGGGTACAAACCTTAGTAGGCCCGAGAACCAGGAACAGGTCTTGCAATGGCTGTCAGAGAACGCTTACAGCACATTGTCCAGCAGCCAGTCAGACTCTGCCTCCTCTCCTCCTATTACCCAACAGTCTTGTCCTCCTTCCTCCCAAAATTCCCAAGCTTCACAGAACAATAACCCCAACTGTCCCTGCTCCCCGGAGCTGTTCTCCGCTCCTTTCATTGTCCCTCAACCTGCCTCTCCACGTCACGATTCCACGAACCTAACAGAGGAGCATCTGTGTCCAGATGCTCAAACACTAGAGTCTCCTCCATCTCTGTTCGATTTGGTGGTGGATGACCAGCAACCCACCCTCATCGACGATGATGTGACGCAGTTGCCGTCAGGGCATCCAGTTGACCGGCGCATTGTGTGGGAGGAGGAGATGAGACAGGAGTTGGAAGAGGAAGTGGTGGATGATGAGGACACTGACCCGACCTGGACAGGGGGGATGTCAAGCGGGGAAAGTAGTGTGGATGTTGAGGCAAGTGCAGCACCAAAAAGGGTAGCTAGAGGCAGAGGCAGAGGTCAGCAGCTTAGGCGAAGCCAGGCCACACCCGGAATCTCCCAAGATGTTCCAGTTCGTACCCAGCCCCGAAAAACTCCCACCTCGAGGGCATGTTTCTCGAAGGTGTGGAGTTTTTTCAAGGAATGCGCCGAGGACAGATATAGTGTTGTCTGCACAATTTGCCTCTCGAAATTGATTAGGGGCTCTGAGAAGAGCAACCTGTCCACCACTTCAATGCGCCGTCATTTGGAATCCAAGCACTGGAATCAGTGGCAGGCAGCAACGGCAGGACAAAGGCCGCCTGCCGTTCACGCCACTGCCACTGCCTCTGCCACTGCCTCTGCCTCTGCCACTGCCACTGCTGACTGTGCTGGCGATGCACTCCAGAGGACGAGCCAGGACACCACTTCATCTGCCTCCGCCACTTTGTTGACTTCTCCCTCATCCTCCCCTGTTCCTGTCTTATCTCCTTCTCCTGCACCATCAAAGGCACCATCAGGCGCTTCTTTACAACAACCCACCATCTCTCAGACATTGGAGCGGCGGCAGAAATACACTGCTAACCACCCACACGCGCAAGCCTTGAACGCCAACATCGCTAAACTGCTGGCCCAGGAGATGTTGGCGTTCCGGCTTGTTGAAACTCCCGCCTTCCTGGACCTGATGGCAACTGCGGCACCTCGCTATGCCGTCCCTAGCCGTCACTACTTCTCCCGGTGTGCCGTCCCCGCCTTGCACCAGCACGTGTCACTCAACATCAGGCGGGCCCTTAGTTCCGCGCTTTGCACAAAGGTCCACTTGACCACCGACGCGTGGACAAGTGCATGCGGACAGGGACGCTACATTTCACTGACGGCACACTGGGTGAATGTAGTTGAGGCTGGGACTGCTTCCCAAACTGGCCCGGTGTACCTCGTCTCCCCGCCTAACATTCCTGGCAGGGACACGAGAAGAACACCCCCCTCCTCCTCCTCCTCTACCGCCTCCTCCTCCGCCACCGCCTCCTCCTCCGCCACCGCCTCCTCCTCCGCTGTTAGATTGACCCCAGCTACGAGTTGGAAACGTTGCAGCACTGGCGTTGGTAGACGTCAGCAGGCTGTGCTGAAGCTGATCAGCTTAAGGGACAGACAGCACACTGCCTCCGAGGTGAGGGATGCCCTCCTCGATGAGACGGCAATATGGTTTGAGCCGCTGCACCTGGGCCCAGGCATGGTCGTTTGTGATAACGGCCGGAACCTGGTAGCAGCTCTGGAGCTTGCCGGACTCCAACATGTTCCATGCCTGGCCCACGTCTTCAACCTAGTGGTGCAACGTTTCCTAAAGAGCTACCCCAATGTTCCAGAGCTACTGGTGAAAGTGCGGCGCATGTGCGCCCACTTTCGCAAGTCGACAGTAGCCGCTGCTAGCTTAAAATCTCTCCAGCAACGCCTGCATGTGCCACAACACCGGCTTTTGTGCGACGTCCCCACACGCTGGAACTCAACGTTTCAGATGTTGAATAGAGTGGTTGAGCAGCAGAGACCTTTGATGGAATACCAGCTACAAAACTCTAGGGTGCCACAAAGTCAGCTGCCTCAGTTTCTCATCCATGAGTGGCCATGGATGAGAGACCTTTGTGACATCCTACGGGTGTTTGAGGAGTCCACAAGGAGGGTGAGCTCTGAGGATGCGATGGTGAGCCTTACAATCCCGCTCTTGTGTGTTCTGAGAGAATCCCTGATTGACATCAGGGATAACTCAGATCACACAGAGGAGTCAGGGATAGCATCCGATCCGTCACAGCTGGAGAGTAGGTCCACACATCTGTCCGCTTCATCGCGTTTAATGGAGGAGGAGGAGGAGGAGGAGGAGGAGGAGGAGGAGGAGGAGGAGGAAGAAGAGTTGTCCGATGATGTGATGGTGATACAGGAGGCTTCCGGGCAACTTCGAATCGTCCCATTGTTGCAGCGCGGATGGGTAGACATGGAGGATGAGGAGGAAATGGAGATTGAACTTTCCGGTGGGGCCAGAGGAGTCATGCCAACTAACACTGTGGCAGACATGGCTGAGTTCATGTTGGGGTGCTTTACAACCGACAAGCGTATTGTCAAAATCATGGAGGACAACCAGTACTGGATCTTTGCTATCCTTGACCCCCGGTATAAAAACAACATCTCGTCTTTTATTCCGGTAGAGGGGAGGGCCAATCGCATCAATGCTTGCCACAGGCAATTGGTGCAGAATATGATGGAGATGTTTTCAGCATGTGACGTTGGCGGCAGGGAGGACAGTTCCTCCAGTAGGCGACCAAGTTCTCACCGGTCCACACAAACGAGGGGCACACTGTCTAAGGTCTGGGACACCTTGATGGCACCCCCTCGCCAAAGTGCCGCCACAGAGGGTCCTAGTGTCACCAGGCGTGAGAAGTATAGGCGCATGTTGCGGGAATACCTTTCCGACCACAGCCCTGTCCTCTCCGACCCCTCTGCGCCCTACACGTATTGGGTGTCGAAGTTGGACCTGTGGCTTGAACTTGCCCTATATGCCTTGGAGGTGCTGTCCTGTCCTGCCGCCAGCGTCCTATCTGAGAGGGTGTTCAGTGCAGCCGGTGGCATCATCACTGACAAGCGCACCCGTCTGTCAGCTGAGAGTGCCGACCGGCTCACTTTGATAAAAATGAACCACCACTGGATAGAGCCTTCATTTTTGTGCCCACCTGTGTAAAGCACCCCAACATGAAACTCCATGTCTGTACTCAACCTCTCCAATTCCTCCGCATCCTCATACTCATCCACCATAAGCGTTGCACAATTCTGCTAATACTAGCAGAGGCAAACAGAGAGCGGTACATTGAAGAATGGAGAAACGAAATAAATAACTCCAAGAAACTCACCGTGTACCAATCCCTACAAAGGGACTACACCATGGCCACCTACCTGGAGAGAATACGCCATCCCAAGCACAGACAGACCCTGAGCCGATACAGACTGAGCGCCCACAACCTAGAGATAGAGACGGGGCGATACAGACAGACGTACAAGCCACGGGAGAAGAGACTGTGCCAGCACTGTGACCAGGGGGCCCTAGAAGACGAGACCCACTTCCTGCTACACTGCACCAAATACTCAGCTATGAGGGCCGTCTACTACCAAAGACTCTCTGCCCACATCCCAGACTTCATATCTGCAGACGAGAAGAGGAAACTCTACATCCTACTGGGAGAAGAAGAGGCCACTGTGGAGATCGCAGCCCAATACGTGTCCAGCTGTCACCAAACAAGAGGAAGATGAGACTCCATGGACTGTTATATTTATCCCAAAATGGGCTGGTTAGAGGCTCCCTCCACCATGAATTTACCCAAACTGGGCTGGTTAGAGGCTCCCTCCACCATGAATTGGTCCAAACTGGGCTGGTTAGAGGCTCCCTCCACCATGAATTGGTCCAAACTGGGGTTTTTAGAGGCTCCCTCCACCATGAATTGGTCCAAACTGGGGTTTTTAGAGGCTCCCTCCACCATGAATTGGTCCAAACTGGGCTGGTTAGAGGCTCCCTCCACCATGAATTGGTCCAAATTGGGGTTTTTAGAGGCTCCCTCCACCATGAATTGGTCCAAACTGGGCTGTTTAGAGGCTCCCTCCACCATGAATTGGTCCAAACTGGGGTTTTTAGAGGCTCCCTCCACCATGAATTGGTCCAAACTGGGGTTTTTAGAGGCTCCCTCCACCATGAATTGGTCCAAACTGGGCTGGTTAGAGGCTCCCTCCACCATGAATTGGTCCAAACTGGGTTTTTTAGAGGCTCCCTCCACCATGAATTGGTCCAAACTGGGGTTTTTAGAGGCTCCCTCCACCATGAATTGGTCCAAACTGGGGTTTTTAGAGGCTCCCTCCACCATGAATTGGTCCAAACTGGGGTTTTTAGAGGCTCCCTCCACCATGAATTGGTCCAAACTGGGGTTTTTAGAGGCTCCCTCCACCATGAATTGGTCCAAACTGGGCTGGTTAGAGGCTCCCTCCACCATGAATTGGTCCAAACTGGGCTGGTTAGAGGCTCCCTCCACCATGAATTGGTCCAAATGGGGGTTTTTAGAGGCTCCCTCCACCATGAATTTGCCCAAACTGGGCTGGTTAGAGGCTCCCTCCACCATGAATTTGCCCAAACTGGGCTGTTTAGAGGCTCCCTCCACCATGAATTGGTCCAAACTGGGCTGTTTAGAGGCTCCCTCCACCATGAATTGGTCCAAACTGGGGTTTTTAGAGGCTCCCTCCACCATGAATTGGTCCAAACTGGGCTGGTTAGAGGCTCCCTCCACCATGAATTGGTCCAAACTGGGTTTTTTAGAGGCTCCCTCCACCATGAATTGGTCCAAACTGGGGTTTTTAGAGGCTCCCTCCACCATGAATTTGCCAAAACTGGGCTGTTTAGAGGCTCCCTCCACCATGAATTGGTCCAAACTGGGCTGGTTAGAGGCTCCCTCCACCATGAATTGGTCCAAACTGGGCTGGTTAGAGGCTCCCTCCACCATGAATTGGTCCAAATTGGGGTTTTTAGAGGCTCCCTCCACCATGAATTGGTCCAAACTGGGCTGTTTAGAGGCTCCCTCCACCATGAATTGGTCCAAACTGGGGTTTTTAGAGGCTCCCTCCACCATGAATTGGTCCAAACTGGGGTTTTTAGAGGCTCCCTCCACCATGAATTGGTCCAAACTGGGCTGGTTAGAGGCTCCCTCCACCATGAATTGGTCCAAACTGGGTTTTTTAGAGGCTCCCTCCACCATGAATTGGTCCAAACTGGGGTTTTTAGAGGCTCCCTCCACCATGAATTGGTCCAAACTGGGGTTTTTAGAGGCTCCCTCCACCATGAATTGGTCCAAACTGGGGTTTTTAGAGGCTCCCTCCACCATGAATTGGTCCAAACTGGGGTTTTTAGAGGCTCCCTCCACCATGAATTGGTCCAAACTGGGCTGGTTAGAGGCTCCCTCCACCATGAATTTGCCCAAACTGGGCTGTTTAGAGGCTCCCTCCACCATGAATTGGTCCAAATGGGGGTTTTTAGAGGCTCCCTCCACCATGAATTTGCCCAAACTGGGCTGGTTAGAGGCTCCCTCCACCATGAATTTGTCCAAACTGGGCTGTTTAGAGGCTCCCTCCACCATGAATTGGTCCAAACTGGGCTGTTTAGAGGCTCCCTCCACCATGAATTGGTCCAAACTGGGGTTTTTAGAGGCTCCCTCCACCATGAATTGGTCCAAACTGGGCTGGTTAGAGGCTCCCTCCACCATGAATTGGTCCAAACTGGGTTTTTTAGAGGCTCCCTCCACCATGAATTGGTCCAAACTGGGGTTTTTAGAGGCTCCCTCCACCATGAATTTGCCAAAACTGGGCTGTTTAGAGGCTCCCTCCACCATGAATTGGTCCAAATTGGGGTTTTTAGAGGCTCCCTCCACCATGAATTTGCCCAAACTGGGCTGGTTAGAGGCTCCCTCCACCATGAATTGGTCCAAACTGGGCTGGTTAGAGGCTCCCTCCACCATGAATTGGTCCAAATTGGGGTTTTTAGAGGCTCCCTCCACCATGAATTGGTCCAAACTGGGCTGTTTAGAGGCTCCCTCCACCATGAATTGGTCCAAACTGGGCTGGTTAGAGGCTCCCTCCACCATGAATTTGCCCAAACTGGGCTGTTTAGAGGCTCCCTCCACCATGAATTGGTCCAAACGGGGGTTTTTAGAGGCTCCCTCCACCATGAATTTGCCCAAACTGGGCTGGTTAGAGGCTCACTCCACCATGAATTTGCCCAAACTGGGCTGTTTAGAGGCTCCCTCCACCATGAATTGGTCCAAACTGGGCTGTTTAGAGGCTCCCTCCACCATGAATTGGTCCAAACTGGGTTTTTTAGAGGCTCCCTCCACCATGAATTGGTCCAAACTGGGGTTTTTAGAGGCTCCCTCCACCATGAATTGGTCCAAACTGGGGTTTTTAGAGGCTCCCTCCACCATGAATTGGTCCAAACTGGGCTGGTTAGAGGCTCCCTCCACCATGAATTTGCCCAAACTGGGCTGTTTAGAGGCTCCCTCCACCATGAATTGGTCCAAACTGGGCTGGTTAGAGGCTCCCTCCACCATGAATTGGTCCAAACTGGGGTTTTTAGAGGCTCCCTCCACCATGAATTGGTCCAAACTGGGGTTTTTAGAGGCTCCCTCCACCATGAATTGGTCCAAACTGGGGTTTTTAGAGGCTCCCTCCACCATGAATTGGTCCAAACTGGGGTTTTTAGAGGCTCCCTCCACCATGAATTGGCCCAAACTGGGCTGTTTAGAGGCTCCCTCCACCATGAATTGGTCCAAACTGGGTTTTTTAGAGGCTCCCTCCACCATGAATTGGTCCAAACTGGGGTTTTTAGAGGCTCCCTCCACCATGAATTGGTCCAAACTGGGGTTTTTAGAGGCTCCCTCCACCATGAATTTGCCCAAACTGGGCTGTTTAGAGGCTCCCTCCACCATGAATTGGTCCAAATTGGGGTTTTTAGAGGCTCCCTCCACCATGAATTTGCCCAAACTGGGCTGGTTAGAGGCTCCCTCCACCATGAATTGGTCCAAATTGGGGTTTTTAGAGGCTCCCTCCACCATGAATTGGTCCAAACTGGGCTGTTTAGAGGCTCCCTCCACCATGAATTGGTCCAAACTGGGCTGGTTAGAGGCTCCCTCCACCATGAATTGGTCCAAATTGGGGTTTTTAGAGTCTCCCTCCACCATGAATTGGTCCAAACTGGGCTGTTTAGAGGCTCCCTCCACCATGAATTGGTCCAAACTGGGGTTTTTAGAGGCTCCCTCCACCATGAATTGGTCCAAACTGGGGTTTTTAGAGGCTCCCTCCACCATGAATTTGCCCAAACTCTGCTGGTTAGAGGCTCAATCCACCCTGATTTTCAAAACAAATGTTGGTGCCAACCTCAACTTACTACAAGGGCCAAATTCACTGCTGGTGACAAGCTCTCCTCACTGCAAGTGCCAAATACACATGTTTCAAGGTGTTTTCCTACTGTCAGAGAGGTGGTATTGAGTGTGTAAAGTGTGTAGTTGTTAGGCTGTGATGTTGGGGTAATAGAGGGTCTTTGGTGTGTTAGATGCCCCCAGACATGCTTCCCCTGCTGTCCCAGTGTCATTCCAGAGGTGTTGGCATCATTTCCTGTGGTGTCATAGTGGACTTGGTGACCCTCCAGACACGGATTTGGGTTTCCCCCTTAACGAGTATATGTTCCCCATAGACTATAATGGGGTTCGAAACCCATTCGAACACACGAACAGTGAGCGGCTGTTCGAATCGAATTTCGAACCTCGAACATTTTAGTGTTCGCTCATCTCTATAAATGAATAGTACAGTGGAATATAAGAAACTTTGTAATATACCTTATAAAGTAGATTGGTTTCCTTCACTACTTACTAAGATGTTTTCCTGCTCCTTATCGTCAATCTCAGTGCTTTCTCAAATTATATTTGTCTCCATATTCAACCTCACACCTAGAGTTCTATGGAGAAGGGAGGGAGTAGAATTCTACTACCAGCTAGTTAATTGATCTACTGACACATTCTGTGTACTTGCAGCCTCTTATCTACAAACATACCATTGTAGATAAGAAGCTGCAAGAGCGTAGCTGCAAGTGTGGGAGAAGCAATGATACAGGGTGTTTTTTCTATCCCCACCCCCTCTTCATAGACTAATATGTACAAGTTAACTCTCCCTGAAAGATTGAGAAGAAAACATATAAGGGTGGGTTCACAACAGCGCCCGATCTCCGTTTTGCAGGTTTCCGTTTCCTGCCCGAGAAACTGGACAGGAGACAGAAACCAGCAGGCAGTTTTCAAACCCAAAGTTGGACATGCAGGACTTTGTGTCCGGCTAAAAAAAAAATAAAAATGGTTTCACCATGGAGAGCAGAAGATGGTCACGGGCGCTCACCGGCAGACACTGAATGCTGGTTTCCTCTGCCAACAGAGAACGGAAACCTGAGTAACGGAGATCGGACGCTGGTGTGAACCCACCCTAATTTATGTAAAGTTGTTTATAATTGGAGGTACCCTTTAACTGATTTCCAGTTTGGGCAGACCTCTCAAGGTTCATATTTGGTTGATGCTCTTCTGTAACATCACCGGCCTGGGGTCACCTCTGAGGCTTGCGACTGGGCCACCAGTGGTCACATAGGCACGCTCATGACATCATGATGCTCACAGTACCTATGTCACTAGTGAGGCCCAATCATAAGCCTCAGAGGTGAGCCCTGGCTGATGATGTCACAAAAGACCATCAGACATCACCAGTTGAGCACTAGATGCAGTGAGGAGGTCCAAAACAGAAAAGGGAAGTTGAGTATGAATGTTTTTTTTTTAATTATTTTTTCCTCTCCCCCTAGGCCACCACCTATTATATTCTGGTGTTTGAAGAGACCCTAGAGTATCATACGACGGCCATTTTAGTTCACTGAGATGAATCTCCACTTTTTTGATTTCTTAAAAAAAAAAATCCAATTTGGAATATATATTGGTTGAACCCATCTTAGTACAAACTGATTTGCCTATCTCTAATCACAAGATCATGTGTTGTTTTTTTTTTTTTTTTTCCCCAGATATACATATCTGGACACATCCATTTAAGATAAGGGACTGCAAGTCTTATTTTAGTTATTTATCTGTGTACCTTCTGCATTTTGTTGGTTGATTTATGCTACTTACAGTATTTCATTTTCTACACCTGTTTTCTCTCTGGCTCATTTGTAGCAAACTTTAACTTGACAACTTTTAGAAAGATATCATGCTGGAGCAGTTTAACCAATTGTAGAACTCTGCTACCTTTGAATACAAATGTATCTCTATTTACCTTGTCTTTCTGCAGGCGATAACTTTCTGTGCCGTGATATCCTATCTCAGAAGACAACAAACCCACCGAAAGAGTTGAGTTAAGACTCTGTGCCACAGCGTTGTTAATGCGTTATGAGTCATGTTAACCTTGGCTAAATCCTGTATAGACCTTGTGCAGATGACGAGAAGCAATAGTGAATATTTTAAAGGAGTTTTTTCCTCAATGTTAAATTCTCTTTTCTAGGTTTCCTAAGGTCAGATTCAAATGCCAGTATGAAGTTAACAGGAACAGATGGACCCGCTTTCTGTCTCCATCTGAGCTTTCCCTACTGATTTATTTTGCAGTTGTTAAATTGAAAGTGTTACTTTTCTCTACCTGATTCTGTTCCTGGAAGGTTGTGAAGGAAAGTTGCTAACATGATATTACATGGCTGGCTCTGTAGAAAATTATCAAGTAGCATTCTCTGTTCATTTAGAGATGACTGTCAACCTTACTCATCAGGGAGGAAAGTAACTGACAGTGGCAAGATCCTTCTCTATTTCATCTTTCCGTATTTAACCGTGGCCTTTACAGAGCCATCATCCTTCATATATATACCTGGCAATTCAACGTCTGCTCTACAAACATCTTGTAAGGCATTGCACTGCCAATAAAAGGTTATTGCGTTAAAATCTCGCCATATAAAGGTAGATCTGAGCAGAGAAATGTGAGGGAGGAAGAAATAAACAAAAATGATGCCCATAAGATGGGTTATGTAGAAGCTTAAAGTGTCTCTTCACTTTGGACAAGAAGTATTCCTTGACAATACATTGACCACAAAGTATCCATATGCTTGGACTTTCAGGTATAAGTGTTTAGTTTCCATATAGCACCTCCGCAGGAGAAATTAAGTATTGCATAATCCTCACTATAAATCATGGATAACCATGTAATGCAGAACAGGATGGTCTTTTAGAGCAACACTCGCATTTGGGTTTCCATTCCTTAGGTCCGCTTTGGGACTATAATGCGATAGACTATAATGGGGTCTGCCCGGTCTCAGTATAAAATCGGCAGAGAGAAAAATCTTGCTGCCTATTTTAAGTGTAATGGAGGGATGGAGTCCCCGAACACCAGAATGAGAAATCTTCTTTGTAACCTATCTTCATTCTGAATAGCAGATGACAATGGGGGGGGGGGGGGGGCTCTTTTCCGGCCAATGACATGATACCAACATTTTAGGAAAAAAGACATGAATTGCACATCCCAATATTATATATAATTTTTTGCTTCTCAACAAAATCTACAAAAAAAAAAAAGTTAAGCTTCTTAGTATTCATTTTGCTCAAGGTATATAAGCCTATTAGATACTTCACGAGGACCTCTGTATAGTGGTTTCCCTACTCAATTATGTGTGGCACCATGTGGCCACCAATACAGAACAGCACCCACTGGGGGAGTTACCGAGTAGCCCAAAAGCACCCATACTGTCAAGCTAAGCTCCACCACACAGGCACAGCACCACAGCAATGGCATACACCATGTATTACAGAACCATGTCAACAGATCCCAAAAAGTTCATCTTATACAATTTAATCACTTTATACAGTTATATTTGCCAATTCCTGTTTATGTGCCTTCTTTGGGGAAATCAACATCATGGAAATATGGTGGTGGTGGTGGTGAGGTTAATCTCTTATCCAAGGGCAATGGCATCTCTCAAAAAATGATGTAGTCACCCATTCATTTAAACATACAATACAAATCCAGAGATATCTTTAACTTAGCTCAAATTTAGTTAACGACTCCAAATTCTCATAAAACCAATTTGACACAGCATACTGTAGAGACATGCCGGCCGAACCCTTGACAGACTACAATTCCCATTATGACCATAGGGTGAATGTAATGCTGGGCATCTTGAGACACAAATGTCTCAACTTTTACAGCCAAGAGGAAAGGTAAGAAATTAGAAATCTATACTTTTCTCCAGCAGTGCCAGTTTTCTCCAGCTAGTTCTATGAGGTTTGATGTGGCAAATGTACAGTTATTGTCTGATCACCAAAGGGGTGAGAACGTCGATTGCTAAACGTGTCTAGAATGCCTTCAAAGACATTACCCAGTGGACCGACTCTGAGAGGCGACACCTCATTGGACTGAGAAAAGCAGGATGGTTATTTTGATGAATTGCCCGCCATATATGCCGTTGTGGGTTAGCTGTTAGGAGGTGTGGAGACCGGTGGCTCTGTGAGGCCATGTACACATGACAAAGAGGCTCTAGACAGCCCAAACAGACCACCAGTTTAGGCATTAGCAGCTCCTACAGTTTCCTTGTCCACCATCCAGACACAGATTTCACCTTCATTACAAACCCTTGTCATTGCCTATTTCCAGGCACCTAACAGAAGGAAATGTAGAATATATAGGTGATAGAATAATAATAAATCTGATCTTTCACAACTCGGCCCTTTTAGGAAAATGGTGAATGTGGTGTAGGAAAGAAACATTGATGGTTTGGGAATTTTGTTATGCCGCAATTTTTTTTTTTTATGTCTCATAAATGTTCACCTATGAGCTTGACCAGACTGAATGTGTAAATAACAAAACAGTAGAACTCCCAGGACAGAGTCTTAAAGAACAAATTCAAAGAGTGGACATGGTGAGGAGTTGGAGGAGGTGAGGAAGAGGGGAAAGAAGTGAAGAGGTTAGTGAGTTGGAGGAGGAGGTGAGGAGGGTCATGAGGAGGTGAAGAGGTTAGTGAGTTGGAGGAGGTGAGGAGGATCATGAGGAGGAGGAGGTGAAGAGGTTAGTGAGTTGGAGGAGGTGAGGAGGATCATGAGGAGGAGGAGGTGAAGAGGTTAGTGAGTTGGAGGAGGAGGTGAGGAGGGTCATGAGGAGGAAGTGAAGAGGTTCGTGAGGAGTTGGAGAAGGAGGAGGTTGATAAGAGTTGGCGTTCGAATGGGAGACTCTAGATGTGCGTTGGTGAAGTATGAAGAGATTCAGGAGAAGGCCAAGTCTGATATGCCAAGGGATGAGAAAGTCTGTAACAGGAGGGTCAAGTGCACGAGTGACAACGTGCAATTTTGAGATTAGGGCTGAGAACTTTTCATTGGTAATGGTGGAGAAGTAGGTTATGCAGGAATAGGAATGGACAGTTGAGTAGAGTGCCTGGGGTTACACCTGCAATACTAATACTTGTGCATTTAGACAAACTGAACCCTGCTACTTCTGTATGACTCTATATATAGTTAACAATATGGAATAATATCAGAGCAAATACCCATTATCAGACATCATCTCTGTGACAGCCATAAAGCCTCCATCAATCAATGCAGAGAGGTTTTTTTTCCCCTTTCATGTTTATTGAAACATTGCAAACAATACACAGGAGCTGAAGAGCGGTGTAGTATGGCGAAGAAGCGGCGAGCACATGGAAGGCGCTAATTACGGCCCTCGCTCCCCCTTCTGCTTTATGTTTCGTTGATAATGACAGGTTTTCATTCATGTTAACATATCTCATCATCATTGTGTCACCTTCACTCAACCGAGATTCTCCTCAGTGCAATATCGTAGGAGGTCAATGAATCATATCCAGACAATGAGAGGCTTTACATTCCACAGAAGAATTACACAATGATACATATTGTCATGTTGAGATGTCTTCTGCCAGATTCTTAGGTAAGAAAAGATAAACCAATCATTATCAACTTATTGATCAATACACTGTAGCCAGAGGTGTGCTGTATATGTGTGTGTAATGTACGGTATACCTTTATATGTTTGTGTTTAGAGTGTATCTATATGTGTAGGCATAATGTATATGTTTGCAAGTATGTACAATACATATACAGTATGACTGTATACTGAATGTATTTATAGATGTCTCTATACCCTTTATGGGCATATACTATATATATATATATATATATATATATATATATATATATATATATATATATATATATGTATATCAGTATGAATGTATACCTATGTAAGTACAGATGTAGCTAAGGCCTGGTTCACATCTGTGTTTGGTATTCTATACAGGGAGTCCACATGAGGGCCCCCCGGAACAGAATACTGAACACATTAAAAAGTGGAGAGCAATGAAAGTAGACGAACCCCATAGACTATAATGGAGTCCGTGTGTTTTCCGCGCGGTGTCTGCTCGAGTTATGCGGAGAGAAAAAGTACTTCAAGAACTACTTTCCTGTCTGCTTGACTCATGGGGACAACGCATGAAAAACATACGAACTCTATGATAGTCTATGGGGTCCATGTTCTTTCATTGCTCACCGCTTGTCAATACATTCAATATTCTGTTCCAGGGGGTCCCCATACGGACTCCCCAAATGTAATACTGAATCCAGATGTCAACCAGGCCTTATCTATATCTGTAGTTACATAGGTATACATTCATACTGTAGCAAAATAATACAACAATGTTCACTGAACACCCCCTGGCACAAAAAAATGGGAGTTATACATCAACCTTGACCTTCTTCTGTATTATTTTTACAGGGCAGAAAGTCATGGACTGGAATGGGAACCTTTCAGTGGCTAACCCCTTTTAGGTCCGTGGCTCATATGGCATTTTATAGTCCCTGCAAAGTGGGATTCTAGCCAATCCCATCTACACATTGCTGAAAAATATGTTCTGCGGTCACACTATGATTTCCAAAACTGTTGTGGTTTTAGAAATCGAAGCATGTCAGTTATAACCAGGAAAACTCTGGCATTTTCCCTCTAGGTATAATGGATGCGGAAAGTCAACGCATTAAAAAGCGGAGATCAATGAAAGCACACAGACCCCATAGACTATAATCCATTGAAAGAAAATGCATTGGCCAGCAACATGATTAGGGATAACGTTAACTCTCAATTAAATGTCACCTGTTTAACCCAGGAAGAAGTGCGGCGCCGCCTGCAAAACACTAAAATGGAGAAATCGCCCGGTCCAGATGGCATACACCCCCGAGTTATGAGGGAATTAAGCATGGTCATAGATAGACCCTTGTATCTAATATTTAAGGATTCAGTAATGACTGGGTTTGTTCCACAGGATTGGCGCATAGCAAATGTGGTGCCAATTTTCAAAAAGGGGTGTAAAAGGGAACCTGGAAACTATAGGCCAGTAAGTTTAACTTCTGTGGTGGGAGAGATATATGAGGGCTTTCTAAGAGATGCTATCCTGGGGTATCTCAATGTAAATAATCTTATAACACCAAATCAGCATGGGTTTATGAGGAATCGGCCCTGTCAGACTAATCTGATCAGCTTCTATGAGGAGGTCAGTTCAAGACTGGACATGGGTAATGCAGTAGATGTGGTGTATCTGGACATGGGTGATGCAGTAGATGTGGTGTATCTGGACATGGGTAATGCAGTGGACGTGGTGTATCTGGACATGGGTAATGCAGTGGACGTGGTGTATCTGGACATGGGTAATGCAGTAGATGTGGTGTATCTGGACATGGGTAATGCAGTGGACGTGGTGTATCTGGACATGGGTAATGCAATAGATGTGGTGTATCTGGACATGGGTAATGCAGTAGATGTGGTGTATCTGGACATGGGTAATGCAGTAGATGTGGTGTATCTGGACATGGGTGATGCAGTAGACGTGGTGTATCTGGACATGGGTAATGCAGTGGACGTGGTGTATCTGGACATGGGTAATGCAGTGGACGTGGTGTATCTGGACATGGGTAATGCAATAGATGTGGTGTATCTGGACATGGGTAATGCAGTAGATGTGGTGTATCTGGACAAGGGTAATGCAGTGGACGTGGTGTATCTGGACATGGATAATGCAGTAGACGTGGTGTATCCGGACATGGGTAATGCAGTGGATGTGGTGTATCTGGACATGGGTAATGCAGTAGATGTGTTGTATCTGGACAAGGGTAATGCAGTGGACGTGGTGTATCTGGACATGGATAATGCAGTAGACGTGGTATATCTGGACATGGGTAATGCAGTGGACGTGGTGTATCTGGACATGGGTAATGCAGTAGACGTGGTGTATCTGGACATGGGTAATGCAGTGGACGTGTGGTATCTGGACATGGGTAATGCAGTAGACGTGGTGTACCTGGACATGGGTAATGCAGTGGACGTGGTATATCTGGACATGGGTAATGCAGTAGACGAGGTGTATCTGGACATGGGTAATGCAGTGGACGTGGTGTATCTGGACATGGGTACTGCAGTGGATGTGGTGTATCTGGACATGGGTAATGCAGTGGATGTGGTGTATCTGGACATGGGTAATGCAGTGGACGTGTGGTATCTGGACATGGGTAATGCAGTAGACGTGGTGTACCTGGACATGGGTAATGCAGTGGACGTGGTATATCTGGACATGGGTAATGCAGTAGACGAGGTGTATCTGGACATGGGTAATGCAGTGGACGTGGTGTATCTGGACATGGGTAATGCAGTGGACGTGGTGTATCTGGACATGGGTAATGCAGTGGACGTGGTGTATCTGGACATGGGTAATGCAGTGGACGTGGTGTATCTGGACATGGGTAATGCAGTGGACGTGGTGTATCTGGACATGGGTAATGCAGTGGACGTGGTGTATCTGGACATGGGTAATGCAGTAGATGTGGTGTATCTGGACATGGGTAATGCAGTGGACGTGGTGTATCTGGACATGGGTAATGCAGTGGACGTGGTGTATCTGGACATGGGTAATGCAATAGATGTGGTGTATCTGGACATGGGTAATGCAGTAGATGTGGTGTATCTGGACAAGGGTAATGCAGTGGACGTGGTGTATCTGGACATGGATAATGCAGTAGACGTGGTGTATCTGGACATGGGTAATGCAGTGGATGTGGTGTATCTGGACATGGGTAATGCAGTAGATGTGTTGTATCTGGACAAGGGTAATGCAGTGGACGTGGTGTACCTGGACATGGGTAATGCAGTGGACGTGGTATATCTGGACATGGGTAATGCAGTAGACGAGGTGTATCTGGACATGGGTAATGCAGTGGACGTGGTGTATCTGGACATGGGTACTGCAGTGGATGTGGTGTATCTGGACATGGGTAATGCAGTGGATGTGGTGTATCTGGACATGGGTAATGCAGTGGACGTGTGGTATCTGGACATGGGTAATGCAGTAGACGTGGTGTACCTGGACATGGGTAATGCAGTGGACGTGGTATATCTGGACATGGGTAATGCAGTAGACGAGGTGTATCTGGACATGGGTAATGCAGTGGACGTGGTGTATCTGGACATGGGTAATGCAGTGGACGTGGTGTATCTGGACATGGGTAATGCAGTGGACGTGGTGTATCTGGACATGGGTAATGCAGTGGACGTGGTGTATCTGGACATGGGTAATGCAGTGGACGTGGTGTATCTGGACATGGGTAATGCAGTGGACGTGGTGTATCTGGACATGGGTAATGCAGTGGATGTGGTGTATCTGGACATGGGTAATGCAGTGGACATGGTGTATCTGGACATGGGTAATGCAGTAGACGATGTGTATCTGGACATGGGTAATGCAGTGGACATGGTGTATCTGGACAAGGGTAATGCGGTGGACGTGGTGTATCTGGACATGGGTAATGCAGTAGATGTGGTGTATCTGGACATGGGTAATGCAGTGGATGTGGTGTATCTGGACATGGGTAATGCAGTGGACGTGGTGTATCTGGACATGGGTAATGCAGTGGATGTGGTGTATCTGGACATGGGTAATGCAGTGGACGTGGTGTATCTGGACATGGGTAATGCAGTAGACGTGGTGTACCTGGACATGGGTAATGCAGTGGACGTGGTATATCTGGACATGGGTAATGCAGTAGACGAGGTGTATCTGGACATGGGTAATGCAGTGGACGTGGTGTATCTGGACATGGGTAATGCAGTGGATGTGGTGTATCTGGACATGGGTAATGCAGTGGATGTGGTGTATCTGGACATGGCTAATGCAGTGGACGTGGTGTATCTGGACATGGGTAATGCAGTAGACGTGGTGTACCTGGACATGGGTAATGCAGTGGACGTGGTATATCTGGACATGGGTAATGCAGTAGACGAGGTGTATCTGGACATGGCTAATGCAGTGGACGTGGTGTACCTGGACATGGGTAATGCAGTGGACGTGGTATATCTGGACATGGGTAATGCAGTAGACGAGGTGTATCTGGACATGGGTAATGCAGTGGACGTGGTGTATCTGGACATGGGTAATGCAGTGGATGTGGTGTATCTGGACATGGGTAATGCAGTAGATGTGGTGTATCTGGACATGGGTGATGCAGTAGACGTGGTGTATCTGGACATGGGTAATGCAGTGGACGTGGTGTATCTGGACATGGGTAATGCAATAGATGTGGTGTATCTGGACATGGGTAATGCAGTAGATGTGGTGTATCTGGACATGGGTAATGCAGTGGACGTGGTGTATCTGGACATGGGTAATGCAGTAGATGTGGTGTATCTGGACATGGGTGATGCAGTGGACGTGGTGTATCTGGACATGGGTAATGCAGTAGATGTGTTGTATCTGGACATGGGTAATGCAGTGGATGTGGTGTATCTGGACATGGGTAATGCAGTAGACGAGGTGTATCTGGACATGGGTAATGCAGTAGATGTGGTGTATCTGGACATGGGTAATGCAGTAGATGTGGTGTATCTGGACATGGGTAATGCAGTGGACGTGGTGTATCTGGACATGGGTAATGCAGTAGATGTGGTGTATCTGGACATGGGTGATGCAGTGGACGTGGTGTATCTGGACATGGGTAATGCAGTAGATGTGTTGTATCTGGACATGGGTAATGCAGTGGATGTGGTGTATCTGGACATGGGTAATGCAGTAGATGTGTTGTATCTGGACATGGGTGATGCAGTGGACGTGGTGTATCTGGACATGGGTAATGCAGTAGATGTGGTATATCTGGACATGGGTGATGCAGTGGATGTGGTATATCTGGACATGGGTAATGCAGTAGACGTGGTGTATCTGGACATGGGTGATTCAGTGGACGTGGTATATCTGGACATGGGTAATGTCAAAGGCATTTGATACTGTTCCACATAAACGGTTGGTATGCAAAATGAGAATGTTGGGACTGGGGGAAAACATATGCATTTGGGTTAGCAACTGGCTCACTGATAGGAAACAGAGGGTACTTGTTAATGGTAAATATTCAGACTAGGCCACAGTCACCAGTGGGGTGCCGCAGGGGTCAGTATTATGTCCTCTCTTGTTTTATATCTTTATTAATGACCTGGTAGAGGGTTTACAAAGCAGGGTGTCTATATTTGCAGATGATACTAAACTTTGTAGGGTAATTAATAATGAGGAGGATAGTAGACTATTACAAGGGGATCTAAGGAAACTGGAAGCATGGGCGGAGACTTGGCAAATGAAGTTTAATGTTGACAAATGTAAAGTAATGCACTTTGGGCGACGTAATAAAATGTATGACTATGTACTAAATAGTAAATTACTGGGTAAGACTGCCAATGAAAAAGACTTAGGGATTTTGACTTAGGGAATTTCACCTTGTCCGAGCTTTTAGGAATATGTTGCACTTTTTGATAACTCCCATTAGTTATCTTGCAAGTCTGCACATATTATGATCTATATTTTGAGTTCCAATTGCTTAACCTATATTCTTAAGATGTTAAGTTAATAAAGAGTTAACAGTACACACTTGATCTCTAGATCTACTCTTTAGAATATACAAGTGAGAAAACCTCATTGAAATATTCATATTAGATGCATAAGATATATGAGACACTGCAGACGGACCTATGTACTAAAATGGTGCAATGCATCCGGATTATTCCCCCTATAAATAAGATTTCTAGGGAAGAACAACTCTCTAATATGATATTCAATAAAGCATTACTAATATGCAGCACAGATTACCCACAACAATATATCAATTATTATATAGTCATTTCTTGATAATATTGATCCTCATTCGTTTTTGTTGTCTGTGCGTTGGGTTCAACTCGGACTGGTGTTTGAAAGCACCTGACCGACCTAAAATAAAACCTTCGACTACATGTATGATGTATATCACAGTCTATATTGTAGTTTATTTAGGAAACAACCACAATATAACCCTAAGTCATATGTATGAATTATTATTTGAAGTTTGTTACTGCACAAATGTAACTTTCATTCTAGGAAAAGAATCTGCAGCTTTGTTGCTTGTTGGCCGCATGCTATTACCATATATGACCACCAGATGGAGTCCAGGAATTTAGTCAAAAGGATAAAACACAATTTCTTTTATCCCTTAAATTGTTTGAGGGGATGTAAATTTGGTATAAAAAAAAACTCTTCAGCAAAATAGTACACAGAGATTACCAAGGCAAGTGGGGAAGGGGATATCAGCTTTACTGAGAGACGCTTGTGTCTATATTGTATAAACATAAGTCAGAATTCTAGCTTTATATATTTGTATGTTTATCTATCACAGTTGTCAGAATTATTTCTATCTATCTATCTATCTATCTATCTATCTATCTATCTATCTATCTATCATCTACTATCTTCTATTTCTCTATTTTCTATCTTCCTTCCGTCATGTTAACAGTATCTAACAATGATCCATACTATTTAAAGGGAATGATTTCTATGTATTCATGGCCTATCATTAGGATACCCCCTCGATATCTGATCAAGGAGAGATACTTTGGATCATTTTTAAAGATGTTTTTTCCCCTTGTTATTTCATTCCTTATTTTTCCAGATTACATAGTTGAATTTACTTTTTTACACAATTATTGTTTTTCTCTTATATTATAGTATAACTACAAGTTTTCCTTTAGTATACTGTTTACTATATCCTTCACCGACTCCAACTCTTTACATTCTTCAATAGGTGGCACTCTACTGATTTTGGCAAAGATTTTGTCCTATCGACCCTGAGCAATCAGTGTAGTTAGTTTCATCATCCAATATGCTAATCAGGTTCTCTACTGCCAAGTGGGAGGTGCTGGAGTGAAGCAGTGAGTCAGGGGCTGCTCCCCTAGAAAGCCTCATCTACATGCCGGTTACTGAAACTAGGCTAGACAAAAACAGTCCCAGCTGTGCTAGAATCAGAACTATTACAGTATTAGTAGAAGTGGTAAAAGGTCTTCTCAAAGCTACAGACATAGCAGCCATTAACATAATAGACACTACAGCTGTTAAAGGACCTTTCACCACCTTCACCAACTCCAACTCTTGGTCTCCATTAATAGATCCGCTCCACTGACCCCAGCACAGTTGGAATTCTTGAGTAATTGGTGCTGCTAGTTTCAACAGCCAATTTTCTAATTAGACACTAGGGTTGAGCGATCAGGATCGGAAAAGATCGTATTCCGTTCGGCGATTGAGCAAATTTCACGACCGTGATCGGGATTGCCTGGAAAATGATCGGAAATCAGATTTTAAAATCGATCCTGAAATCTCAAAATCGGCTCAACCCTATTAGACATTCAGGTGGGTGGTCCCAGACTATTGGCTCCAGCCAAGGACCGCCCACCTGACAGTAAACAAGGTGCTGAAACTAACAGAGATTAGTAATCAGGAACGCACAAGAATCAGAGAGGTGGTGCCTACTGAAAGTGAAAAGAATTGGACTTGGTGGAGGTGATGAGTTAAGTCGATGGATTCATTTTGTGGTTTTGTTGTGTGGTAGCACCCTAGTAAGTTATAAGAGTCTGGTTATACTTTACTACATCTATCTATCTATCTATCTATCTATCTATCTATCTATCCCATATCTATCTATCTATCTATCTATCTATCTATCTATCTATCTATCTATCTATCTATTATCTATCTATCCCATATCTATCTATCTATCTATCTGCATCTGTCTATCTATCTATCTATCTATCTATCTATCTATCTATCTATCTCCTATCTATCCCATATCTATCTATCTATCTATCTATCTATCTATCTATCTCCTATCTATCCCATATCTATCTATCTATCTATCTATCTATCTATCTATCTATCTCCTATCTATCTATCTATCTATCTATCTATCTATCTATCTCCTATCTATCCCATATCTATCTATCTATCTATCTATCTATCTATCTATCTATCTATCTATCTATCTATCTCCTATCTATCTATCTATCTATCTATCTATCTATCTATCTGTCTGTCTGTCTGTCTGTCTGTCTGTCTGTCTGTCTGTCTATCTATCTAGCTAGCTAGCTATCTAGCATCACTTTTTCCCTCACTACAATCTCCCCTCTTTAATATAACCTGAATACAGCAGCTCTTCTTGCCTCACCATTACACAGTACTAATACCGTAATTCTGTGCCAGTCATTGAACTGGTTCCCCATTCTCGTTTCTAAGTGAGTGTAGATATTCTCTCGCCTACACACATCTCCACAGTGCTGCCCCTCCTTATATCTATTCTCTGTTCTCTTTCTTGCACTTTTCTCATGCTCCATGTTCTGCCTAATGATAACCTCCTCCATGAAGACCTAATGATAACCTCCTCCATAATCTGAACCTCCCTCTCGTGTCTCGAGGATTTCTTTCCTACAGCATAAGTTTTCTGAAATGTCCTGAATTGTCCTGATTAATTTCCAACATCAGTTTTAACTATGACCAAAAATACATATTTTTAGGAAGGAGAATCTCATCTCATAATACTCTTATTTACTTTGCTTTCATTTTTAACATCTTCTTCTTTATGACCAGACAGCAGTATTAGAGTATATTCTTGTATCTAGAAAGCAAGTTTTTTTGGACAAAAGGGCATAATAAAATAGTTATATTCTTGAACACAGGAGGCAGTATTATAGTAGTTATATCCTTGTATATATGAGCAGTATTATAGTAGTTATATTCTTGTACATAGGAGCAGTATTATAGTAGTTATACCCTTATATATATGAGCAGTATTATAGTAGTTATATCCTTGTATATATGAGCAGTATTATAGTAGTTATATTCTTGTACATAGGAACAGTATTATAGTAGTTATACCCTTGTATATATGAGCAGTATTATAGTAGTTATATCCTTGTATATATGAGCAGTATTATAGTAGTTATATTCTTGTACATAGGAGCAGTATTATAGTAGTTATATTCTTGTACATAGGAGGTAGTATTATAGTAGTTATATCCTTGTATATATGAGCAGTATTATAGTAGTTATATTCTTGTACATAGGAGCAGTATTATAGTAGTTATATTCTTGTACATAGGAGGTAGTATTATAGTACTTATATTCTTGTACATAGGAGCAGTATTATAGTAGTTATATACTTGTAAATAGGAGCAGTATTATAGTAGTTCTATTCTTGTACATAGGAGGCAGTATTATAGTAGTTATATTCTTGTACATAGGAGGTAGTATTATAGTACTTATATTCTTGTACATAGGAGCAGTATTATAGTAGTTATATCCTTGTACATAGGAGCAGTATTATAGTAGTTATATTCTTGTACATAGGAGCAGTATTATAGTAGTTATATTCTTGTACATAGGAGGCAGTATTATAGTAGTTATATTCTTATACATAGGAGCAGTATTATAGTAGTTATATTCTTGTACATAGGAGGCAGTATTATAGTAGTTATGTTCTTATACATAGGAGCAGTATTATAGTAGTTATATTCTTGTACATAGGGGGCAGTATTATAGTAGTTATATTCTTGTACATAGGAGCAGTATTATAGTAGTTATATTCTTGTACATGTGAGCAGTATTATAGATGTTATATTCTTGTACATAGGAGCAGTATTATAGTAGTTATATTCTTGTACATAGGAGGTAGTATTATCAGTGCTGCACCTCCCATGAGGCGACCTGAAGCGACCGCTTCGGGCGGCGCTGTGCCAGGGCCCCAGGGAGGGCGGCATTTTTGATGACCTAAGCTGTCCTGGACTGGCTTAGTGTCACTGTCACTGAGCGGTGGATTGGGGAGGCTACTGGAGCAGTGCTGCTCCAGCGGCCGCCCCTCACGCTCAGGCAGAGAGCAGGTCTTCTCTATGCCTGCTCTCTGCCTGTTAAGACGCTTGCTCTGCTAGGCCCCGCCCCCTCCGCTCGGCCCACCCCGCCTCCTGGGGGGGGGGGGGCGGCTTTCTAAAGTCTGCTTCAGGCGGCAGAAACAAATGGTTCACCCCTGAGTATTATAGTAGTTATATTCTTGTACATGGGAGCAGTATTATAGTAGTTATATTCTTGTACATAGGAGTAATTTTATAGTAGTTATATTCTGTTACATAGGAGGCAGTATTATAGTAGTTATATTCTTGTACATAGAAGCAGTATTATAGTAGTTATATTCTTTTACATAGGGGCAGTATTATAGTAGTCATATTCTTGTACATAGGAGGCAGTATTATAGTAGTTATATTCTTGTACATAGGAGCAGTATTATAGTAGTTATATTCTTGTACATAGGAGTAGTATTATAGTAGTTATATTCCTGTATATAGGAGCAGTATTATAGTAGTTGTATTTGTGTACATAGGAGCAATATTATTGTAGTTATATTCTTGTACATAGGAGGTAGTATTATATTAGTTATATTCTTGTACATAGGAGCAGTATTATAGTAGTTATATACTTGTACATAGGAGCAGTATTATAGTAGTTATATTCTTGTACATAGGTGGCAGTATTATAGTAGTTATATTCTTGTACATAGGAGCAGTATTATAGTAGTTATATTCTTGTACATAGGAGCAGTATTATAGTAGTTATATTCTTGTACATAGGGGCAGTATTATAGTAGTTATATTCTTGTACATAGGAGCAGTATTATAGTAGTTATATTCTTGTACATGAGAGCAGTATTATAGTAGTTATATTCTTGTACATAGGAGCAGTATTATAGTAGCTATATTCTTGTACATAGGAATAGTATTATAGTGGTTATATTCTTGTACATAGGAGGCAGTATTATAATAGTTATATTCTTGTACATAGGGGCAGTATTATAGTAGTCTTATTCTTGTACATAGGTGGCAGTATTATAGTAGTTATATTCTTGTACATAGGAGCAGTATTATAGTAGTTATATTCTTGTACATAGGAGCAGTATTATAGTAGATATATTCTTGTACATAGGAGCAGTATTATAGTAGTTATATCCTTGTACATAGGAGCAGTATTATAGTAGTTATATTCTTGTACATAGGAGCAGTATTATAGTAGTCTTATTCTTGTACATAGGTGGCAGTATTATAGTAGTTATATTCTTGTACATAGGAGCAGTATTATAGTAGTTATATTCTTGTACATAGGAGCAGTATTATAGTAGTTATATTCTTGTACATAAGAGGCAGTATTATAGTAGTTATATTCTTGTACATAGGGGGTAACATTATAGTATAGTATAGTAGTTGCTCATTGGTGGCAAAGAGCCACTTCTATTTTCCAGGAAATTGTTTGAATGGCCGTGGTTTTCTTTTGGCAAAGAAAGTTGGTCACCGTGTAAGTTCCAAACTGAAAATCTTTGTCCAAGAAGCTGTAAGAACCATTCATAGTAACACAGCTCCATATAATGTGCCGATGGGCTAAATCAGTACTAATGTAACACACTATAGAAGTATTGGTTTCTTCGGCTGGAGCCCCAACATCCTTAATTGAATATCTTCACTGCCAGGCTGTACTTTCCAGGTGCAAGATGCATTTCCAACAGTATAAATCTGCATCTGTGATTTGCTGTTTGGAGAACATTCGGAACACATTTCAATAAAACATTTTCTGTTCATTTTATTTTACTCCATCTCACTGATAAATTGCAAACCCCCAGTCCAGACCTCATCATTCGATGATTTCGAGCCATTAGAATTTTGAAGTTCCAATTACTACAGTGTTGAGCAAGGAACCTCATTACCAGTCTAACCACCAGGATCTCGGTGAAGCTGACAGTAATTAGACTGCCAGAGAAAGAAAAAGCATTGCTTATGTATTTTAATTCAAAAACAATTTTTTTTGTTTTGTGAATTTCAAAATGAAGTTTAAAGATAATTTATAGCTCGAAGAACAAAACACGAAAAATAACACAAATTCACATCTACAGGTTTTTTTTTTCATACCTTGGAGTGTGAATTTTTTTTGGTTTATGAAAAATTAATGAGGCCAGTATTTTTTGTCCTTTGCTTTGTATGAGGCTTCGGTATGCAAATCAAATGTATTATGACTCGTACCAAGAATTAGCATTATGCTAATTACTAAAATACCTTTTTTTAATATAACTTGGATACGTTTCTTAATTAACAGTGCAGAGGAAAACAAATGAAAAAGTCACTGCAATAAAAGGAATTCAGAATGTTGACTTGTACATGGTGCTGGAGTTAATCTGGTGTGTTTCCAGAACTTTTTAGAAGTTATATGTAAGGATAGGTTCACATCTGGGATCGTTCTCTGATGAGGATTCCTTCTCCCATTCTGGTTGAAAAATGAGGAGATAAAAGTCCTTCAAGTCCTTGGGGTCTACCAGTTTCCACCAGTTTTTAAGTGGATTGGATTTCCATTATTTGGGTCCCCAAATGGTCCCAAAGCAAAGTATGAACATAACGTAAGACAATTTTTTCTCTATGACATACAGTATATTTACCAAACCATAGCTCAGATACAGATGTGTCCAACCTTACTGTATCTCTTCAACGTCTCTGCCTGTTCAGGTCACTGCCCCCCCCCCCCCTCGATTACTGCGGCACAGGAGGTGAGTTCAGTTTGATTCATTGCTTAGGTTTTTTTTGTTCCGCTGTTTGAACACTGCTCTATCTCTGTTAATTAATTTCCCCCACACCCATCTCCTGCACCTTGTTTCCCTCTGTTCATGAAATGGTTAATGCTAGTCTTGCCTGTGTGATTGACAGACTGTCTTCCAATCAAGTCTAGGGCTGGTCCTGGGCTTTCTATATACAGGAGATCCACCCACACTGACTCGCTGGCTATTGAGACTCTGTCCTTAGACTTTGTCCTTGGCTCCTCTGTCTGCTGCTATTGTATTACTGACCTCTGACCTCCGGCTTACCCTTTGATTATTCTTTTGGATTTTGATTCTAGACTGCGTTGCTCGACTTTTACTGAACCTTTGGCTAGCTGAGCTTCCTTTGTTGTTGTTTGACTCGTCTTCGTTCTGTGTTGTCACTTATATAGGAAGGGCCTGTCGACCAGTTGCCACCTATTACTACCGGTAAGCAGGTAGGGACAGTGGTGGGTTCAGCTTAGGGTTCACTGTCTATTGTGCCCCTCCCCCCCAGGGTGCTCCTATTGCAATTTCCTTACAATCTCTCCTTGAATTTTGTTCACAAAATAACATTCTCATTACACAAATTCACTACTTTCTTGGGACATGTAAACAAAACGCAAGACATGCTATAATGCACATTACAACCATTGTGTGGCCACATATAGAATAGACGTCTCTAAACAGTATAACAAAATCATGATTTTTTTTTAAGCTGTTTATCTTGCTATACTAGTCTTTAGATACAAACATGTGTATACAAAAGGTTTAAGCAGGTGAAGAAAAATAGTGCAAAGTAAAAATGCTTAAAAAATAGAAGAGTTAAAGGGATTCTACCATTAAAATCTATTTTTTTTGTCCATAACACGTAGGAATAGCCTTAAAAAAAGGTATTCGTCTCCTACCTTTAGATGTCTTCTCCACGCTGCCTCCATCTTCTTCATGAACGGGTCTTCTTCGCGTCTTCTTCCGGCGGTGGCTTAAAATTTCTAGGCCTTGGGCAGCTGACTGCTCATGCCTGCCAACCACAAGAAAATGGCCGCTTACAATACTGTGTAAGCAGCCATTTTCTTGTAGCTGGCAGGCATGTGCAGTTGGCTTTGCCCTAGGCCCGAACAGAGCCCTGATCTCGACGCTATGCAGTCTATCTGGGATTACATGAAGAGGCAGAAGGATTGGAGTAAACCTATATCCACAGAAGATCTGGGATCTGTTTGCAGGAACCTCCTGTCGAGTTTCTTCAAAAACCGTCTGAAAGTCCCTCAAGAAGAATTGATGGAACCAAAGGTTAAGTACACCAAATATTGATGGAATTTACATTTCTAATTTCCACATTGACTTAATTCTGTTAAATGACAAAACTATTGACCCAGTAGCGTAACTACTGTGGTATCAGGGGTAGCGGCTGCCACAGGGCCCGAGACATTAGGGGCCCAGTGACAGCCGCTACCCCTGCGGGTTTTTTTTCTTAATAGGCCGTTACTGGCAGTCAATAACAGGCCCTATTTACTTACTGATCCTGGCAGGGGCCGGGATCGGTAAGTGACGCTGTGGGCCCCACAAGCACTATTATCTTTTATCACCATTATCACAAGTATTATACTATCTTTTCAGACCCCCGAGTATAATGATTGGAGGCCCGGGAGAGGTAAGCGAACATAACAAACAGTATTACTTATCTCTCCACGCTCCATACAGGCATTGGGCCTAGTTGTCTGACGTCCCTGACGGCACTTGACCGGGACCTGTGTCCCGGGTCATGTGACGTCCGTACGTCCCTAAAGATGGCCAACAACACCGAAGACTGCAGCGGAGCCGGAGATAGGTAAGTAACAGTGTTTTTTTGTTTGTTTCCTCCCTGGTCTCTGATTATTATACTCTGGGGTCTGAAATAATAATTGTTCATGGGTGTTCATTATAAGGCATAATACTGTGTGCAGGGGCCACTATGGGGTATAATACTGTGTACTTGGGCCACTATGTGGCATAATACTCTGTGTAGGGGTCACTATGTGGCATAATACTGTGTACTTGGGCCATTATGTGGCATAATACTGTGTGTAGGGGCCACTATGGGGCATAATACTGTGTATAGGGGCCACTATGGGGGATAATACTGTGTGCAGGGGCCACTATGGGACATAATACTGTGTGCAGAGGCCACTATGGGCTGTGTGCAGGGGCCATTATGGGGCATAATACTGTGTATAGGGGCCACTATGGGGGATAATACTGTGTGCAGGGGCCACTATGGGGCATAATACTGTGTGCAGGGGCCACTATGGGTACAATACTGTGTGCAGGGGCTGCTATGCGGCATAATACTGTGTACTGGGGTCACTATGGGGCATAATTGAGCGCGCAGGAATGCAGGGGGGGGGGGTCAGTCGAGGCCTTTGGTGTTGGTCAGGAGGTGGGCGGCCCATGTCAAAAAAAGTTCGCCATGGGGCCCCACGATTCCTAGTTATGCCACTCTATTGACCCTTATATTTTTGAAAGCATTCTTACTTTGCAGAATTTTTCCATACCTCCCTACAATTTTTGTACACTACTGTATGCTGTGCCAAGAGGAATGGTAAGTAAGGACAACTCTCAATCTGAATCACAAACTTTGATGCTGCTGGTGCATATCGCTATACAGGCCATGATGTAGAAGAGATGAGCTTTCTGTGTCTCTCCTATCTTGATTGCAGAACATTTTGCAGTACGTTGGCAATGCCATTATTACATTTCATTCATGTATGATGGACAGGGGCTCTCTTTCATCAAATACATAGAAGTTGCCTTTGTCTTGCACATACTGTTGAGTACATTAACCAGTAGTATAACTTATAAAATGGTGGGATCTAATAAATAGTAAAGTAGTAAGATAGGAAAGAACAACCTCTCATTATATATGATCAGTGACTATGCTTGATATGTGTCTACTGGACGTCTAAAGCTGACCAAGTTAGATTATTATTGGCTAAACCTGCCAATTTTAGCCACATCTGACCTCCCAATTCAATTATCAATGGAAAAACCATTAGGCAACTGTCAGACATGTGCAAGACAAAGGTACTTCATACAAAAAGAGATCCTGAAATTCCCCATTGACTCAAACTATTTGGCTAGTGTTGCACTTTTATCAATATTATTATATGAAATCCTGTTCCTACGAGTGGTGACGGCTTCTAACTTGCCTCACTTCGTCTCCACCTCTGCGCTAAATTGATAAACTCATTGCACCTACTTCTGCTTCCTTTGCCTCTGGAGTCCATATACTTGCCCTCTCTTAAAGGGCCTATCTTGTAGGGGAGGTAGCTCG
The DNA here is from genome assembly GCF_031893055.1 of Leptodactylus fuscus. Classification (NCBI taxonomy): domain Eukaryota; kingdom Metazoa; phylum Chordata; class Amphibia; order Anura; family Leptodactylidae; genus Leptodactylus; species Leptodactylus fuscus. Next base: position 40,258,029 of record NC_134265.1, read on the forward strand.
GTAGCAGCAATAGCGTGAACCCAACCAGTCAGAGACAGGGATACAATGTTGTTTGCAAACATATTTATTTGGAAAAACAGCAAAACATATAAACTTTCACTTTAGGTACAGAATAAGCAAAGTAAAATACAGTCTTAACTTCCAGCAAAAACGTCAAAGAAAACCCTGCTCGTCTGAGCACTGACTAAACAGTAAGAGCAAACTATACATGTGGCTTACTACCAACTGCACAAACAAATCAAAGTAGCACAGTACAGGCTGACCAGACTCTCAGTATTTCAGGACAGACCAGGCACCTCCTCTTGCTCCCAGGTTCTGCCCTGCATTGTAGGTTATGCAGACTTATATGGACTAGTTACGAGCCTAGGACCCACACCTTGGCTGGGGCCTACACAAGACCTGCACTGGACTACACATAGGTCAGAAACTTGGGGGAGATATACCATGCATTCTGCCTGTCACCTTCTCACTATATATATATATATATATATATATATATATATATATATATATATATATATTTTTATTTTTTTTTTTCCTCCCGCCCTGCATATGGGGCATGTGTATATGTGGGCTTCCCTCCATAAAACTTTTACCCCCCTCAGCTTGTGATGAGCTTCATATTAGACAAGCAAAGATGCAGTTTAAAGCTAAGGGATTTGATATATCGGCAGCTGAAGGCTCCTATGTGACATGCCATGGATTGTAAACTCCTTCACACTTACTATAGATCCTGCAGTAACTAAACACCGCTCTGCACAGAGCCGCTACTGACGGTAATAGATAGCCGGAAAGCATTATTAGTGAGTTACATATCTTCTTAGGCTAAGCACTGGACACAAGCTTTAAAAATTATATTCTATTGATTATCCAGAAGACAAATCAGCAAATATACTGTGAATCTCCAAGAAATTGATTTTACAATCTTATAAGCAAATATTTAAAATTTCTTGACTCCATTAATTCTAAGAAGATGAAAATCGGTGTAAATTATAGTGAACCTAAAATCCGGGGAATCGATTTTATTTTCTCTTGCACGTACATTATAACTGCCTGAAACAAGAAGTGTCTGGTATATACATGTAGTAGTAGAATTAATGCTAGTCGTAATATCAGTATTATTACTATTAGTAATTGTAGTATAGGAAAAATAAGGGCTAGTCCACACGGAGTTAACACGCGCATTCTGACACATATACACGTGGCAGAATGTGAGTGCTCAAAACAGATCCCATTCATTTCAATGTGTCGGCTTATGGGCGCTACACATTGAAATCAATGGGAGGCTTTTAGCCTTCACACGGAGTAACGCTCCGCGCAATTTACCACAAATTACACGTGTAAAATGTGGTAAGCCATTGAGTTCAATGGCTTTTCTTTTTTCGTATAACACGCGTAATTTTGCAGATACCCCTAAAGCACATTTAGAAATTTGTATCTAGCCCCTATTGTTTCTGAGCAAACAGTGTTGTCACCTTCAGAACCCACAATTCCCATGAGGCTCCCTTCTACCAGGTGGGCAGACTTTTACTGATGCAGAGAGCCTGAGATGCCCACTGAGGTGTTCATGTTGGTGGATGTGTTTAATAGTCCTTTATAATGTGGACAATTCACCACTAACATTATTTAATAATAAGGAAAATGTTTGTTCTTGTACCGTGTTAGCCAGTGTTAGCCAACCCATTATTTAATAGGCAGTGCTGCCCTGTTTCCAGCATATTTGGAAATTTTTGTCTAGCTTCTAGCATTATGAGTAGTCAGTACTGTTAAAATAAGGGTGTGACTGGCACCCAGGTAAATCTACAGGATAGGGTCCCAACCCAGAATATATATGAGAATAAAAAGATCCTGGTAGAGTAAAATGCGATATCAAAGATATTTTTATTTCAATTGTAGTACAAATTGCACTGTGCCACACGTGGCTATACAGAGTATATACGAGAATGTTTCGGCAAAATCTGCCTTCCTCACGCTCGTCGTATGGGTCGTAGTCCAGAGTAGGCTCCAGATTAGTAGGGTATATGTCCCTTCCTGCCAGTGTCCTATCAGGTTAAATGGGGGTTGTGACCGTGATAGCGTGTAAGGTATTCTCTGGTTGTGGTGTGCAGCAAGACCTTGTCCGCTTAAACGGGTTCCTAAAGACAGGTGTACCATAGAAAGTTGCTATGCTCAATGGATTGTGGTTGTCCTCTGGCCTGCCAACTGTGGCAGGTAATTCAAATGAAATTTGGGATAGTGGAGTGGACGGCAGTTGCGGCCTCCTGTGGGTCGGTGTAGATGTCCGTAATGGCGTGGCCCCGGGCGGGTACCGTTGGTGGTGGTCAGGAGCAGAGGAGCCATCCACTCCACTATCCCAAATTTCATTTGAATTACCTGCCACAGTTGGCAGGCCAGAGGACAACCACAATCCATTGAGCATAGCAACTTTCTATGGTACACCTGTCTTTAGGAACCCGTTTAAGCGGACAAGGTCGTGCTGCACACCACAACCAGAGAATACCTTACACGCTATCACGGTCACAACCCGCATTTAACGTGATAGGACACTGGCAGGAAGGGACATATACCCTACTAAACTGGAGCCTACTCTGGACTACGACCCATACAACGAGCGTGAGGAAGGCAGATTTTGCCGAAACGTTCTCGTATATACTCTGTATAGCCACGTGTGGCACAGTGCAATTTGTACTACAATTGAAATAAAAATATCTTTGATATCGCATTTTACTCTACCAGGATCTTTTTATTCTCATAGTCAGTACTGTTAGTTACAGCACCCATATTGATAATAAGGCACTCTACTGTCAGGTAGGCAGTCCTGGACTGAAGTAGTCAGGGACCTCCCACCTGATATTAAATAGCCTAATTTTCACATGGGGTGCTGAAGCTATAAGACCAGGGGTCGGGGAAAAAAATTCCAACTGCACCAAAATCAGCAAAGCGCCACTTATTGAAAGGTGCATAGAGTTAAAATTGGTGAAGGTGGTGGAAGGTCCTCTTTGGATGACTTCATGTTATTATTTATTTATTATGTTTACTTATATTGCGCCATTATATTCTGCAGCACTTTACAGATATTGTTAGTCAGTGTCCCATATAGGGATCACAATCTACATCAGTATGTCTTTGGGAGGAAACTGGAGTACCCAGAGGAAACTCACACAAACACGGAAAGAACATACAAACTCCTTGCAGATGTTGCCCTTGGCAGGATTTGAACCTAGGACTCAAGCGATGCAAGGCTGCAGTGCTAACCACTGAGTCACCGTGCTCCATGCTCCACATGGAGTTTTTGGACCGGATTTTGAGGTGGAGGCCGCTTCATAATCTGGTCCAACAAACAGCTAGCCGCAACTGGATGCCGTTGCAGTGCACCTGCATCCTGTCACAGAATTCCACTCCAGATTAGGCCCAAATGAATGTGCCTAGTCGGGATGGAGTCTCGCACCGCGGACCCTGGGGTGGATTCAACCGCAGAATCCATGTCAAGATAGGGAAACTCGCTTCTTTTTTTCTGCGAGCGGCTAAAAACTGCTAGCAGAAGAAAGAAGTGAACAGCTCCCATTGAAGTCAAGGGGAGGCATTTTTTGGAGCTGGATTCTGAGGCGGATTCTGCATTAAAATCCGGTCCAAAAAAATCCATGTGAACTCAGACTTTAAATGCAGAGTAAGACATGGTATGGTCCACATCTGCGTTTGGTATTTCATTCGGGGAGTCTGCTTGGCCCCCCCTTCCCGAACAGAATACCAAATGCATTGAAAAGAGGTGAGCAATGAAAGCACATGGACCCCATAGACTATAATGGGGTCCGTGTGTTTTCCACACAGTGTCCACACAAGTCAGGTGGAGAGGAAAGTAGCTCATGAAGTACTTTTCTCTCCATTATAGTCTATGGGGTCCGTGTGCTTTCATTGCTCACCACTTGTCAATACGTTCAGTATTCCATTCAGGGGGTCTCCACGCGGACTCCCCAAACGGAATACCGGATGCAGATGTGAACCAGGCTTAACTCTAAACTACACGTCATTCTCCTATTGGTTGACTTTTTCATATGACTTTCTAAACTACTGATTGACATGTCTAGATAGTGTGGCCATCTGTTGTTATCCACCACTCACCCATAGGTAGAGCACGGAAGACTCTGCTGCCTTTTTTCCATTAACCTACCTTGTATCCTTGACTCTCTAATACATATTCACACACAATACATTTTTGTGCTATTTCTTTTAGGCATGCCTAGTGGTTACTGCGGAAAGAACCGAGGTCTATAAAAAATAACCCATGGCAATATATAGATTTCCATAAATTAATAATGCTGACATGTTCTATAACTTTCCCTAATAAGGTCTAAATGGAAGCAAGACATAAACGCTTGTTTGGAGAGTTGATGTTTTTGTGCTTTAAAGTGCCTCACCTTGAGCCTCCTGTCATGTAGGTGATTTGTGGGGTGCTCTGCGGCTAATTAATACACATTTGGAAGCACATGGTCCCATTAGGGGACTCACCTTCTGAAGACCCCTGATTGAATTTACACTATGTAACATCTGCTTAATTATGCATTTCCACTTCCTTGTACACCTGATTAGAGTGGGCATTTTCACCTTCTCTTTAACCTTTAAAAGCATTCAGCTTAGCCCAGAAAACTTTGTTGAGATTTATTCTGCTGCGAGATTAATTCACTACATGATTTATAAGCAGGCACAGACTTAAAGAAGTCAGATCTTATAGTCTCAAAAACAGATAATTTTTTTGTTCCTTTTTATTTTGATATTTTATTATTTTGTCTTGACATAGTGTCCCACCTGTCTTCAGGTTATATGTGGTATTGCACCTAAGCCTCATTCAGAGTTCAACCGCAATACCCAGATCAAAAATTAGGAGATGTGGTTTTGTTTCTAGAACAAAGCAACCATATTTAAAGTGAATCTCTCTATACTAAATAAAATACATCATTTGATTCTCACTTTGCCCCTGATCAATTTGGCGTTTTTCTTTTTAAATTCCACCCACCCGTTCAAAAGATATGGCCCCTGGAAGATTACATGTGAACTAGGTCTGATTCTCCTTGTGGGCGGTAACCTTATGACTTCCTAGAGAAAAGAAAAGGTCCCTGCCCACGCGGAGAAGGACTGGAACCTTTCAGGAGCCATATCTTTTGAATGGGTGGGAGGATTTTAAAAAGAAAAACACCAAATTAATCAGGGGCACAGAGGGAATTAAATAATTTATATTATTTAACATTATCTACTTGGTGACAGATTTTTTTCTATGCAGCTTCTCTGTTTTGGACAAACAATCATTGGTCAAAGGGTCACTTCACAATAATCATATTACAAGTTTTCCACTTGCTTGTCCTAGTAAATAGCTGTCACCTATGTCTGGTAATGAGTGTTCTATTTTCCTACAGTGCCACCACAGGGGAAATGACGTATTACACAATGTCCACTTAAATCAATTACATGTGCGTTGCAGGACAGGACAGGTCCTCTAGAGAGTGCTCTTTGCAAGCTCTAAATTGTGACTAAGACATGAATAATGAATAATGTTCTGGACATTCTCCTCTATTATTAGAGTAACTTGTATGAAAGTGGATTTATTAAACTGGATAACCACTTTAGGCTATGGCCTCATGTTGCAGAAAATCAGCTTTTTTTTTTTTTTTGTTGCAGATTTTGCTGCAGATTTTTGAGCCAAATTCACAAGTGGCTACAAAAGGAATGGAAAATATATTGAATATCTCATATTTCCCCCTTCTGCTCAATCAACAACTGGCATTGGCTCAAAAAAAAAAAAAAAAAAAAAAAAAAAAACAGCAAAATCTGCAACAACAAAAAAGCAGATTTTACTCAAGGCCAAGATCCCACGTGTATAACTGACATAGTACGATTTGCAAAAATGTAAGCGTTTTTCAAATCGCTGCTTTTCCATTGCAGATTATTTTCTGCAATGTGTGTATGGGGTTAGACAGAATCCCATCCACTTTGCAGTTAATCTAAAATGCTGCAGGTTTTGCTGCATCATTTACACTACGTGGGGCCCCAGCTTTATGGTTATTGATGAGCGGTATCCAAGTGATGTTGTGAAACCTCTAGAGTCTAGATTTCCAAGAAACTATAAAAATAACTACAAGGTGTTATGATCTACCGATTCATTATCTTTTACCTATTCACATGGAGTAAAATAGAGTGTATTTTGGAGTGTAATTTTTACACGTGTAAAAAATTTACGCGCGTATTTTGGATCATTTTTTTTACACGTGGCGTTTCAGTAGCGTTTACGGAGCATTTTGTGCAGCGTTTATGGGTGTAAAAAATGCTTCCGTAAACGCTCCAAAAAAATGTTCCGTAAACACTACTGAAACGCCACGTGTAAAAAAAAACGCTCCAAAATACGCGCATAAATTTTTTACATGTGTAAAAATTACACTCCCAAATACACTCCATTTTACTCCGTGTGAATGCACCTTCTATTACTTTGTTTAAAGGGATCCTATCATTGGATTCCTTTTTTTCTAACATGTAGGAATAGCCTAAAGAAAGGCTATTTGTCTCTAATAATAATAATAATAATAATAATAATAATAATAATAATAATAATAATAATAGTAATAATAATAATAATAATAATAATAATAATAATAATAATAATAATAATAAAAAATTTTATTTATATAGTGCCAACATATTCCGCAGTGCTGTACAATTTGTAGGGTTCAAATACAGACAGATACATAACAAAGAACGTCATTTCACACAATGGGACTGAGGACCCTGCTCGCAAGAGCTTACAATCTATGAGGTGGTGGTGGTGGGGGGGGGGTTTGAGGTAGAGGGTCCTACCTTTAGATGTCTTCTCCACCGTTCGGTAGACGCTATCACTAAAGATCCACTATCACTAAACAGCCACTATTACTGAAGAGTCACATCACAGAAGAGCCACTATCACTAAAGACCCATTATCACTGAAAAACTACTATCACTGAAGAACTACTTTCACTGAAGAGCAACTATCACAGAAGAGCCACTATCACTGAAGAGCCACTATCACTGAAGAGCCACTATCACTGAAAACCTACTATCACTGAAGACCCATTATCACTGAAGAACTACTTTCACTGAAGAGCCACTATCACTGAAGACCTACTATCACTGAAGAACTACTTTCACTGAAGAGCAATTGTCACTGAAGAGCCACTGTAACTGAAGAGCCAATATCACAGAAGAACCACTATCACATAAGAGACACTATTACTGTAGAGCCACTATCACAGAAGAACAACTGTCACTGAAGAGCCACTATCACAGAAGAGCCACTATCACAGAAGAGCAACTATCACAGAAGAGCAACTATCACAGAAGAGCAACTATCACAGAAGAACCACTATCACATAAGAGACACTATTACTGTAGAGCCACTATCACAGAAGAACAACTGTCACTGAAGAGCCACTATCACAGAAGAGCAACTATCACAGAAGAGCAACTATCACAGAAGAGCAACTATCACAGAAGAACCACTATCACATAAGAGACACTATTACTGTAGAGCCACTATCACAGAAGAACAACTGTCACTGAAGAGCCACTATCACAGAAGAGCCACTATCACAGAAGAGCAACTATCACAGAAGAGCAACTATCACAGAAGAGCAACTATCACAGAAGAACCACTATCACATAAGAGACACTATTACTGTAGAGCCACTATCACAGAAGAACAACTGTCACTGAAGAGCCACTATCACAGAAGAACAACTGTCACTGAAGAGCCACTATCACAGAAGAGCAACTATCACAGAAGAGCAACTATCACAGAAGAGCAACTATCACAGAAGAGACACTATTACTGTAGAGCCACTATCACAGAAGAGACACTATTACTGTAGAGCCACTATCACAGAAGAACAACTGTCACTGAAGAGCCACTATCACAGAAGAGCAACTATCACAGAAGAGCCACTATTACTGTAGAGCCACTATCACAGAAGAGCCATTATCACTAAAAAGCCACTATCACAGAACAGCCACTATCAATGAAGAACTATTTTCACTGAAGAGCCACTATCACATAACAGCCACTATCACAGAAGAGCCGATATCACTGAAGAGCCACTATAAGTTATTTGCAGTCATTAGCAGATGTCTACAAATAACTATTCGTAGCAAGAGGAATTCTGCGTCCCCTTGTTAGGCAACCAAGCATTCCCTCATTAGGCAACCAAGTGATCTACATCACGTGACCCTGGTTACAGTATAACAACTAGCTTAGCCAAAAACTCGTCTCTCCCTCCATTTGGGGAGGGGGACTGGCCGGTGCTACTTAAAGGGCAATAGCTCTCCAGTAGACTAGTTGGCGATAGCTACATCTGTATCTCCAATCTACTTTATCATTCTTATCCTCTTAAATTTTTACATCAAATTTTCAATGGCTTTTGTTACCTATCATGCAGCAGAAAGTCACGCCAAATTCTGGTGACCCCTGTACAATATCTTGGATTATTTGCTGAACTTTTTATACCAAAATCAGCAAAAAAGCATGAAAAATATCCTGACAACCCCGCTGCTCAGCCTCTCCGCACCATCACAGTTGGCCCCTGCCTTGCTCCGCTGTACATACAGTACCACTCACAATCATCCTTATGCCAACTCATTTGCCGCTTCCAATTACCACCCACCCATGCATCAAAAAGGGTCAAAAACAGTTCATGTGTTATGAACACTAACTAAATATGCCTAAGCGCTTTAGGTCGCAGATAGACGAATCAGCTAAAGCTGCTGCGAAATCCACTTAACAGTTAGGACCTAGAAATGTAGAGGTGTTTGATTAGACAAGCTATTTCATTTCAGCACGCCACATTAAACCAAATATAAACCAATATAACAGGGAGCGCGCGTTGCTTCTTGCTTAAAAAAAAACATGTTTCATTTACAACTAGATATAGTATTTTAATTTCTCCATTTAGCCTCCCCCATTGCAGATCTGAAGTAGGTATTTGTCTTTGGTATAGATAAATAAAGCAGGTGTGTGGCATCGTAAAGCCTCTCGCGCTGTAATTTACTGCTCAGGATACCGCCGCTACCTTCCGAAAGTAAAATTAGCGCAGTAAGAATATGAAAAGACAAAACAATCTAATAGATTGGAGCATATGCAGGAATCATTCCCCAGCCCCGGCCTGATCATTTTTATTCAGCGCTGTTTGGACAATTTTAAACCAGGCAATTCACAGATAAAATTAATACAAATGATATGGACAAATGACTGCACCATATGTAAATACCCAGGCCGTTCTTCATTTTCCTCCTCTCAGCCATGATCCAGCTGCTTATATTCGGAAAGGAATACATTTCCCCTGTTTCACGCTAAGTGAGATAGATACTGTAAGATCTTACATAAGTCTTCAGAATTCCGAAGAAGAATTTACGGAATGTTTAGGATTTTTTTTTTATTCTTATTATTCTATAGTAATATTTGTAGCTACCAGGTATTAGTTGGCATTCAGGTTTCCTTTGTGGGGTCCACTTGAGACCCCCTTGAATGGAAACGTAATGTGCTTAAAAAAAGCGGTTACCTGCAGAAACCTGCGGACCCTATATGGGGTTCACCGGGTTCCCACTAATTTCCATCTGAAAAGTGTTTAGATTAAAGCCTTGCTCGCAGGACTTTTCTCTCCGCATTTTTAAAGCGTAATGAGGAACGGAATCCCCAAAGCAGAGACCGAGCGCAGGTGTGAACCTAGCCTGAGTACACTCCTTTTATCTAACCTTCAAGGAGTTAAAATGTATTTATTGTTATATTATTATTATTATTATTATTATTATTATTATTATTATTATTATTATTATTATTATTATTACAGATGAGCGAATCAAAGCTGAGAAAGTGGAATTCAATCCAAATTTCAGAAAATATTTGATTTGCATTGAATCTGGATTTCCTCACACTTCATGGTAATGATTTGCATAGCTCTTAGGGAGTTTTAATCTCTTGGATGCCATGGTCAAACATGACCACGGCATCCAAGGCCTCCGCCATGCTACCATGATAGCAGTCGGGGAAAGCCTGGTTCCTCAACGCTATACATACTGCTAATAGAAAGGGGACTGGTGATCGCCAGGCCCCTTTTCATTAGATATCAGGCCAGGGTAGATGATTACAAATTAAAAAAAATACTGATACTCACCTGTCCTGGGCTCAGGATCTCGGTGACTGAGGTCCTGCTCCCCAGACCTCATTGCTAGGGCCTGTGATTGGGCCTCAGTGGTCATGTGGAGTGCGCCGTTGTATTGATATCATCGCGCCCCAAGTGACCACTGAGGCCAAGTCACAGGCCAGCAGTGACATCATTCGGACGTTTTTTTTAGACATGCTCTGTGTAGGGAGTAGATAAGCTGTGACATTCTCTGCTGTCAGTAGTGGATGCAAGGATGGGTCAGTGGTGTTTTCTATAGAAGTGTTAACTTCTATTACACTCCTGCTTGTGATGTTAATGACACCTCAAATCCCACCCCATGTATAGGACCTTGATGGCACTTAGCAGCACTGTAAGTGACCGTCTGCTTCACCCCAAGTGTGAGAAGGAGCTATCGCAGGTCCTTCCTTCCAACCGTGACCAGGCTGTATAATCTACATCAGTCCAAGCGAAGATCACTCCGCACAGAGAACTAATGATTATGACTATGAAGTCTTCCTTCTTTCTCTTCTGTTCCTTAGCTGCTATGGACTCCTAGTATATCTTCTCTTCTCAGCATATGTGTGCCTACATCTGTAATATATTACTGTGTATTATCCTGTATCTGTATTACTATGCTGCTGTAACATGCTGAAATGTCCCCACTGTGGGACTATTAAAGGATTATCTTATCTTATCAAAGAAAAACCTGTATAGAATTGGCAGGTGTCAGACTATCTTTATGCTTAGTGGGCAGAGTGAAAATAGCAGCACATCTGTCTACAAGTTGTGTGTGGTAATGTAAGTCAGTCCAATTGACTTGCTCAATGGAGCAGAGCTGTAGTATCAGATATAGCCTGTGATCAGGTATGGCACTATTTCTGTAAGAAAGCAATCTTGCTTGTCTAATACAGGCCAACACCATTAAAGGGGTTATGAGGCCCATTCAATATTTGTGCAGTGCAGTGACCGTGTAATATGAGCACTCACTAATATACAGACAGGCCTGGTCATACTGATTCTTAGATTCACTGCTGCTGATCTGACTCTGGTAATGTGAGTGACCCAGCTCTACTCCTGATGCTTCTGAATAGAGTAGAGCTGTGTTGGTCACATGACCTAGAATCGGATTGTCAGCAGTAGAATTGGGTGAACCTTGCGATTCCTTTAGCTAATATTCACTAAGTTCTGCTGCCAGTTTAATTTTGGTTGGAACTGACAGTGCGTTTATTATAGTCCAGGGTCTCTTCAGCCCAAAGAAGGTGTGGTAAAATAACAAACCCTGATACTCACCTCTTCTGGGCTCTGATACTCACATCCCATCACCTCTTCTGGGCTCTCTAACAAAATGTCTGATGTGCATTCCCCTGGCATCTTAGGACCTCTTCCAGCTTCTTCTGTGACATCATGGACACCAGGGGGCTGCTGAGCCAGTGATTGGACCTTAGTAGTCATGTGGGGCATTAGCACAGAGCTCATTGGCCCCAGGCAGAGTTCTGCAGCTCTATAAATCAGCACAACAGGGGGATGGAAGGAATATCAATAAGTGCGCTCATATTGGGCAGTGAATACAATATAAAAAATGTAATTATCAATTTACCCCTCTAAGGGTGAATGTCATGGTTCTTTTAGGGAAGTGACAGAATATTTTCCAACATGTATTTACTGCAGAAGAAACCTGAGAATAATATTCAGAATTCTGCAGTGAATATTTCCGTGCAGTTTGCACCTATGAGGATCTGAATGATCTTCCTGAAATAAATGACCTGCCAGTTACAGATGTGGCAGATTTTAACTTGACATGTAACACATTAACTACACATGTGACATGTTAACTCAAGTCTTATAATGACTTCAATTACTTTCGTTACATATATCACAAATTACAGATTGCAGCAAATTATCAGCATCAAGTTAAACTTTGCTACCTCTACATTTTTACAACATAAGAAAAATTCTGAAATTTATGCTCAAGGGAGGTGTATAAAAAAACAAACAAACAAACAAACAAACAAAAAAACTTATACTCACCTGTCCTGGGCGAAACAGCCTGTCTTGGGCTCAGCATCCTGGGCTCAGCTCTGGGGCTCTTCTTGCCGGTAATTGATGTTACGTCAGTAGTTACATGGAGCACACCAGCGCAATGACCTCATTGCGCCCCATGTGACTGCTAGAGCGTGAGATCTCAGTCTGAAGATGAGGCTACAGACAGCAGGACTGAGCGAGGATGCTCATGAGAGATAAGACAAGGTGAGTATAAAGTAGTTGTTATTTTTATTCACTTCACCTGGCCCTCTACTTATTATAGTCTGGGTTCTGAGGAGACCCCAGAGTATAATAATAACACCGGTTCTTGGGGGAGAGGCCTCTTAGGAGCACATAATACGGTGTGAGGGCCACTGTGATCATATAATACTGTCTTGGGGCCTCTGTGATCATATAATGCTGTGGGGGGGCCACTGTGGAGCATATATTACTATGTGTGGGTCACTGTGAAAAATGTAATACTGTTTGGGAACACTATTGAACACATAATACTGTGTGGGCCACTGTGGAGCATGTAATATGGTGTGAGGGCCCACTGTTGAGCACATAATACTGTGTGTGGGCCACTGTGAAACACTCAATACAGTGTGAGGGTTCATTGTGAAGCATGTAATATAGTGTGGGGCCTACTGCAGAGCATGTAATACTGTGTGGGGTCCACTGTGGAGCATGTAATACAGTGTGAGGGCTCACTGTGGAGCATGTAATATAGTGTGGGGGCCACTGTGGAGCATGTAATATAGTGTGGGGGCCACTGTGGAGCATGTAATATAGTGTGGGGGCCACTGTGAAGCACGCAATACTGTGTGGGGTCCACTGCAGAGCAAGTAATACTGTACCAGTATTGTTTACATGCTGAGTGCTGCGCTGCTCCCCCATCATATTCGTGATAACCACAGTTGTGGGTATTAAAGCTGTACCCCTTTGAAGTATCTGAAATATCGCTGCAGCACTCGTAATCGATACAATCTAGGAAGACAGTAGTGGGCCCCAGACACAAGTTTGCACCAGGGCCCACAAGACTTTAGTTACCCCACTGAGCCCCACTGTGTTCTGACACTTATCCTCTTATAACTAACAGTAATCTTCCAGCAACTTGTTCTATCCTAGATGTGTTTTCACCATATCTTCCACATGATGAGACTTCGGCATACCCCATGACCCTGTTGTCATTTGACCGGTTGTCCTTACTTGGGCAACTTTTGATTAGTTTTAACCACTTCATACAGAAAAATGGGGGGGGGGGGGGGTTCAGTTCCATCATGGAATATTCATGCGTCAGTGGGTAACACTACTGACACTATAAAATGATTCATTACTGTATAAATATTAGGATTCTGACGACTTATATATCCCATTCTAGGTCACTTCCAGTCTATGCAGATATAGTTTATTTCTTGATTTACAGCCTTCCCTCAGTATAAGGGCATGCACAGCATGGAGCGGAGGTATTACAGCTTTCCCTAATGTGCTTATTTTACACATTACCCATTTTTTTTACCTAGCATCCCAAATAATCGTATCTTCCAGCTGTTGTACCATATGACTGCTAGGACTGATTTTCATTCTTTCCTTCCAAAATTTAAATTGCATCATTGACTATAATGAACTCATCAAGTTAGAAAGACAGAAGAAAAAAATCCAAAGAAAATAAAAAGCTTCTATGTTAATAAGGGTTTGCCGTTTCAGTGAAGTCTGTTAGACGGATGTGGTTTCATGTGTCTACATCTGAATACAACTTACATCATTGCTATTGAAATGTGGTGACTGGTTCTTTTTAGTATGAACTGAATATAATACCGTATGTTAATTATTACCCAGAAAAGCCATTTAAAGGAGATGTCTATTGTCAATTACAATTACAAGCCCTTTCTTACATTTTCTCTTGGTCGGACAAATCTCGAAATGAGTTGGGATGACCAGCTTTAAAAAAACACATGATTTGGCAATACTGTGAGGAGTTATAAATTCTAAATATGTCTATGTGGCCACCTAGTGGTTGTGAGGTGAATTGCAGATCATCACACATTTTGACAGCATGTGACAATATTGAATTGAATTTGTATTATGAGAAATTGGTGCACTTAAGGAAATTCATGGAAGGATAAAGATTGACCCAACTGTACTAAAGAATAAACTTCTGTGTAATAAAGATTGTAGACAGAATGGTAACTAATATTTATTTCAAAGAGCTAGTCATTACACAGTCCTTTTGTTTTTTGTTTAAAGGGAATGGTCTATTTTTTAAATAAAGTTTTATGTTAACAATGTTTTTAAAGAATTTTCTGTTATTTTTCCATGCTGTTATCTACTCTCTCTCTTTCCGCGCTGGATTTCTAGTGATATTTAGACGTGAGTATATAGTATTGGTTATTTTAGAGGCTGGAAAAAATTTCTGTTTTACTTAAATTGTCCTTGTGTCTAATTAGATCCAGAGCTGTATTCACAATTCTGCTGGTTCTACTTCCATACCTCCCAACTTTTAAAGGACAGAAAGAGGGACAAAATGTCCCTGCAAATTTATCTCCACCCACTTCTACGTTGACTCTGTCCATTCTCATCCATTTTTACATGTTCCCCGATGTAGTATGATCCTCCTACAGTCACCCTAAGGGTATGTTCACACGACGGAATTTGCATTCCACGTGTGAACACTTCCGCGTGTCTAGCTGCGACTGAATGCAGGTGCAGTGTCCCGACATCCAGTCACGGCATGCCGCTCCAGATTAGGCCCAAAGAATAGGCCTAACTGGGAGGGATTTTTTTCTGCTACCTAGAAACAAACGGCTCCCATTGAAGTCAATAGAAGCCATTTTTGGAACTGGATTTTGAGGCGGGTTCTGCGTTAAAATCTGCTCCAAAAACCTCTGTGTGAACATACCCTAACATTATATGCCCCCACAATATAATGATCCCCTCCAATTGCCCCACAATATAAAGTCCCTCTCCTCGTGCCCCAGTCTCCATCCAACTGCCCTCATGGGGCAGCTGAATGGGGACAGTAAACGGTGGGGGTGGTTGTAGGGTAATGATATATATATATATATATATATATATATATATATATATATATATATATCTCATAGAAAAAAATATCTATCTATCCATCCATCTATCCATCTGTCTATTATCTATCTATCTATCTATCTATCTATCTATCTATCTATCTATCTATCTATATCTCTATCTATCTATCTTTATCTCTATCTATCTATCTATCTATCTATCTATCTATCTATCTATCTATCTATCATCTATCTATCTATCTATCTATCTATCTATCTATCCATCCATCTATCCATCTGTCTATCATCTATCTATCTATCTATCTATCTATCTATCTATCTATCCATCATCTATCTATCTATCTATCTATCTATCTATCTATCTATCTATCTATCTATCTATCTATCTATCTACAGTATCTATCTATCTATCTATCTATCTATCTATCTATCTATCTATCTATCTATCTATCTATCTATCTATCTATCCATCCATCCATCCATCCATCCATCCATCCATCCATCCATCCATCCATCTATCCATCCATCATCTATCTATCTATCTATCTATCTATCTATCTATCTATCTATCTATCTATCTATCTATCCATCCATCCATCCATCCATCCATCCATCCATCCATCCATCTATCATCTATCTATCTATCTATCTATCTATCTATCTATCTATCTATCTTTAAAGTTGACGTTATTCTGTACACTTAGTAACACTTGAAGTAGATCTTTTTGGAGCATTTTCCTCAATGTAAGTCTCTGTCCACACACTGTAAACACTATTCAGGTTATTTTTTCATTTTTTGCCAATTTGTACAAAAATGATGCCTGAAATCTCGCCCTGTCATATCCCAATGTCCCCTTCACTACAGTTGCTTGGTTGGGAGAAAGATATAGCAGACGCTCAATAATTCACTTCTTAATGGCTCTACATATCATTCTATAATCTGTAATGCTTTTACAGAATTTTCTTCTATAAATGAGGGCTCACAATGTGATTTTTCATAGGGCCGGGAAGTACAGAAAGCTTTCATATGGGAAAAATGATTTCACTGGGAAAAACAGAACACTGCAAACTCCTCGTGTCCCCAGAGAAGGCAACTTATTTCCGGCAGCTCTATAAATCCTATCTTATGGACACTACCCTAAGCTCAATTACTTAAACTAGGGAAAAAATATGCAAACGCCAAGCGCCAGGGAAGGCTTTATTATACATGACACAGCTGCTACCCAAACAAGGGAATGAAACACAATCTACGGTGTAGGGGATGCTATAGAAAATATAGACTAAATAAAAATAACATAAACATACAGATAGGCATACACAATTTTTGCACAAATTTTGTAATGGTCCAATTGTGTCATAAGGAAAATTCAATATTGAATTTTTACATGTTAGCAAAGTCCCCTACAGGCTGCAATGCATGATTTATCCACCAGGCGGCCCCCTATAGACACATACAGTAGAAACAACTCCTGACAGAGTATCGTAAAATCATGTTGTTTTTTCACACACATCTTAGGATTTGTCAGGACAAGGGGAAAGGTAAGAAAGGACACAATGGTAGTGTAGATAAGAATATTAAGTGCAAGGAAGATGAATTCTGTGAGTGTTTATGCATTTAGGGATGCAACCTTTTTAAATGTAGCTTGTGACCCCTATATGAGACTCAACCAAATTTTTTTCCCTACCAGTATGTCTTTGGAGTATGGGGAGAATATACAAATTCCTTGCAGATGTTATCCTCGGCAGGATTCGTACCCAGGACTCCAGCGCTGCAAGGCCACCGTGTTGCCCCACAGATATTATTTGTTTTATAAATGTAGATAAGCATTTTATCACCTGAGATTTTCAAGAAAAAAATTCAATTACTGTTGGACTTACTATCAATGATTGTAATATTGTATCAAATTGTGTGAATTTTGCACAGTTTGTAAAGTTAAAAAAATAGAACATAAGCAGAAGTAAAAAAATGACATTGATGCATTTGCTGACTTTATGCAGTGAAGACAGACAAAGGTTTCCTGTGTTATGTGCCCCCCCCCCCCCATGGACACCACGGGCAAAGATGGGGACAGGTGCTGATAACAGATGGCCCATAGCAGTATTCAGTATCTGTGTCTAGAAAATGTGGATAAAGGTAAAAGTTGTAGTGACCTGCAGATCTAAAGAAATCTAGAAGAGAGAGAGAGAAAAAAAAAAAGAGGCAACCGAAGGAAGGTGTAGAGGGAAGAGAATGGAAAGAAGGTAAGAAAGTGAAGGGTTGGAGAGGAGAGCAGAGGGAATGAGGAGGTAAGGGAAGGGATGGATAAAGAGAGGGAGGAAGGGAGGAAGGGAGGAAGGGAGGAAGGAAGGAAGGAAGGAAGGAAGGAAGGAAGGAAGGAAGGAAGGAAGGAAGGAAGGAAGGAAGGAAGGGAGGGAGGAATGAAGGGAAGGAAGGAAGGAAGGAATGAAGGGAGGGAGGGAGGAAGGGAGAGAAAGCTGATGAAGGGAGGAAAGAAAAAAAGAAAGAAAGAGAAAGAAAGAAAGAAAGAAAGAAAGAAAGAAAGAAAGAAAGAAAGAAAGAAAGAAAGAAAAGAAAGAAAGAAAGATAGAAAATGATGAATCAGTATGGGAATGGAAATGGAAAAAAAGGAAAATAAGGAAGGAAAACAAAGAAAGGTAGTATCACACTGATCTAGAAAAAACATTACACAATGTAAAATGTGTTCCCTTACTTTCATCTTTGAATTTTGAAGTGTAATGTGCAAAGTATTACTAAGGGCGGGTTCACACCAACACCCGATCTACGTTATACAGGTTTCCATTTCCGTTTTTTGTTTTGTTTGAAATCAGACACAAAGTCTGCATGTCCGATTTTGTGTCCGGCTAAAAAAAATACGGTTTCGCCGCAGAGAACAGAAGACGCTCACGGCCACTCACGGGCGGACACTTATCAAACCCATTCAAATGAATGCATTTGAAAACTGTCTCCTGGTTTCCGTCTCCTGTCCAGTTTCTCGGGCAGGAAACGGAAACCTGCATAACGGTGATCGGGGGGTGCAGGAATAAACCCACCCTAAGCTCCTAAAGGATTTTTGTTTTGTGGTACTACTTTCCTACTAAGATAGAAAGATGAACAGATGGATGGATGGATGGATGGATGGATGGATGGATGGATGGACGGACAGGTAGATAGAGATAGGTAGATAGGTAGATAGAGATAGATAGGTAGATAGAGATAGATAGATAGATAGATAGATAGATAGATAGATAATAGATAGCTAGATAATAGATAGATAGATAAATAGATAATAGATAGATAGATAGATAGATAGATAGATAGATAGATAGATATAGGTAGATAGAGATAGAGATAAATAGGTAGATAGAGATAGATAGGTAGATAGAGATAGATAGATAGAGATAGATAGGTAGATAGAGATAGATAGGTAGATAGAGATAGATAGGTAGATAGAGATAGATAGGTAGATAGAGATAGAGATAAATAGGTAGATAGAGATAGATAGGTAGATAGAGATAGATAGATAGACAGACAGACAGACAGACAGACAGACAGACAGACAGACAGATAGATAGATAGATAGATAGATAGATAGATAGATAGATACAAACAGACTATAGAATAAGGCTGACCTGATGAAATAAAACAGAATAGGTGGTCAGGGAGTAGAGCATTCTCCATTCCATTTATTCCATTACATTCCCACATACCAGCCCTGCACCCTGTAGATCTGACACTGCTAGGAAAATAATAAAGACTTGTAAACAATCCAGAATAACAATGGCTTTAGGTGTCTGGGAACATATGATTTTCTACTGTTATCAAAGCTTTAAGGAACCTTAATCTTCCATGATAAGAACAAGTCGTATAGTGCAGTGACTGGTGTGAAAACCTCAATGAAGTTATGTCACTGAATATTAAGGGAACGGCACATAGGTTGCCAAAACAGCCAGCAAAATACAATGTTCTCAAATAAACATCAAGACAAATACACCTAATTTCATGAAAATGTTGCTATAGATTGTGAGGCTGACACCTTGTACTGTGCTTATTGAATAGTATTTCATGAGCACAGGCAGAAAAGCTGAATAGATTTCTCTTAACGCCCTGCCGCATGAACTTGGGCTCAGATTAGTTATTTTTAGTATTGCAAAGAACAAATAGCATTTTTACTAGAGCTAATTCTAAAAATGGGATATACAATTTTGTGAAAGGTTCACCACCTTCCAGCAAGACTGGGGAAGGTAAAGAACACTCTCATGAGGAGAATATACACTGCACAGAAGAAAGCTGATCAAGCAGGAAGATAAACCCTGCAATAAATATATCATCCGCTGCTTCCTAAATGAGCAAGTACTGGGAACTGCAAGAAGTCCTTTACATCCTGATATACAAATGATTATGCAGTGGGCTAGACGTATAGTAGTAGCTATAGTATCATATATTTAGGACAGTAGTACAGGAGGTACTTTGTAAGTAGTATTATTATAGTAGCTATATTCTTGTACATAGGGACGGGACAGTAGTATTGTATTTATATTCTTGTACATAGGAGGCAGTATTATAGTAGTTACATTCCTGTACATAGGGGCAGTATTATAGTAGTTATATTAATGTACATAGGAGGTAGTATTATAGTAGTTATATTCTAGTACATAGGAGCTGTATTATAGTAGTTATATTCTTGTACATAGGAGCAGTATTATAGTAGTTATATTCTTGTACATAGGAGTAGTATTATAGTAGTTATATTCTTGTACATAGGAGCTGTATTATAGTAGTTATATTAATGTACATAGGAGCAGTATTATAGTAGTTATATTCTTGTACATAGGAGCAGTATTATAGTAGTTGTATTCTTGTACATAGGGACAGTATTATAGTAGTTATATTCTTGTACATAGGGGCAGAATTATAGTACTTATATTCTTGTACATAGGAGCAGTATTATAGTACTTATATTCTTGTACATAGGAGGTAGTATTATAGTAGTTATATTCTTGTACATAGGAGGTAGTATTATAGTAGTTATATTCTTGTACATAGGAACAGTATTATAGTAGTTATATTCTTGTACATAGGGGCAGTATTATAGTAGTTATATTCTTGTACATAGGAGAAGTATTATAGTAGTTATTTTCTTGTACATAGGAGTAGTATTATAGTAGTTATATTCTTGTACATAGGAGTAGTATTATAGTAGTTATATTCTTGTACATAGGAGTAGTATTATAGTAGTTATATTCTTGTACATAGGAGTAGTATTATAGTAATTATATTCTTGTACATAGGAGTAGTATTATAGTAGTTATATTCTTGTACATACGAGTAGTATTATAGTAGTTATATTCTTGTACATAGGAGTAGTATTATAGTAGTTATATTCTTGTACATAGGAGTAGTATTATAGTAGTTATATTCTTGTACATAGGATGTAGTATTATAGTAGTTATATTCTTGTATATAGGAGCAGTATTATAGTAGTTATATTCTTGTACATAGGAGTAGTATTATAGTAGTTATATCCTTGTACATAGGAGACAGTAGAATAGTAGTTATATTCTCGTACATAGGAGGTAGTATTATGGTAGTTATATTCTTGTACATAGGAGCAGTATTATAGTAGTTATATTCTTGTACATAGGAGCAATATTATAGTAGTTATATTCTTGTACATAGGAGCAGTATTAAGTAGTTATATTAGTTATATTCTTGTACATAGGAGCAGTATTATAGTAGTTATATTCTTGTATATAGGAGTAGTATTATAGTAGTTATATTCTTGTACATAGGAGCAATATTATAGTAGTTATATTCTTGTACATAGGAGACAGTATTATAATAGTTATATTCTTGTACATAGGAGCAGTATTATAGTAGTTATATTCTTGTACATAGGAGGCAGTATTATAGTAGTTATATTCTTGTACATAGGAGGTAGTATTATACTAGTAATATTCCGGTACATAGGAGCAGTATTATAGTAGTTATATTCTTGTACATAGGAGCAGTATTATAGTAGTTACATCTTTGTACATAGGAGGCAGTAGAATAGTAGTTATATTCTTGTACATAGGAGGTAGTATTATAGTAGTTATATTCTTGTACATAGGAGCAGTATTATAGTAGGTATATTCTTGTACATAGGAGGCAGTATTATAGTAGTTATATTCTTGTACATAGGGGCAGTATTATAGTAGTTATATTCTTGTACATAAGGGGCAGTATTATAGTAGTTATATTCTTGTACATAGGAGCAATATTATAGTAGTTATATTCTTGTACATAGGAGGCAGTATTATAGTAGTTATATTCTTGTACATAGGGGGCAGTATTATAGTAGTTATATTCTTGTACATCGGAGCAGTATTATAGTAGTTATATCCTTGTACATAGGAGGTAGTATTATAATAGTAATATTCTTGTACATAGGAGCAGTATTATAGTAGTTATATTCTTGTACATAGAAGCAGTATTATAGTAGTTATATTCTTGTACATAGGAGCAGTATTATAGTAGTTATATTCTTGTACATAGGAGCAGTATTATAGTAGTTATATTCTTGTACATAGGAGCAATATTATAGTAGTTATATTCTTGTACATAGGAGCAGTATTATAGTAGTTATATTCTTGTACATAGGAGACAGTATTATAATAGTTATATTCTTGTACATAGGAGCAGTATTATAGTAGTTATATTCTTGTACATAGGAGGCAGTATTATAGTAGTTATATTCTTGTACATAGGAGGTAGTATTATACTAGTAATATTCCGGTACATAGGAGCAGTATTATAGTAGTTATATTCTTGTACATAGGAGACAGTATTATAATAGTTATATTCTTGTACATAGGAGCAGTATTATAGTAGTTATATTCTTGTACATAGGAGGCAGTATTATAGTAGTTATATTCTTGTACATAGGAGGTAGTATTATAATAGTTATATTCTTGTACATAGGAGCAGTATTATAGTAGTTATATTCTTGTACATAGGAGGCAGTATTATAGTAGTTATATTCTTGTACATAGGGGCAGTATTATTATAGTTATATTCTTGTACATAGGAGCAGTATTATAGTACTTATATTCTTGTACATAGGAGGTAGTATTATAGTAGTTATATTCTTGTACATAGGAGGTAGTATTATAGTCGTTATATTCTTGTACATAGGAACAGTATTATAGTAGTTATATTCTTGTACATAGGGGCAGTATTATAGTAGTTATATTCTTGTACATAGGAGCAGTATTATAGTAGTTATATCCTTGTACATTGGAGCAGTATTATAGTAGTTATATCCTTGTACATAGGAGGTAGTATTATAATAGTAATATTCTTGTACATAGGAGCAGTATTATAGTAGTTATATTCTTGTACATATGAGGCAGTATTATAGTAGTTATATTCTTGCACATAGGAGGTAGTATTATACTAGTAATATTCCGGTACATAGGAGCAGTATTATAGTAGTTATATTCTTGTACATAGGGGGCAGTATTATAGTAGTTATATTCTTGTACATAGGAGGCAGTGTTATAGTAGTTATATTCTTGTACATAGGGGCAGTATTATAGTAGTTATATTCTTGTACATAGGGGCAGTATTATAGTAGTTATATTCTTGTACATAAGGGGCAGTATTATAGTAGTTATATTCTTGTACATAGGAGCAATATTATAGTAGTTATATTCTTGTACATAGGAGGCAGTATTATAGTAGTTATATTCTTGTACATAGGGGGCAGTATTATAGTAGTTATATTCTTGTACATCGGAGCAGTGTTATAGTAGTTATATTCTTGTACATAGGAGCAGTATTATAGTAGTTATATTCTTGTACATAGGAGCAGTATTATAGTAGTTATATTCTTGTACATAGGAGCAGTATTATAGTAGTTATATTCTTGTACATAGGAGCAGTATTATAGTAGTTATATTCTTGTACATAGGGGGCAGTAGTATAGTAGTTATATTCTTGTACATAGGAGTAGTATTATAGTAGTTATATTCTTGTACATAGGAGCAGTATTATAGTAGTTATATTCTTGTACATAGGGGCAGTATTATAGTAGGTATATTCTTGTACATAGGAGCAGTATTATAGTAGTTATATTCTTGTACATAGGAGCAGTATTATAGTAGTTATATTCTTGTACATAGGAGCAGTATTATAGTAGTTATATTCTTGTACATAGGAGCAGTATTATAGTAGTTATATTCTTGTACATAGGAGCAATATTATAGTAGTTATATTCTTGTACATAGGAGGCAGTATTATAGTAGTTATATTCTTGTACATAGGGGGCAGTATTATAGTAGTTATATTCTTGTACATCGGAGCAGTATTATAGTAGTTATATCCTTGTACATAGGAGGTAGTATTATAATAGTAATATTCTTGTACATAGGAGCAGTATTATAGTAGTTATATTCTTGTACATAGAAGCAGTATTATAGTAGTTATATTCTTGTACATAGGAGCAGTATTATAGTAGTTATATTCTTGTACATAGGAGCAGTATTATAGTAGTTATTAGAGATGAGCGAACACTAAAATGTTCGAGGTTCGAAATTCGATTCGAACAGCCGCTCAATGTTCGTGTGTTCGAACGGGTTTCGAACCCCATTATAGTCTATGGGGAACAGATACTCGTTAAGGGGGAAACCCAAATCCGTGTCTGGAGGGTCACCAAGTCCACTATGACACCCCAGGAAATGATGCCAACACCTCTGGAATGACACTGGGACAGCAGGGGAAGCATGTCTGGGGGCATCTAACACACCAAAGACCCTCTATTACCCCAACATCACAGCCTAACAACTACACACTTTACACACTCAATACCACCTCTCTGACAGTAGGAAAACACCTTGAAACATGTGTATTTGGCACTTGCAGTGAGGAGAGCTTGTCACCAGCAGTGAATTTGGCCCTTGTAGTAAGTTGAGGTTGGCACCAACATTTGTTTTGAAAATCAGGGTGGATTGAGCCTCTAACCAGCAGAGTTTGGGCAAATTCATGGTGGAGGGAGCCTCTAAAAACCCCAGTTTGGACCAATTCATGGTGGAGGGAGCCTCTAACCAGCCCAGTTTGGGCAAATTCATGGTGGAGGGAGCCTCTAAAAAACCCAGTTTGGACCAATTCATGGTGGAGGGAGCCTCTAACCAGCCCAGTTTGGGCAAATTCATGGTGGAGGGAGCCTCTAACCAGCCCAGTTTGGACCAATTAATGGTGGAGGGAGCCTCTAACCAGCCCAGTTTGGACCAATTAATGGTGGAGGGAGCCTCTAACCACCCCAGTTTGGACCAATTCATGGTGGAGGGAGCCTCTAAACAGCCCAGTTTGGGCAAATTCATGGTGGAGGGAGCCTCTAAAAAACCCAGTTTGGACCAATTCATGGTGGAGGGAGCCTCTAACCAGCCCAGTTTGGACCAATTAATGGTGGAGGGAGCCTCTAAACAGCCAAGTTTGGACCAATTCATGGTGGAGGGAGCCTCTAAAAACCCCAGTTTGGACCAATTCATGGTGGAGGGAGCCTCTAACCAGCCCAGTTTGGGCAAATTCATGGTGGAGGGAGCCTCTAAACAGCCCAGTTTGGGCAAATTCATGGTGGAGGGAGCCTCTAACCAGCCCAGTTTGGACCAATTAATGGTGGAGGGAGCCTCTAACCAGCCCAGTTTGGACCAATTAATGGTGGAGGGAGCCTCTAACCACCCCAGTTTGGACCAATTCATGGTGGAGGGAGCCTCTAACCAGCCCAGTTTGGACCAATTCATGGTGGAGGGAGCCTCTAAAAAACCCAGTTTGGACCAATTCATGGTGGAGGGAGCCTCTAAACAGCCCAGTTTGGGCAAATTCATGGTGGAGGGAGCCTCTAAAAACCCCAGTTTGGACCAATTCATGGTGGAGGGAGCCTCTAACCAGCCCAGTTTGGGCAAATTCATGGTGGAGGGAGCCTCTAAAAAACCCAGTTTGGACCAATTCATGGTGGAGGGAGCCTCTAACCAGCCCAGTTTGGGCAAATTCATGGTGGAGGGAGCCTCTAACCAGCCCAGTTTGGACCAATTAATGGTGGAGGGAGCCTCTAACCAGCCCAGTTTGGACCAATTAATGGTGGAGGGAGCCTCTAACCACCCCAGTTTGGACCAATTCATGGTGGAGGGAGCCTCTAAACAGCCCAGTTTGGGCAAATTCATGGTGGAGGGAGCCTCTAAAAAACCCAGTTTGGACCAATTCATGGTGGAGGGAGCCTCTAACCAGCCCAGTTTGGACCAATTAATGGTGGAGGGAGCCTCTAAACAGCCAAGTTTGGACCAATTCATGGTGGAGGGAGCCTCTAAAAACCCCAGTTTGGACCAATTCATGGTGGAGGGAGCCTCTAACCAGCCCAGTTTGGGCAAATTCATGGTGGAGGGAGCCTCTAAACAGCCCAGTTTGGGCAAATTCATGGTGGAGGGAGCCTCTAACCAGCCCAGTTTGGACCAATTAATGGTGGAGGGAGCCTCTAACCAGCCCAGTTTGGACCAATTAATGGTGGAGGGAGCCTCTAACCAGCCCAGTTTGGACCAATTAATGGTGGAGGGAGCCTCTAACCAGCCCAGTTTGGACCAATTAATGGTGGAGGGAGCCTCTAAACAGCCCAGTTTGGGCAAATTCATGGTGGAGGGAGCCTCTAAAAAACCCAGTTTGGACCAATTCATGGTGGAGGGAGCCTCTAACCAGCCCAGTTTGGACCAATTAATGGTGGAGGGAGCCTCTAAACAGCCAAGTTTGGACCAATTCATGGTGGAGGGAGCCTCTAAAAACCCCAGTTTGGACCAATTCATGGTGGAGGGAGCCTCTAACCAGCCCAGTTTGGACCAATTAATGGTGGAGGGAGCCTCTAACCAGCCCAGTTTGGACCAATTAATGGTGGAGGGAGCCTCTAACCACCCCAGTTTGGACCAATTCATGGTGGAGGGAGCCTCTAAACAGCCCAGTTTGGGCAAATTCATGGTGGAGGGAGCCTCTAAAAAACCCAGTTTGGACCAATTCATGGTGGAGGGAGCCTCTAACCAGCCCAGTTTGGACCAATTAATGGTGGAGGGAGCCTCTAAACAGCCAAGTTTGGACCAATTCATGGTGGAGGGAGCCTCTAACCAGCCCAGTTTGGACCAATTAATGGTGGAGGGAGCCTCTAACCAGCCCAGTTTGGACCAATTAATGGTGGAGGGAGCCTCTAACCACCCCAGTTTGGACCAATTCATGGTGGAGGGAGCCTCTAAACAGCCCAGTTTGGGCAAATTCATGGTGGATGGAGCCTCTAAAAAACCCAGTTTGGACCAATTCATGGTGGAGGGAGCCTCTAACCAGCCCAGTTTGGACCAATTAATGGTGGAGGGAGCCTCTAAACAGCCAAGTTTGGACCAATTCATGGTGGAGGGAGCCTCTAAAAACCCCAGTTTGGACCAATTCATGGTGGAGGGAGCCTCTAACCAGCCCAGTTTGGGCAAATTCATGGTGGAGGGAGCCTCTAAACAGCCCAGTTTGGGCAAATTCAGGGTGGAGGGAGCCTCTAACCAGCCCAGTTTGGACCAATTAATGGTGGAGGGAGCCTCTAACCAGCCCAGTTTGGACCAATTCATGGTGGAGGGAGCCTCTAACCAGCCCAGTTTGGACCAATTAATGGTGGAGGGAGCCTCTAACCACCCCAGTTTGGACCAATTCATGGTGGAGGGAGCCTCTAACCAGCCCAGTTTGGACCAATTCATGGTGGAGGGAGCCTCTAAAAAACCCAGTTTGGACCAATTCATGGTGGAGGGAGCCTCTAAACAGCCCAGTTTGGGCAAATTCATGGTGGAGGGAGCCTCTAAAAAACCCAGTTTGGACCAATTCATGGTGGAGGGAGCCTCTAACCAGCCCAGTTTGGACCAATTAATGGTGGACGGAGCCTCTAAACAGCCAAGTTTGGACCAATTCATGGTGGAGGGAGCCTCTAACCAGCCCAGTTTGGACCAATTAATGGTGGAGGGAGCCTCTAACCAGCCCAGTTTGGACCAATTAATGGTGGAGGGAGCCTCTAACCACCCCAGTTTGGACCAATTCATGGTGGAGGGAGCCTCTAAACAGCCAAGTTTGGACCAATTCATGGTGAAGGGAGCCTCTAAAAACCCGTTTGGACCAATTCATGGTGGAGGGAGCCTCTAACCAGCCCAGTTTGGGCAAATTCATGGTGGAGGGAGCCTCTAAACAGCCCAGTTTGGGCAAATTCATGGTGGAGGGAGCCTCTAACCAGCCCAGTTTGGACCAATTAATGGTGGAGGGAGCCTCTAACCAGCCCAGTTTGGACCAATTAATGGTGGAGGGAGCCTCTAACCACCCCAGTTTGGACCAATTCATGGTGGAGGGAGCCTCTAAACAGCCAAGTTTGGACCAATTCATGGTGGAGGGAGCCTCTAAAAACCCCAGTTTGGACCAATTCATGGTGGAGGGAGCCTCTAACCAGCCCAGTTTGGACCAATTAATGGTGGAGGGAGCCTCTAAACAGCCAAGTTTTGGGAAATTCATGGTGGAGGGAGCCTCTAACCAGCCCAGTTTGGACCAATTCATGGTGGAGGGAGCCTCTAAACAGCCCAGTTTGGGCAAATTCATGGTGGAGGGAGCCTCTAAAAAACCCAGTTTGGACCAATTCATGGTGGAGGGAGCCTCTAACCAGCCCAGTTTGGACCAATTAATGGTGGAGGGAGCCTCTAACCAGCCCAGTTTGGACCAATTAATGGTGGAGGGAGCCTCTAACCACCCCAGTTTGGACCAATTCATGGTGGAGGGAGCCTCTAAACAGCCAAGTTTGGACCAATTCATGGTGGAGGGAGCCTCTAAAAACCCCAGTTTGGACCAATTCATGGTGGAGGGAGCCTCTAACCAGCCCAGTTTGGGCAAATTCATGGTGGAGGGAGCCTCTAAACAGCCCAGTTTGGGCAAATTCATGGTGGAGGGAGCCTCTAAAAAACCCAGTTTGGACCAATTCATGGTGGAGGGAGCCTCTAAACAGCCAAGTTTGGACCAATTCATGGTGAAGGGAGCCTCTAAAAACCCGTTTGGACCAATTCATGGTGGAGGGAGCCTCTAACCAGCCCAGTTTGGGCAAATTCATGGTGGAGGGAGCCTCTAAACAGCCCAGTTTGGGCAAATTCATGGTGGAGGGAGCCTCTAACCAGCCCAGTTTGGACCAATTAATGGTGGAGGGAGCCTCTAACCAGCCCAGTTTGGACCAATTAATGGTGGAGGGAGCCTCTAACCACCCCAGTTTGGACCAATTCATGGTGGAGGGAGCCTCTAAACAGCCAAGTTTGGACCAATTCATGGTGGAGGGAGCCTCTAAAAACCCCAGTTTGGACCAATTCATGGTGGAGGGAGCCTCTAACCAGCCCAGTTTGGACCAATTAATGGTGGAGGGAGCCTCTAAACAGCCAAGTTTTGGGAAATTCATGGTGGAGGGAGCCTCTAACCAGCCCAGTTTGGACCAATTCATGGTGGAGGGAGCCTCTAAACAGCCCAGTTTTGGCAAATTCATGGTGGAAGGAGCCTCTAACCAGCAGAGTTGTGGGAAAGCAGGGTGGAGGGAGCCTCTAACCAGCAGAGTTGGTGGAAATCAGGGTGGAGGGAGCCTCTAACCAGCAGAGTTGGGGGAAATCATGTTGGAGGGAGCCTAGTATTAGCAGAATTGTGCAACGCTTATGGTGGATGAGTATGAGGATGCGGAGGAATTGGAGAGGTTGAGTACAGACATGGAGTTTCATGTTGGGGTGCTTTACACAGGTGGGCACAAAAATGAAGGCTCTATCCAGTGGTGGTTCATTTTTATCAAAGTGAGCCGGTCGGCACTCTCAGCTGACAGACGGGTGCGCTTGTCAGTGATGATGCCACCGGCTGCACTGAACACCCTCTCAGATAGGACGCTGGCGGCAGGACAGGACAGCACCTCCAAGGCATATAGGGCAAGTTCAAGCCACAGGTCCAACTTCGACACCCAATACGTGTAGGGCGCAGAGGGGTCGGAGAGGACAGGGCTGTGGTCGGAAAGGTATTCCCGCAACATGCGCCTATACTTCTCACGCCTGGTGACACTAGGACCCTCCGTGGCGGCACTTTGGCGAGGGGGTGCCATCAAGGTGTCCCAGACCTTAGACAGTGTGCCCCTCGTTTGTGTGGACCGGTGAGAACTTGGTTGCCTACTGGAGGAACTGCCCTCCCTGCCGCCAACGTCACATGCTGGAAACATCTCCATCATATTCTGCACCAATTGCCTGTGGCAAGCATTGATGCGATTGGCCCTCCCCTCTACCGGAATAAAAGACGAGATGTTGTTTTTATACCGGGGGTCAAGGATAGCAAAGATCCAGTACTGGTTGTCCTCCATGATTTTGACAATACGCTTGTCGGTTGTAAAGCACCCCAACATGAACTCAGCCATGTCTGCCACAGTGTTAGTTGGCATGACTCCTCTGGCCCCACCGGAAAGTTCAATCTCCATTTCCTCCTCATCCTCCATGTCTACCCATCCGCGCTGCAACAATGGGACGATTCGAAGTTGCCCGGAAGCCTCCTGTATCACCATCACATCATCGGACAACTCTTCTTCCTCCTCCTCCTCCTCCTCCTCCTCCTCCATTAAACGCAGTGAAGCGGACAGATGTGTGGACCTACTCTCCAGCTGTGACGGATCGGATGCTATCCCTAACTCCTCTGTGTGATCTGAGTTATCCCTGATGTCAATCAGGGATTCTCTCAGAACACACAAGAGCGGGATTGTAAGGCTCACCATCGCATCCTCAGAGCTCACCCTCCTTGTGGACTCCTCAAAGACCCGTAGGATGTCACAAAGGTCTCTCATCCATGGCCACTCATGGATGTGAAACTGAGGCAGCTGACTTTGTGGCACCCTAGGGTTTTGTAGCTGGTATTCCATCAAAGGTCTCTGCTGCTCAACCACTCTATTCAACATCTGAAACGTTGAGTTCCAGCGTGTGGGGACGTCGCACAAAAGCCGGTGTTGTGGCACATGCAGGCGTTGCTGGAGAGATTTTAAGCTAGCAGCGGCTACTGTCGACTTGCGAAAGTGGGCGCACATGCGCCGCACTTTCACCAGTAGCTCTGGAACATTGGGGTAGCTCTTTAGGAAACGTTGCACCACTAGGTTGAAGACGTGGGCCAGGCATGGAACATGTTGGAGTCCGGCAAGCTCCAGAGCTGCTACCAGGTTCCGGCCGTTATCACAAACGACCATGCCTGGGCCCAGGTGCAGCGGCTCAAACCATATTGCCGTCTCATCGAGGAGGGCATCCCTCACCTCGGAGGCAGTGTGCTGTCTGTCCCCCAAGCTGATCAGCTTCAGCACAGCCTGCTGACGTCTACCAACGCCAGTGCTGCAACGTTTCCAACTCGTAGCTGGGGTCAATCTAACAGCGGAGGAGGAGGCGGTGGCGGAGGAGGAGGCGGTGGCGGAGGAGGAGGCGGTAGAGGAGGAGGAGGAGGGGGGTGTTCTTCTCGTGTCCCTGCCAGGAATGTTAGGCGGGGAGACGAGGTACACCGGGCCAGTTTGGGAAGCAGTCCCAGCCTCAACTACATTCACCCAGTGTGCCGTCAGTGAAATGTAGCGTCCCTGTCCGCATGCACTTGTCCACGCGTCGGTGGTCAAGTGGACCTTTGTGCAAAGCGCGGAACTAAGGGCCCGCCTGATGTTGAGTGACACGTGCTGGTGCAAGGCGGGGACGGCACACCGGGAGAAGTAGTGACGGCTAGGGACGGCATAGCGAGGTGCCGCAGTTGCCATCAGGTCCAGGAAGGCGGGAGTTTCAACAAGCCGGAACGCCAACATCTCCTGGGCCAGCAGTTTAGCGATGTTGGCGTTCAAGGCTTGCGCGTGTGGGTGGTTAGCAGTGTATTTCTGCCGCCGCTCCAATGTCTGAGAGATGGTGGGTTGTTGTAAAGAAACGCCTGATGGTGCCTTTGATGGTGCAGGAGAAGGAGATAAGACAGGACCAGGGGAGGATGAGGTAGAAGTCAACAAAGTGGCGGAGGCAGATGAAGTGGTGTCCTGGCTCGTCCTCTGGAGTGCATCGCCAGCACAGTCAGCAGTGGCAGTGGCAGAGGCAGAGGCAGTGGCAGAGGCAGTGGCAGTGGCGTGAACGGCAGGCGGCCTTTGTCCTGCCGTTGCTGCCTGCCACTGATTCCAGTGCTTGGATTCCAAATGACGGCGCATTGAAGTGGTGGACAGGTTGCTCTTCTCAGAGCCCCTAATCAATTTCGAGAGGCAAATTGTGCAGACAACACTATGTCTGTCCTCGGCGCATTCCTTGAAAAAACTCCACACCTTCGAGAAACGTGCCCTCGAGGTGGGAGTTTTTCGGGGCTGGGTACGAACTGGAACATCTTGGGAGATTCCGGGTGTGGCCTGGCTTCGCCTAAGCTGCTGACCTCTGCCTCTGCCTCTAGCTACCCTTTTTGGTGCTGCACCTGCCTCAACATCCACACTACTTTCCCCGCTTGACATCCCCCCTGTCCAGGTCGGGTCAGTGTCCTCATCATCCACCACTTCCTCTTCCAACTCCTGTCTCATCTCCTCCTCCCGCACAATGCGCCGGTCAACTGGATGCCCTGACGGCAACTGCGTCACATCATCGTCGATGAGGGTGGGTTGCTGGTCATCCACCACCAAATCGAACGGAGATGGAGGAGACTCTAGTGTTTGAGCATCTGGACACAGATGCTCCTCTGTTAGGTTCGTGGAATCGTGACGTGGAGAGGCAGGTTGAGGGACAATGAAAGGAGCGGAGAACAGCTCTGGGGAGCAGGGACAGTTTGGGTTATTGTTCTGTAAAGCTTCGGAATTTTGGGAGGAAGGAAGACAAGACTGTTGGGTAATAGGAGGAGAGGAGGCAGAGTCTGACTGGCTGCTGGACAATGTGCTGTAAGCGTTCTCTGACAGCCATTGCAAGACCTGTTCCTGGTTCTCGGGCCTACTAAGGTTTGTACCCTGCAGTTTAGTTAATGTGGCAAGCAACCCTGGCACTGTGGAGTGGCGCAATGCTTGCTGCCCCACAGGAGTAGGCACGGGACGCCCTGTGGCTTCACTGCTACCTTGCTCCCCAGAACCATTCCCCCGACCTCGCCCACGGCCTCGTCCACGTCCCTTTCCGGGAGCCTTGCGCATTTTGAATTCCTAGTTAGAAATTGGCACTGTATACCAGTAGTAAAAATTGTGGGTGCACGTAACCCCAATATATTCTTTGAATTCCCAGTCAGACACTGGCACTATATGGCAGTAGCAAGAAATGAGGGTATTTGTATTCCCAATATACTCTTTAAATTCCCAGTCAGACAATGGCACTGTATACCAGTAGTAAAAATTGTGGGTGCACGTAACCCCAATATATTCTTTGAATTACCAGTCAGAAACTGGCACTATATGGCAGTAGCAAGAAATGAGGGTATTTATAACCCCAATATATTCTTTGAATTCCCAGTCAGACAATGGCACTGTATACCAGTAGTAAAAATTGTGGGTGCACGTAACCCCAATATATTCTTTGAATTCCCAGTCAGACACTGGCACTATATGGCAGTAGCAAGAAATGAGGGTATTTGTATTCCCAATATACTCTTTGAATTCCCAGTCAGACAATGGCACTGTATACCAGTAGTAAAAATTGTGGGTGCACGTAACCCCAATATATTCTTTGAATTACCAGTCAGAAACTGGCACTATATGGCAGTAGCAAGAAATGAGGGTATTTATAACCCCAATATATTCTTTGAATTCCCAGTCAGACAATGGCACTGTATACCAGTAGTAAAAATTGTGGGTGCACGTAACCCCAATATATTCTTTGAATTACCAGTCAGAAACTGGCACTATATGGCAGTAGCAAGAAATGAGGGTATTTGTATTCCCAATATACTCTTTGAATTCCCAGTCAGACAATGGCACTGTATACCAGTAGTAAAAATTGTGGGTGCACGTAACCCCAATATATTCTTTGAATTACCAGTCAGAAACTGGCACTATATGGCAGTAGCAAGAAATGAGGGTATTTATAACCCCAATATATTCTTTGAATTCCCAGTCAGACAATGGCACTGTATACCAGTAGTAAAAATTGTGGGTGCACGTAACCCCAATATATTCTTTGAATTCCCAGTCAGAAACTGGCACTATATGGCAGTAGCAAGAAATGAGGGTATTTGTATTCCCAATATACTCTTTGAATTCCCAGTCAGACAATGGCACTGTATACCAGTAGTAAAAATTGTGGGTGCACGTAACCCCAATATATTCTTTGAATTACCAGTCAGAAACTGGCACTATATGGCAGTAGCAAGAAATGAGGGTATTTATAACCCCAATATATTCTTTGAATTCCCAGTCAGACAATGGCACTGTATACCAGTAGTAAAAATTGTGGGTGCACGTAACCCCAATATATTCTTTGAATTCCCAGTCAGAAACTGGCACTATATGGCAGTAGCAAGAAATGAGGGTATTTGTATTCCCAATATACTCTTTGAATTCCCAGTCAGACAATGGCACTGTATACCAGTAGTAAAAATTGTGGGTGCACGTAACCCCAATATATTCTTGGAATTACCAGTCAGAAACTGGCACTATATGGCAGTAGCAAGAAATGAGGGTATTTATAACCCCAATATATTCTTTGAATTCCCAGTCAGACAATGGCACTGTATACCAGTAGTAAAAATTGTGGGTGCACGTAACCCCAATATATTCTTTGAATTACCAGTCAGAAACTGGCACTATATGGCAGTAGCAAGAAATGAGGGTATTTGTATTCCCAATATACTCTTTGAATTCCCAGTCAGACAATGGCACTGTATACCAGTAGTAAAAATTGTGGGTGCACGTAACCCCAATATATTCTTTGAATTACCAGTCAGAAACTGGCACTATATGGCAGTAGCAAGAAATGAGGGTATTTGTATTCCCAATATACTCTTTGAATTCCCAGTCAAACAATGGCACTGTATACCAGTAGTAAAAATTGTGGGTGCACGTAACCCCAATATATTCTTTGAATTACCAGTCAGAAACTGGCACTATATGGCAGTAGCAAGAAATGAGGGTATTTATAACCCCAATATATTCTTTGAATTCCCAGTCAGACAATGGCACTGTATACCAGTAGTAAAAATTGTGGGTGCACGTAACCCCAATATATTCTTTGAATTACCAGTCAGAAACTGGCACTATATGGCAGTAGCAAGAAATGAGGGTATTTATAACCCCAATATATTCTTTGAATTCCCAGTCAGACAATGGCACTGTATACCAGTAGTAAAAATTGTGGGTGCACGTAACCCCAATATATTCTTTGAATTCCCAGTCAGACACTGGCACTATATGGCAGTAGCAAGAAATGAGGGTATTTGTATTCCCAATATATTCTTTGAATTCCCAGTCAGACAATGGCACTGTATACCAGTAGTAAAAATTGTGGGTGCACGTAACCCCAATATATTCTTTGAATTCCCAGTCAGACACTGGCACTATATGGCAGTAGCAAGAAATGAGGGTATTTGTATTCCCAATATATTCTTTGAATTCCCAGTCAGACAATGGCACTGTATACCAGTAGTAAAAATTGTGGGTGTATATAGCCCCAATTCTATTGCTAGGGGACTTGCAGGGTATTTCTGGGGTGAAGGTGGGGGGGCACACCGTTGGAACGGGTATCGGGGTATATATCGGGTATACGGGAATACACTGACAGTGTATTCCATTCAGGATCCTGGGAAAGCTGGGTTGCGGCGATTGAGCCCGTCAGTGCCACGTTACACTGACAAGCTTCTCCCTGGAATTTAGCTCTTACAAGAGCTGTTGGTTGTCTTCTCCTTCCTATCCTAGCCTGTCCCTGCCTACCCAGAATCTAAGCCCTAGCTAGCTGGACGGAAACCTCCGTCCTCGGTGAATTGCAAGCTCAGAATGACGCGAACCTGGGCGGCGCTGTTCTTTTAAATTAGAGGTCACATGTATTCGGCAGCCAATGGGTTTTGCCTACTTTTTTCAACGTCACCGGTGTCGTAGTTCCTGTCCCACCTACCCTGCGCTGTTATTGGAGCAAAAAAGGCGCCAGGGAAGGTGGGAGGGGAATCGAGTAATGGCGCACTTTACCACGCGGTGTTCGATTCGATTCGAACATGCCGAACAGCCTAATATCCGATCGAACATGAGTTCGATAGAACACTGTTCGCTCATCTCTAGTAGTTATATTCTTGTACATAGGAGCAATATTATAGTAGTTATATTCTTGTACATAGGAGCAGTATTATAGTAGTTATATTCTTGTACATAGGAGACAGTATTATAATAGTTATATTCTTGTACATAGGAGCAGTATTATAGTAGTTATATTCTTGTACATAGGAGGCAGTATTATAGTAGTTATATTCTTGTACATAGGAGGTAGTATTATACTAGTAATATTCCGGTACATAGGAGCAGTATTATAGTAGTTATATTCTTGTACATAGGAGACAGTATTATAATAGTTATATTCTTGTACATAGGAGCAGTATTATAGTAGTTATATTCTTGTACATAGGAGGCAGTATTATAGTAGTTATATTCTTGTACATAGGAGGTAGTATTATAATAGTTATATTCTTGTACATAGGAGCAGTATTATAGTAGTTATATTCTTGTACATAGGAGGCAGTATTATAGTAGTTATATTCTTGTACATAGGGGCAGTATTATTATAGTTATATTCTTGTACATAGGAGCAGTATTATAGTACTTATATTCTTGTACATAGGAGGTAGTATTATAGTAGTTATATTCTTGTACATAGGAGGTAGTATTATAGTCGTTATATTCTTGTACATAGGAACAGTATTATAGTAGTTATATTCTTGTACATAGGGGCAGTATTATAGTAGTTATATTCTTGTACATAGGAGCAGTATTATAGTAGTTATATCCTTGTACATAGGAGCAGTATTATAGTAGTTATATCCTTGTACATAGGAGGTAGTATTATAATAGTAATATTCTTGTACATAGGAGCAGTATTATAGTAGTTATATTCTTGTACATATGAGGCAGTATTATAGTAGTTATATTCTTGTACATAGGAGGTAGTATTATACTAGTAATATTCCGGTACATAGGAGCAGTATTATAGTAGTTATATTCTTGTACATAGGGGGCAGTATTATAGTAGTTATATTCTTGTACATAGGAGGCAGTGTTATAGTAGTTATATTCTTGTACATAGGGGCAGTATTATAGTAGTTATATTCTTGTACATAGGGGCAGTATTATAGAAGTTATATTCTTGTACATAAGGGGCAGTATTATAGTAGTTATATTCTTGTACATAGGAGCAATATTATAGTAGTTATATTCTTGTACATAGGAGGCAGTATTATAGTAGTTATATTCTTGTACATAGGGGGCAGTATTATAGTAGTTATATTCTTGTACATCGGAGCAGTGTTATAGTAGTTATATTCTTGTACATAGGAGCAGTATTATAGTAGTTATATTCTTGTACATAGGAGCAGTATTATAGTAGTTATATTCTTGTACATAGGAGCAGTATTATAGTAGTTATATTCTTGTACATAGGAGCAGTATTATAGTAGTTATATTCTTGTACATAGGGGGCAGTAGTATAGTAGTTATATTCTTGTACATAGGA
Organism: Leptodactylus fuscus; assembly: GCF_031893055.1. Lineage (NCBI taxonomy): Eukaryota > Metazoa > Chordata > Amphibia > Anura > Leptodactylidae > Leptodactylus > Leptodactylus fuscus. The sequence continues at coordinate 40,294,972 of NC_134265.1, forward strand.
GTAGTATTATAGTAGTTATATTCTTGTACATAGGAGCAGTATTATAGTAGTTATATTCTTGTACATAGGGGCAGTATTATAGTAGTTATATTCTTGTACATAGGAGCAGTATTATAGTAGTTATATTCTTGTACATAGGAGCAGTATTATAGTAGTTATATTCTTGTACATAGGAGCAGTATTATAGTAGTTATATTCTTGTACATAGGAGCAGTATTATAGTAGTTATATTCTTGTACACAGGAACAGCATATATTCTGTTATCTGTATTCCCCTACTTATAGTGTATCCATAAATATAACACCACCTGATGTAAACTAGTGCATATTGTGTATTGACAGAATAATCCCACCGGGGAGAAAACCTGTAAAAATTAAAACAACGTAAAACACAAAATCCCAGCAAGAGGCAGAAAATGAACGGAGCTTATGTTTGATGATCAACTCATTACTTCCAGTGGGACTGACATGTAAACTGGATAACGTTATCCGATAAATTGAATAACAGTATTGCTGCAATTAGGAGACAAAAGAGGTGATTTATCAATGTCTATAAACGCCATTTTTCGTTAGCCGCTTCTGTGGACTTTAATATCTGACTCCAAATATGATTTGAATGTGCAAACGGCACAAAAATAGAACGCCCTATAAATGCATGTGACAAGACAATCTGAAGAGTGGAGGCAAGCTACAAGATTGTTTATTAAGGAGGGATTGCAATCCTGGCCTTATTATTATATCTGCTGTTCACTGTCATCAGGGGGAAGGTTTATTGAAAGTTTTGTTGAGATGTTCTCTTGTGTCTGATAGAATCATAAGATCATTGCTCATTCACTCGCTCACTGCCTTACAATGTATTCCTAGCCAATAGATAATCAAGTCTCAAAGAACCTGTTATTTCCATATTAAGGGGATCTATAAGGGTCCATTCACACGGAGTAACGTGCCACATGAAATGGCACGTATTCGGCGTGTGAGATTTTGAGCGCCGTAAAATCTCCCATTGATTTCAATGGGAGCCTGGATCGTATACGCCGCGTTATTTTGCGGCCGTGATTTTGGCACGTTACTCCATGTGAACTCCCCCTTAGACTGGATATTGAAATCCTACCCATAGTATAGGTCATCAATGTCAAATTGGTGGGGGTCCGACACTATCACATGTTCAGAGCATAAAGTAGAGATTCAGAATTATTTATTACACTTAACTTACACCGGAAATTGGCACGCATGATAAGAAAAAGCTATGACAGATGAAGATTTTGGTGCGCAGACAACCTAAATATGGACCAAATATATTAATAGGCTTGTGTCTATTATTCTTTTTTTTTTTTTTTGTGATTTTTGCGCCCCTTGATTCTGAGTCCCATGTGATTCCCAGAGTCATTCATTGCTTTTTGGCCAGAATTCTGATGCATTTATTCCTATTATTTTTTATTAATTGATTGCTCTTAATTTATCAAAGGAAATGTCTCGCCAGAAAATTGCCTATTTTTTTTTTTTTTTTTTTTTTTTTTTTAATCTAGTTTTATGTTAAATTTATTTTTATAGAATTTTCGGTGAGATTTTTAAAAAATTTCCATGTCGTTATCTATATTTTAAAATTATTACAAATTCTGCAATTCTGACTCTGGCCACTGAGCCAAATAATATGCTGACACTTTCTGTTTTCTATAGGAGAATTCTTTGCTGCAATGCCTAACTTATTAGTATACCAACTATAATGTATATGTAAATAAGACACATTTCACACCTTCCTGGATAGTGAGCTCAGCAGAGGTCGCATTGCATTTATGAAGATTGGCAAACTTTCTCATAGACTTCAATGAGTCCCTTCAGTTTTTTACTGTCCATGCCCATGATCATGCTGTAAAGCGTGTCACTAAATGCTGTTAACAGTACAGGGAGGAAACACGGGTAAGATGGCTGCCCCATAGTCATTTATTGAAAACAGAATCCCAAAAAAATCTACAATCAAAATATAAAAAGAGATTAGAAAAAAAAGTGATACATTTTAAAAAATGGTGATACATTCCTATTAAGATTTGGGCCAAATATTTTGAGGGCTTTTAAATGATGGAATTCTAGGGAACTGAAGCCAACACTAGCGGAAGCTCGTCCATTATTAAGCAGGGAGATTTATTAAATCTATTAGTTCCCAGTCTGGGGATGTACAGCACAAACCAGGAAAAAACTCAACTTATTGCAGAATTATTTGATTTTGCTACAACAAAAGCTTTCTTATTTGGAGAGATGGAGGGATCTCAAAAGATTTGAGAAAAAAAACACCCTCATAATCCTGCTAAATTATCTATTATATTTTTTTCTCATTAATGCCTTTCCCTGACTACACAAAGCTGTGAACTTGTTTTCTTGTCCCTTTTGGGATAAACCCTCTTACTGCTGATGGATGTTTTTTAAGAGAAGATCTGTAGCCAGACAACTCTGGAGGGACCCGAGAGCGGCCTCCGCATCCCAGAGGCTTCCTAATGTGTCATCACTTTCCTCTTTATCTTGAAATGCTGAGATATGTTGTTTGGTTATGGACCTCACAGAAGTCTTTAAAAACTCATTAGGAGACTCTGGATATCCCACAAGTTAGTATGACAATGCAGGAGGCGATTGGGGAAACAAACAGATCTATGCTTTACTGGACCGATCTGCTGTTATTTTATTTTCCAAAGGAATGCTCGACTATTAACTGCTGAATAGTCACAGAAGATAAGGCATGAATGTAATAATAATCCTGCCCTATCCAGTAATAACCAGCATGGTGTAATGAGGCTAATAAAAAGAAGAATGAAAATAAATAAAGTAAGAAGGAAAGAAAGAAAAAAAATGGGAAGGAAGGAAGGAAGGAAAAGAGAAAGGGAGAAAGGAATAAAGGAAAGAAGGGAGGGAGGAAGGAAGGAAGGAAGGAAGGAAGAAAGAAAGAAAGAAAGAAAGAAAGAAAGAAAGAAAGAAAGAAAGAAAGAAAGAAAGAAAGAAAGAAAGAAAGAAAGAAAGAAAGAAAGAAAGGGAAGGAAGGAAGGAAGGAAGGAAGGAAGGAAGGAAGGAAGGAAGGAAGGGAGGAAGGAATAAAGGAAAGAAGGAAGGAGGGAGGAAGGAAGGAAGGAAGGAAAGAAGGAAATGATAAAGGAAAGTAGGAAGGGAAGAAGGGAGGGAGGGAGGAAGGAAGGAAGGAAGGAAGAAAGAAAGGGAAGGAAGGAAGGAAGGAAGGAAGGAAGGGAGGAAGGAAGGAAGAGAGGAAGGAATAAAGGAAAGAAGGAAGGAGGGAGGGAGGAAGGAAGGAAGGAAGGTAGGAAGGGAGGAAGGAATAAAGGAAAGAAGGAAATGATAAAGGAAAGTAGGAAGGGAAGAAGGGAGGGAGGAAGGAAGGAAGGAAGGAAGGAAGGAAGGAAGGAAGGAAAAGGAAAGGGATAAAAGCAAAATAAAGGAAAAAGGAACAAGGGAAGGGAAGGCGGAAGAAAGTAAAGTAAAGAAGAAATGAGGAAGCAAGGTAGAAGGAAAAATAAGAAGGAAGAGAGAAAGAAGGAAAGAACAAGAAATGAAAGGAAGAAGATAAAAAGGAGAGAGAATGAAGGGTGGAAGGAACAAAGGGGAAAAGAAAAAAGGAAAAGAAATTTAGAAAGATAAGAATAAGGAAGGGAAAAGAAAGAAAGAAAGAAAGAAAGAAAGAAAGAAAGAAAGAGGAAAAAAGAGAAGAAAAATTGGAGGAAGTAAAAATAAATAATTAAAAATTTAGAAAAATATTGAGAATGAAAGAAAAAAGAAAGAAAAAATGGAAAAATAAGAAAAAAAAACCAAACAAAAAAACAGCGAGGTTATGGTACAGAAGAAAAAAAGGCAAATATAGAAAAATTACAGATGAAACAAGAGAGTTAAGGGGGGAATTAGAGTATGAAAACAGGAAAAATAAAGAGAGAATAAGAACAGAAAGGAGAGGTAAAGAATAAACACAAGAAATAATGGAGGAGCTAGAAGAGGAGAACAGAAAAGAGAATATTGAGAAGAGAAAAAATGAAGGAGGAAGAAAATGAAAGGATAGGGAGGAGAATTAAAAGAAGAGAGAGAGACAGGAGAGTCAAAGAGAGTGGTGTAACCAAAGTCTTGTGGGCCCCTGCAGAAAATTCTTGCTTGTTATGGGGTATTAAGGAGTTTAATCCACTTTAGTGTGGCTCGGATAATCTGTGGGTCTCCTTGGTTTATGAGCCAGATGGAAGCTGCAATCTCAATACTGATGCCAGTGCTTATGGGCCCCCCTAAGACTCCTGGGCCCGATGCAACCGCACTCTCTGCACCCCCTCAAGTTACACCCCTGGTCAAAGAGATTATGAAATCTGAAGAGGAAGAAGAGGTAGGAAAAGAGGATAAGAAAAAGATGGAAGAACATAGAGGGAGACAGTGAAGAAACCACATAAGAGACAAAAGAAGAGAACAGAAAGGAAGAGAAGACGGAAAGAAGAGAATAAAATACAAAGAAAAAGAGGAAACTACAATGAGATAAAGTGGGAGAGTGAGAAGAGAATAGAGAGCAACAAAAAGGGAAAGGAGTAAGAGAATGAGAGAGAAAGATGGTAGAAAGTGGGTGAGGATATAAGAAGAGCTAAAAAACAAAGTGTGAGGACAGGAAGAAAGAAGGGAGAGGAAAAAAGGTGAAGATAGAGGAAAAGTAGTGATAGGAGAAGAGAGATAAAAAGGGAAAAAAATAAAAGAGAAACATTAAAGGAGAGAGAGAATTAAAGGAGGAAGAGGAGGAAAATAAAGAGATAGAGACTGTAAGATAATGAGATAAGGAAAAAGAGGAAAGGAGAGGAAAGGAGAGGAGAGGAGAGGAAAGGAGAGGAAAGTAAAGGAAAGGAAAGGAAAGGAAAGGAAAGGAGAGGAGAGGAAAGGAAAGGAGAGGAGAGGAGAGGAGAGGAAAGGAAAGGAAAGGAGAGGAGAGGAAAGGAAAGGAAAGGAAAGGAAAGGAGAGGAAAGGAAAGGAAAGGAAAGGAAAGGAGAGGAGAGGAGAGGAGAGGAGAGGAGAGGAGAGGAGAAGAGAGGAAAGAAGAGGAAAGTAAAGGAAAGGAAAGGAAAGGAAAGGAAAGGAGAGGAGAGGAAAGGAAAGGAGAGGAGAGGAGAGGAAAGGAAAGGAGAGGAGAGGAAAGGAAAGGAAAGGAAAGGAAAGGAGAGGAGAGGAGAGGAGAGGAGAAGAGAGGAAAGGAGAGGAGAGGAGAAGAAAGGAAAGGAAAGAAGAGGAGAGGCAGTAAAACAAATGAGGAGAGCAAAAGACCAGAACAGAGAATGAGAGATAGAAGAGAGGACAGAAGTGAGGCGAGAGGAGAATACTGAGGCTTATCATATAACCTCACATGCAGCACACAAATAGTTAATTCTATAAGACTCGGTGCTGAATATCTAGAACAAGGAGATTTTTGCTGAGTAATTGTTATGAAATGAAGAAAAGAAAGCTTAAGGTTATTTGCACCCAAAGAGAGTAGAGATGAGCGAACACTAAAATGTTCGAGGTTCGAAATTCGATTCGAACAGCCGCTCACTGTTCGAGTGTTCGAATGGGTTTCGAACCCCATTATAGTCTATGGGGAACATAAACTCGTTAAGGGGGAAACCCAAATTCGTGTCTGGAGGGTCACCAAGTCCACTATGACACCCCAGGAAATGATACCAACACCCTGGAATGACACTGGGACAGCAGGGGAAGCATGTCTGGGGGCATAAAAGTCACTTTATTTCATGGAAATCCCTGTCAGTTTGCGATTTTCGCAAGCTAACTTTTCGCCATAGAAATGCATTGGCCAGTGCTGATTGGCCAGAGTACGGAACTCGACCAATCAGCGCTGGCTCTGCTGGAGGAGGCGGAGTCTAAGATAGCTCCACACCAGTCTCCATTCAGGTCCGACCTTAGACTCCGCCTCCTCCGGCAGAGCCAGCGCTGATTGGCCGAAGGCTGGCCAATGCATTCCTATGCGAATGCAGACTTAGCAGTGCTGAGTCAGTTTTGCTCAACTACACATCTGATGCACACTCGGCACTGCTACATCAGATGTAGCAATCTGATGTAGCAGAGCCGAGGGTGCACTAGAACCCCTGTGCAAACTCAGTTCACGCTAATAGAATGCATTGGCCAGCGCTGATTGGCCAATGCATTCTATTAGCCCGATGAAGTAGAGCTGAATGTGTGTGCTAAGCACACACATTCAGCACTCCTAATCAAGCCAATACAATGCATTAGCCAGTGCTGATTGGCCAGAGTACGGAATTCGGCCAATCAGCGCTGGCTCTGCTGGAGGAGGCGGAGTCTAAGGTCGGACCTGAATGGAGACTGGTGTGGAGCGATCTTAGACTCCGCCTCCTCCAGCAGAGCCAGCGCTGATTGGTCGAGTTCCGTACTCTGGCCAATCAGCGCTGGCCAATGCATTCTATTAGCCCGATGAAGTAGAGCTGAATGTGTGTGCTTAGCACACACATTCAGCTCTACTTCATCAGGCTAATAGAATACATTGGCCAATCAGCGCTGGCCAATGCATTCTATTAGCTTGATGAAGCAGAGTGTGCACAAGGGTTCAAGCGCACCCTCGGCTCTGATGTAGCAGAGCTGAGGGTGCACAAGGGTTCAAGTGCACCCTCGGCTCTCCTACATCAGAGCCGAGGGTGCGCTTGAACCCTTGTGCAGCCTCGGCTCTGCTACATCAGAGCCGAGGGTGCGCTTGAACCCTTGTGCACACTCTGCTTCATCAAGCTAATAGAATGCATTGGCCAGCACTGATTGGCCAGAGTACGGAATTCGGCCAATCAGCGCTGGCCAATGCATCCCTATGGGAAAAAGTTTATCTCACAAAAATCACAATTACACACCCGATAGAGCCCCAAAAAGTTATTTTTAATAACATTCCCCCCTAAATAAAGGTTATCCCTAGCTATCCCTGCCTGTACAGCTATCCCTGTCTCATAGTCACAAAGTTCACATTCTCATATGACCCGGATTTGAAATCCACTATTCGTCTAAAATGGAGGTCACCTGATTTCGGCAGCCAATGACTTTTTCCAATTTTTTTCAATGCCCCCAGTGTCGTAGTTCCTGTCCCACCTCCCCTGCGCTGTTATTGGTGCAAAAAAGGCGCCAGGGAAGGTGGGAGGGGAATCGAATTTTGGCGCACTTTACCACGTGGTGTTCGATTCAATTCGAACATGGCGAACACCCTGATATCCGATCGAACATGTGTTCGATAGAACACTGTTCGCTCATCTCTAAAAGAGAGTAATAATGTGTGGACTTAGAGCAATATTCTAGATGTGCTTAAGGGGAGAAATGTCTGCTTTGCTCCTGTGCTGACCTTGCTAAATATCACAATGTTTATTCATTGTTTGGGCTTAATGTGAAATTATCCAGATGCTTGGGGGAGAAAATATAGTAAGACATTAGAGTCCTCCTATCTGGGAACCGGCCTTGTCATTTTTATTCTAATGTAAAAAAAAATACATATCCTTTGGGCTAGTGTGTCTTATATACAGTATTTGCTGTCTTCAGCAGGTAAAAGGCAACAATGAGACATTTACAATACACAAACATAGGTGGACATTGTTCCTAAGCTGCAATAGCAGTTGCAAAGGGGCCCCTGAGGGCAAACTGGGTCACTGCCCTTATGTAACCAGTATCAGTCCAAGAGAATCCTATCATAAGGTCTCCATAATCTCATGATACTAATTCAATACAATATTGTGGCATGCTACCAAAACTCTAGACAGGCTGCAATTTGCTTCATGACCACTGGAGGGCCACATATAGATACATACAGATTAATCAACTCTCAGCAGAGTATCACAAAATCATGTGGCTTTTTCAAAGCTGGTTAATAGGAAGGGCACATTTGTATGCATTATTAAATGCTCTACAAACCAATAACAAATTAACTAATGAGCAATAAAAATGTAATAGATCCACAATATATGTACCCTAATAGTGCTAAATGACTCTCTGCTATGGGGCTTCCATGGCAGCAATCTGTGCTAGCCACAGCAACCCCATAGAAAAGAATGTAGTCCCAGTCATACCAATAAGCTGGTGCTTCATTCATAGGAAGACTTTCAATCCCCCATTCTTCTGATCGTTGGGGGCACCAGCGGTAGGACCCCTTGAATTTGATACTTATTCCCTATTCTGTTAATTTTAACTACAACAATGGTTAGTCGTCCCCCCCCCCCCATTGAAGTCTATGAGGAAAATCCCAGTATTTACATATCATAAAAAGGCACAAAGCAATGACAAATACAAGTACACGGTGCATTTTGTATCATAGTTTACATTGTGTTTTTTGACATTTTTCCGCTGTGATTATTTACTGCATTACTGCATTAGCCTAAAGGAGTTCTCTGCCTTAGATAATCCCTACTGGTTAGAAAGGTTTCCCTGACAATAAGCTAATCACAAAGTTGCTCTCTAGTGAGACCCCAACGATGAACTGTAACCTGTAAGTAAACCTGCCGGTAAGTGTTCAGCTTCCACGCAGCGCCACCACAGGCGAAAATAAGCATTACACAGTGCTGTTTTAAATCAACGGCTTCTCTGTTTAATGAGAGAATGGACAGGTCTTGGAGAATAAGGGACGTTCTTTGTAGCCACTCTGGCCAAGAGATGAGGATTCTCAAAAGAGGACCCCTTCTATTGACGCATATGGCATATGAAAACCTTATTAAAAATCTTAAAAATCTCTCTAATAATAATAATAATAATAATAGCAATTAATAATAATAATAGCAATTAATAATAATAATAATAATAATAATAATAATAATAATAATAATAATAATAATAATAATAATAGCAATTAGTAATAATAATAATAATAATAATAATAATAATAATAATAATAATAATAATAATGCAGTACATACATAAAATAGTTGGATCAGAAAATCTATCTACCCCTTTTTATCCGCTCCATTATGTCCAGTGCACAGTTTTATCATGGACGACAAACTTAAATATCTTCTGTGATGCACAGGGGTCAGATTGCAGCAACAATAGCTGTCAATTACTTGTCTATGAGCCCCATGTGTCTTCTGGCATTCTCAGTTGGTCGTTGCTTGGAAGATAAATAATTTGTTGAAGCTATCTGCACCGCCGTGTCTCTTCAGGCCAACTGGCTTTAAATATCTCTAAGTGTGTCCTACCCACGATTATTATTATTTTTCTATACGATTTGGTTCTCACATATATCCTGTCTATTGGCAGAGAGAATGACAGTTGCAATATCTTCTCTCTTGATCTGTTGGCCGGCTGGGGAGCTATGAAGAGAACTAGGCTCATTTCAAGTTTCTCTGGAGACATCAAGACTTGTAATAGAATACCAGTGATGGAAATTGTCATAGTGCTTGTGCCTTGAGTGTGGATGAGTTGCTCACTGTCAAAATGGCAATCATTACTCAAATAGCCTGAATGGTGTGTGTTACTTGGAAACCTGCTGGGCTTGCAACTTCATTTTGTAAAGTTTTATGATATTTTCGAGAAACTTCAAAATCTGACAAGACAAAATTACTGAAAGAATACAATTACTGCTAAAGAAAAACTCCAGGAAGGGATGAAGACCCTGCAATGTCACCCAGTCCCACTCTGGTCTGAAGTTGATTTTTTTATGATATTGAGGTTTAAGTGGTAAGACCTATCTCTGGGGTTCTGAATTAAATAATAATCAGGAGTAAGATTCTTAGAGAGGACTGTTCATGTCCGGAACAGCCAACAGTGGGCTGAATTTTCCGGTATGTCCCTGGTATGCCATGATTTTCAGCACTAATATCTCTCCACTGTAAGAATCAGTGTCATCTCTGGATTGTGAGATACAACCCCCCCCCCCCTCCAATGGTCTAGCCTAGTAAAAGACAACCGCATTCAAAAGTTATCGTATATACTCGAGTATAAGCCGACCCGAATTTAGGTCGAGGCCCCTAATTTTACCACAAAAAACTGGGAAAATTTATTGACTCGAGTAGAAGCCAAGGGGGGAAATGCAGCAGCTACTAGAAAATTTCAAAATTTAAAATGGTTGAAGTTTTTGGGTGCAGTAATTGCTGGGTGCTGGAGAGGGGGAGGGGGTGTTTTGGTTGTCTGTCTGCCCCTTCCCTGAGCTTGAGGACTTGGCTTTTTCTTCCCCCACTTGGAATTCAGTCTGGCTGAATATAGGGTATCTGCAGTGCTCCTATTAACCTCTTCCTGATGGAACAGGAGCACTGCAGATACCCTATATTCAGTAGACCGGGCACTGTCAGACACAGGGATACCTAAAGTGTTTGTGTTTCACAGTCATTTTCTACTTTTGTGTGTATTCTAGGGAAAGGAGGGATTTACAACTGTTATTATTATTATTTTTTTTTCTTAACTTTTTTTTTTTTTTTTTTGCACTATTTTATAGGAGATTCTATACATTGATATTGTATATCCTTTAATTTTTTTTTATTATTATTTTTTTTTTTTGCTGACTCGGGTATAAGCCGAGGTGGACTTTTTCAGCACAAAAACTGGGCTGAAAAATTTGCCTTATACTTGGCTCACTTGCCACTTGCTCCTTATTCCTTATGGGTTAATTATTACACTTAGTCTAATAGTCCTTATTACTGATATGGACTGTGTATATAATAATAATAATAATTAAATGTGTCTTTTCAAAATGGATCTGGACAAATTCTGTATAGATTGGGGGTTGGGGTGGGGCTCAAAATATTCTCCATTTGGTGGGTACAAGTAAAAAGCCCAGCACTGAAATACCATATAACATTTCAGGAAATCAGTAATGCAGTAGGGAATATTTGGATTTGCTTAACCACTTCCGGACCGCCCATAGACTATATACGTCCGGGAAGTGGTTGCCTAGTTCTGCCAGGACGTACCTGTGTCTCCATCAGAACACAGCAGCTGGACGGAGATCGTGTAGCTGCTTTCACTAGGAGCCGGCTGTAACTTCAGCCGGAGCTCCCAGAGAGAAGACAGGGCAGATTTATTACCTCCCCTGCCTTCTCGATTGCTGTGTATACAGCGCTCAATGATCAGCTCTGCATACTGTGTATACAGCGTGCAGGAGTCTGTATTCCTCCTGTAACTGAGGTTAAATGTAGCAGCCCCAGCTATAGGAGAAATCAGCCTCCAGTACAAAAAAAAAAAGTGATCAGATGTCCCCAAAGGTCTCTTATCACCTTATGGGGACACAATCTGGGAAAAAAATAAAATAAAAATCTAATTAAAAAAGTTTTTTAAAAAATGTTAATAAAATAATAATAAAAAATAAATAAATAATACGCTAATAAAACGCCGTTATTAAAGGTTATAGCCCCGCCCCCGACGACACCATACAAAATAAAAATTACCGTAACGGAGAGGAAAAACTATTTTATAAAGTTTTTCAGTGACACTTTGTGTTATTAAATTAAAAAATATATATATAAATTGAAAACCAGACACAATTTCCCTCCTATTTTGTTTATATTTTAAACATAAAATAAAAATAAAGCCCTATGTGTCCCCGAAAAAAGACGCAAAAATTAATTGACTAAGACATACGAGAAAAATTTTACAGACCTTAAAACCGCACATACATAATAAACCTAAAATGTGTCTGGTCCTGGACCACAAATTGGCCCGGTACTGAAGTGGTTAAAGGGGTTGTTCAGCCAAGAAAAGTGTAAAAAAAAAAAATCAACAACAACAACAACAACAACAACAATGATAAAAACACTTTTATTATAGACTAATAAAGTAATACCAGTAATCTCATCAATTTCACTGCTGCTCCCTATTCTGGTTCCTCCACCACTCTACTGTATTTCCTGTCCTCCAATTGTGACATTCAGATTAAAGATAAGATAATCCTTTAATAGTCCCACAGTGGGAAAATTTCAGTATGTTATAGCAGCATAGTAATACAGGTACAGGATAATACACAGTAATATATTACGGAAGTAGACACACATATGCTGAGAGATATACTAGGAGTCCATAGCCACTAAGAAACAGAAGAAGAAAGAAGGAAGACTTCATAATCATAATCATTTTTTTTCTGTATATAGTGATGTTCGCTTGGTCTGATGTAGATTATACAGCCTGGTCGTGGTTGGAAGGAAGGACCTGCGATAGCGCTCCTTCTCACACTTGGGATGAAGCAGACGGTCACTTACAGTGCTGCCAAGTCCCATGAAGGTCCCATACATGGGGTGGGATTTGTTCTCCCGCATGGAGGTCACCACGGACAGTGTCCTTCTGTCACCCACTACCTGTACTGGCTCCAGGGGGCTCCCCAGGACAGAGCTGGCCCTTCTGATTGGCCTGTCAAGTCTATTTAACTCATTTAACTCAATTTAGACTCATATTGTACATGTGTGTAATAACACCGCACAGCTGGACTCTTTAAGAACTCTTGCGCTTATCCCATCAGGTCCTCTTAATCTCCCTACACATTTGAGACTCCTTGAGGATCAGATAGTGAGATTGCAGTTGACTGCAGGTCGGTGGGGGTTGGGTCTTGGTGTGTGAGGGGAGGGGGGTTGACTGACATGCTGATGAAGGGAGAGTTGCCATGTCACTGCCGCTATCAGTCAATGATAGTAGTGGTAAGCTTTAAGTGACTGCAGTGGCCATATGTAGAGATGACCAAAGCTCTGAAGATTAATTTTATCTCATATTAGGACAAAGCGATCCTCCTGTTCGGATAAAACAGCAAGTGAAATTATTATCCTCTGGGATATCTTCAGACTCCAGAATATAACAGGTGTAGGCCCTGGGGAGGGGTAAAAAATATTCACCTTATGTTACCTCCTCTTGACATCTGTGACTCTCCTGTGATGTTATATGCCTGGAGTCACCACTGAGGCATGTTATCATGCCTCTATGGTGAAAGGGGCACTCCGAAAATCATGACATCATGATGCTCATTGTGCCCAGCCTAGACATCACCAAGAAAGCAGAGACCGAGCACAGACACTGCGAGGATGCCCAAAAGAAGTAACAGAAGGTGATGCAGCAGAGCTGAGTGTGCAGCAGGGTTCAGCACATCTATGATGCATCAGAGCTGAGTGTGCAACAGGGTTCACATCTCTGGTGTAGCAGTGCTGACCATGTGCTCAGCTCGGCTGCATCTCCGGTTTTAGCCGAGCTTTAGCCAGCACTGCTACATCTCGGCATAGGAATGCATTGACCAGCGTTGATTGACCAAATGCTGTACTCTGGTACAGCATTCGGCCAATCAACGCTGGTTCTGCCGGAGGAGGCGGAGTCTAAAATCAGTCCACAGCAGTCACTATTCTGGTCCGATATTAGACTCCGCCTCATCACAGACGAGCCTCTGGCAGAGCCAGCGTTGATTGGCCGAATGCTGTACTCTGTATGGCATTCGGCCAATCAATGCTGGTCAATGCATTCCCATGGGAAAAAGTCAGCTCCCGCATATCTCAAGCTGACAGGGATCCTGCAGGGGCCACTATATAATACTGTGTGTAGGGGCCACGAGGATATAATACTGTGTGCAGGGGCCACTATGGGGCATAATAGTGTGCACAGAAAAGTACTGGGGGGGGGGCGAGTCAGTTGGGAGAGGTCTTTGGCATCGGGGGAGGGGGGCATGGCAAAAGTTCACCACGGGGCCCTGCCATTCCTAGTTACACCACTGATCACAAATGCATGTAATGAGGCCATTTTAACTAGTCCGAGAAACATCTGAAAATTTTAAGTTTCCTTAAGAAACAAACAATTTTGAATATTTGGGTCAAATCCAGTTTGTTACAAACAATTCAACCATCTCTAGTCCTATATTTGTATCAGGATGTCATTTTTTTTTAGGTCAGGAGACAGTAAGTGTTTGAACAGGAGCAACAAGGGAATACTATAGTAAGTATTAATTTTTATTATTTTATTTGGGTTCTAGATTTTAAGGACACACTGATCCAGGGCTTTATACTGACTGCCAGATTGGAGTTGGGAAGGAATTTTTTCCCAATTGGCAATTGGCATGAGCCTCATGTCTCGTTAAAATCTGCTCCCGGTCTCCGTTCATGCAGGTTTCCATTTCCTGCACAAAACAGAGCAGGAGACGAAAACCTGCAGGACTCTTTCAAACCCATTCATTTGAATGTTTTTGAAAGATGTCCAGCCGTGAGCGCCGGTGAGCTCTCCACCGCAAAACTGTTTTTTTTTAAATCAGAGACAGAGTCAGACATGCAATACTCTGTGTCCAGTTTTAAAAAAACGGTTTCGCGGCGGAGAGCATAAAACGCTCACCGGTGCACATGGCCAGACCCGGTCTGACAGATTCTGCATGCAGAAGACGGAAAGCTAAGAAGGGACTAGAGTGAATCTAGCGTCACAGGTAGAGATGAGCGAGTACTATTCAATATGGTATTCAAAATACTCGTACTCGATCGAATACTACTCACTATTCGAATGGAAAAATTTGATGCAGAACCAGCGTTGATTGGCCGAATGCTATACAGTCGGCCAATCAACGCTGGTTCTTCTCCTACCTTTAGAAGTCTTCTCCGCCCAGCGTCCCCGCGGCGTCTTCCAGCTCTGAATTCACTCTGCCAGGCATGGGGCCTGGGCAGAGCCGACTGCGCATGCCCGCGCTACAAGAAAATGGCCGCTTTGACTGTAAGTGGCCATTTTCTTGTAGTGCGGACATGCGCAGTCGGCTCTGCCCAGGCCCGATGCCTGGCAGAGTAAATTCAGAGCCGGAAGACACCGCGGGGAAGCTGCATGGAGAAGATTTCTCGGAGAATCCAGCCCGACCCTCACTCGTGGACTTGGTAAGTTCTATTTGATCGAATGTTGCCTACCCCTGAAACAAGCATTTTTCTCCCATAGAGTATAATAGGATTGGATATTTGATTCGAGTAGTTGCATATTGAGGGGCTACTCAAAACGAATATTGAATATAAAACATTTTACTGTTCGCTCATCTCTAGTCACAGGTTTTTTTTTTGCCTTTCCCTCGATCAATACAATAGGGAATTGTAGGGTTATAGGTTGGACTTGATAAACTGTGTCCTCATCCAACCTCATCTACTATGTAACTATGTAAATATTTATACAATTCCATTTATTTATTTATTTTTTAATTGCAACAACCCCTTTAATCCTGATACAACCTGATAGACAATGAACGTGAAGCCACATAAATACTCTATTCATTGAATGTCTGTGAATGTGAACTTATATTTGTTAACCTTTTTATTGTTCAGGGGTTTGCTTTTTTCCCTTTTTTATGTTTTTTTTCTTAGGCTAGCAATGTGTAGGCAAATTAAGCCGCAGGCTCTACTCCTGGTGGTACCCTTCCGTCAACTCCTTTTTCAGCTTTGCAACCATACTCCTCCCAATACTCGTGGGAAGTATGGTTACAAAGCTGAAACTTATAAATATGTATGGGGAGAGGGTCAGTACGGACACAGGAATATCCTTATACCATGTTTTAGTTATAAGGTGTGTACTTACTATATATAAAATTATGCAAAAAGTATTCCGGCTACTGCGGATGTTTTTGTTTTTACATTACCACTTTCAGATACCTTTTCTTCTTACATAGCAGAATGAGGTTTGGCGGCTCCTTGGAATAAATTTTTTGTCTGTGGCGTACAATATAATTTTGTTTTCAATAGAGAACCTAAAATAGGCAAAGAATGCAAATCAAAAACTATTCCACGCTATTGTTCTGATTTTTTATGTCATATCCCATTGTTTGAATAAAAGCTGTTTCCTTATAAACAATGCACGTATTCTTATTTTACTCTTTATATTCCAGTTATTCTTTTTTTTTGCCCACCTTGGGTTGTTTAAACACATTGTAAAAAGGATTTGTACTTTTCCTATTGAAATCACCTTTGGCTTTGGCTTAAAAAAACTGCATTAAAAACTACAGTACTGTTTGTCCCAAAAACTGTGTGTGACTCAGCTTTCTATATAGTTGTGACTTTTTTGATGCACCTATTTGAGTTGGAGGACATGTCTGCATATCTCTGCAATCATGTACAATAACTCGAATGATTATGACTAGAGAAGAGCAAACAGTAAAATGTTTGAGATTCGATATTCGTTTCGTGTAGCCCCTCAATATTCGACTACTCGAATCGAATATCGAACCCTATTATAGTCTATGGGGGAAAATGCTCGTTTCAGGGGTAGGCAACGTTCGATCAAATTACACTTACCAAGTCCACGAGTGAGGGTCGGGCTGGATCCTTCGAGAAGTCTTCTCCTTGCAGCATCCCCGCGGCGTCTTCCGGCTCTGAATTCACTCTGCTAGGCATCGGGCCTGGGCAGAGCCGACTGCGCATGTCCGCACTACAAGCTGGCATGTGCAGTCGGCTCTGCCCAGGCCCGATGCCTGGCAGACTGAATTCAGAGCTGGAAGACGCCGCGGGGAAGCTGCACGGAGAAGACTTCTAAAGGTAGGAGAAGAACCAGCGTTGATTGGCCGACTGTATAGCATTCGGCCAATCAATGCTGGTTCTGCATCAAACTTTTACATTCGAATAGCGGGTGGTACTCGATCGAGTACGAGTATTTCGAATACCGTAGTATTCGATCGAATATCTACTCGATCGAGTACTACTCGCTCAACTCTAATTATGACTTTCTTGAGACTGGGCAAGACAAGAGTTAAATTGTAAAATATCTACAGTACACAATATTTGGAATAATCTCTGTCATGGTCTTTCTATTAAAGGGATTGTCTAGGAAACAGCATCACACCTGTCCATTGGTTGTCCATTGAGTCTGTATCTCAGATCCAACAAAGGATTATTCCCATTTTGGCAAGTCACTGTGAGATGGGAAAAACCCAGGTGGAACATATGGAAGCAGGTGAGCTGCGCTGCTCACACGACGGGGAATGAGAGCTATGGAAGAAGCGTAGCACAGCAACACTGTCTCCATACCTCCACAGTTAGGCCCCTAGCACACGAGGGGCAGGGTTATTGAATGGTGATCGCAGAAGCACGGCCGCGAAACCGGATGGAATAGGACCTGTCCTGGGTTTTGAAGTCTGGACTATTGGGGCGCACATGGCTCCGTGTAATTCAAAGTCATGTGCATGGGCCAAACAAATGAATGGATCAGTGTGCTATCAGGGAAAAACCCAGGTTGGACATGTACATGGGCAGTTATGGAAACAGCACAAAATCTACTACATTGTGGGCCCCATTCACATCTATTGGAGTTATGGAAACAGAGGAAGAACGCATTGCTCAACTGTTTCTGTGGTCAGGACTTATGAGCAGTTAAACACTTTAAAAGGGGATTGTTTTTTTGTTTTTGTTTTTTTAACCTAGGGAGTCTTAAAATAGCAAACACTATATGCGCACCTCTCTGTTTGGGCAGGAGATCAGTAGGGGGATCTAAGGTCTTCTTGACCTTTGGCCTGCACATGATCCCATCAGTCAATCAGGGGCGTAGCAATGATGTTCTGTTCATCAACCACTAAATCCCCAGCCAAATGGACAGGCAAGTATATAGTGTTTATTATTTTAAGTTTCCATAGAAATTAATAAAAATAAAAAAAAACTGAAATACCCCTTTAAGTCCTTAGCGACATCTGACACATGTCGTGGATCTGAATTATTCCAAAATTGCATTCGCCCAGGACAGACAAGACAGGTGCCAGGTGACATCCACTGGAGGCTTTTCCAGAATCACAGGTTATACTGACCCCAGAAATGAATTTGTCATATTCTGTGGTCAGTAGCGACTGCAGTACTGAGCATTTGGAGCCTGCTTGCCCCACTGAGCTCATAGGATACAATCAACTTTGTCAGGGTGGTCTCGGCTTGAGCCTTGTGAAGGTTCCCCGGCCACCATGGTAGTATTCCTATTCCGCCCTGCCTCTGGCCCTGCTTAGCTGTGGCTATATCGCATGAGCCTGAACCGTTCATCACTTTCTCATGGTACTTCTCACTCATCCTCACCATATTGTCAGACTTTCAGATTTAATATCTACTTTCTGGCTTTGTGTAAATCATTTAATCTCATCTCCCAGTAACTACTGTGACATCCCCAGAGCCCTGAATATTAAAACTTAAAACCTCTCTGTTCGAGCTGAAATTCTTTTCTCCCAACTCTAAATAGAATTTAGGTAGTTTAAGTATTCTGAGTCCCAAGGTGTTCTGTGAATGGCTTTACATTCCTCTTGCATTGCAATGCCCTGCGCTTTTTATTATAACTAATCATATTTAAGGTTCTAGAACTTAAGAAGAATTTGGTAAAATCACACAATGTTTCAATAGTCTTCGTATTTAAAGGAGAACTACCAGACTGTCTTGTGTATCTACACTTGCTTTAGTTTATTACAGGTTGACATTGCAGAACCTTCTGGGCCAAGACAAAGGTTCTAAACTTCTTACAATTCTAGGGCTGAGAAGATGGGGAAGAGACTACTTAGACACTTAGGGGACATTATACTTTGTGCAAGCACTAAGTGGTGCATTATACTCTGTACGGGAGTTCCAAGGGCACCAAGGAAGCAGTATAGTGTGCGGGAACTCTAAGGTGATCATTAGACTCTGTGGGGGCACCAAGGGGCACATCATACTCTGTGGGGCACTTAAGTAGCACTATACTGTGGCGGAACTAGGATAGAATTGCACTGTATTGGGGGACTAAAGTGACATTTTATAACAATAACAAAGGGTTGAGCTTCCCCATGGTATATTTTGTCTGGTTCCTGAATCCCTACCACCCCTACCATTGCGGCCTACAGCAATGTCATGTTAACATGTGAAGGCTACAGTGTTCACATACCATCCTGGATGGTAGGATACTTAGATAGGGAGAGGACCAAGCAAAAGTTGGTACTAGAATGGCTTTTGGAAACAATTTATTGTTTCTGGTATTGGTATACTGGTATTGGTATACTGGTTTCTGGTATGGTATTTTGGGAGCCAGTCTTAATAAATGGCCCGAAAGGTACTTTTCATAACTCAGGTGCAACTCCCCTGCACCAGAATAGAGATCTATGCCAATTAGGAATGGGATTAGAGAACTGGCTTAAGTTATAGTGAATATGTTAGGCGGAGTTGCCCTGGCCCTGGCCGATCCTGCTCCCCATCCCTCTTCACCTACATTCACACAGTGTGATGAGAGATACACAGATGGGGAGAAGAACTTCTTCCAAATTTGTGCTGTAGTACCATCCCTCTACATGTCAATGTACCGTAACTAATATTATTATTATTATTATTATTATTATTATTATTATTATTATTATTAATTTTATTATTATTATTATTATTATTATTATTATTATTATTATTATTATTATTATTATTATTTATAGATGTCAATGTTCTTGTTATAAAATTACATTGCAATTGAAATAATAATAATAATAATAATAATAATAATAATAATAATAATATTCTTTATATAGGTATTAGAGATGAGCGAGTAGTATTCGATCGAGTAGGTATTCAAAATACTCGTACTCGATTGAACACTACTAGCTGTTTGAAGTTTAAGGTTCGATGCAGAACCAGCGTTGATTGGCAGAATGCTATACATTCTGCCAATCAACGCTGGTTCTTCTCTTACCTTTAGAAGTCTTCTCCGCGCAGAGTCCCCGTGGCGTCTTCCGGCTGGAATTCACTCTGCCAGGCATCCGGCCCCGATGCCTAGGCAGAGTGAATTCCAGCCGGAAGAAGACGCGGGGACGCTGCGCCGGGAGAAGACTTCAAGGAGAATCCAGCCCGACCGTCACTCGTGAACTTGGTAAGTATGATTTTATCGAATGTTGCCTACCCCTGAAACGAGCATTTCCCCCCATAGACTATAATGGGGTTCGAAATCCGTTCGAACAGTCGAACAGTGTGCGGCTGTTCGAATCGGATTTTGAACCTTGGACATTTTAGTGTTCGCTCATCTCTATTCTTGTTATAAAATTGTGTTGCAATTGCATTAATAATAATAATAATTATAATAATAATAATAATAATAATAATAATAATAATAAAATGATAATATAACAATAGTTTAATACATAAGTATAAATAATCCCTAAGGCCACCCAACAGATTCAACCAAATGGAAAGATACTAAAATGACTGCAATTTTATAACAAGGACATTCACACATTTAGTAGATCAGGTAGATAAGCAATGCTTCTTCATTATCCGAAATCTGTAATGCATTTACACATTTCCAAGGTGTCCAAAGTAAAATGGTCTTGGAGACAGGGAGAAGGTGCAGACATCAATAAAGCGTCTGCATGAAGTGTTTGCAAAAACTTGTTATTGTACATAATTTCTGCCTGGTTCCATTGACACTGGTAGAAAATTACATGTTTTTCACACAACCTGATCAATATCAATTTTCAAATGTAATATTGACCGGGGGAGTTTTTTGAAATTCAAATCTAACAATAGTATTCCTTTGTAATTTCCTTGTTGCTAATAAAAGTGCTATTGTTGTTGACCTATGTATTGTCAAATTCTATCGATTCAACGGGAAAGCAATGGTGCCTTCCATTTTGCGAACCTAGAAAGGATGTGGAGAATTTCTATGCGCGATGAATCATGAACACAGACTTATAATTACTGACAGGGCTTTCTCCATATTTTAACAGTCTCTACTATTTAATCAATACCAGTTTTGTAGCGTAAATGCATTTCTGAGAAGTATGAATACAAAGCAGCATGGCGAAGACTAAAATTAAACTGTTCAATGAAAGGAGTTCATTTTTCTATTGATGCGTGTCACTCTCCTTTCTTCGGAGTTTAAGTGACATGGAAAGTTTTAGTTATTTTCACATCTATAATAGAATGAAATGCAATTTTAAATATTGTTTAACAGAAAAACGGATGGCGAGCAGTCAATCAACATGGCAGATAGAGAAGAGAGGTGGAGATGGTTATTGGCTATTCTTGGGTAGAAGTTTTCCATACTATAGAGTCAATGTTAGGCAGTACTTTACAGTACCTGTAAAGTCAATGAGATTCTGGCTAAACCCATCCACCCAATGGGAAAAGAAAAAACAAAAACAAAAAAAAAACACTGCAGTGAAGGGTTTTTTATTAGAGATGAGCGAACACTGTTTGGATCAGCCAATCCGAACAGCACGCTCCCATAGAAATGAATGGAAGCACCTGTGATGCTGACTTTGCCGCCGGCCGGCGTCACAGGTGCGCTCATCTCTATTTTTGAATAACGTATCATATCAATTTTACCTGTGGAAACTTTTGAGATTTCCCAGGCCAACCACCAATCAGCTGTTTGAAGAGAGTTGTGACTCTTTGCACGAAACCAAACTCTGCATGGTAGATTTTACAGTGGCTATGTTTAGTATCGCAGTTTAGTTCCATTCACTTGAGCTGTGAACAGGCTGATGAATCTGATGTGTTGCGGGGCCACATGGTGGCTCAGTGGTTAGCCCTGCAGCGCTGGAGTCCTGGTGTTCAAATCCCGCCATGGGCAAAAAACCATCTGCAAGGAGTTTGAATGTTCTTCCCGTGTTTGCATGGATTTCCATCCCATATTCCAAAAAAAGACATACTGCTAGGGAAAAATGTACATTGTGAGCTCTATGTGGGGCTCACAATCTACATTTAAAAAAAAAAAAAAAAAGAATCTGATGTGTTGTGGTCTGTGAAGTGGAAGCACCACTCATGGATCGTCACTGCTACTTCAAACCCCTAATAGTTGGGGGAGTCTTGGATGTTGAACCCTACTTATCCTCAAGTGATGGCCTATTCTGAAGGATAGAATACCAATTTATAAGCCCATAAAACTCTTTTAAGCTGCTGTGCAGGTTCAATGTATATACCCGCCAATCACCTAATGTGTACAGGGTATCCAAGATAAGATGAAGATGTTGTATTTTGACATGTCTGGTGTCTTTGTTCTCAGTAACATACTATAAGATGCTGCTAGAGGTGTCTCTATTATAGATGAGCGAACACTAAAATGTTTGGGGTTCGAAATCCGATTCGAACAGCCGCTCACTGTTTGACTGTTCGAATGGGTTTCAAACCCCATTATAGTCTATGGGGGGAAATGCTCATTTCAGGGGTACGCAAAATTCGATTGAATTCTACTTACCAAGTCCATGAGTGAGGGTCGGGCTGGATTCTTCTCCCTGCGCAGCGTCCCCGCGTCCTCTTCCAGCCTTGAATTCCCTCTGCTAGGCATCGGGCCCGGGCAGAGCCGACTTCACATGCCCGCACTACAAGTGGACATGCACAGTTGGCTCTGCCCAGGCCCGATGCCTGGCAGAGTGAATTCAGAGCTGGAAGAGGACGTGGGGACGCTGCGCAGGGAGAAGACTTCTAAACGTAAGAGAAGAACCAGCGTTGATTGGCAATGTATAGCGTTCTGCCAATCAAAGCTGGTTCTGCGTCGAATCTTAACTTCGAACAGCTAGTAGTACTCGATCGAGTACGAGTATTTCAAATACCGTAGTATTCGATCGAATACCTACTCGATTGAGTACTACTCGCTCATCTCTAGTCTCTATGCAGAACACATATACAATTATACAGTATATATGCAAGACTGAGTTGAATATTCCCGTTTCATGTTTGGCCAAGATGGATATTTAGGGCTTATTCTCCCATCCACCAGGTTCCAAGTTATGTAAATTATTAGAAATGAGCGAGTAGTGAAATATTCGAAAATTCGAAATTAAATTTGAGTAGACCTCAATATTCGACTACTTGTTCGAATATTGAATCCCATTATAGTCTATGGGAAAAACATGCTCGTTTCAAGGAAACCAAAATTCGACCAATTGTAGTCACCAAGTCCACAATGACACCTCACAAAATGATATCAACACCTCTGGAATGCAACTGGGAAAGCAGGGGAAGCATGCCTGGGGGCATCTAACACGCCCAAGTCCCAATTTTATTATTATTGCTACTGATTTATTTTATTTTATTTTTTTTTAAATGTAGATTGTGAGCCCCACATAGAGCTCACAATGTACATTTTTCCCTAGCAGTATGTCTTTTTTTTTTTGGAATATGGTATGGAAATCCATGCAAACACGGGGAGAACATACAAACTCCTTGCAGATGGTTTTATGCCCTTGGTGGGATTTGAACACCAGGACTCCAGCGCTGCAAGGCTGCAGTGCTAACCACTGAGCCACCGTGTGGCCCCGGACTGCTACTGATTTAGCCAGCCAATGACTGTATCCATTTTTTCCAGTTCCTATGTTGTCTTTCTTCCTGTCCTACCTTCCCTGCATAGTTATTGGTGTCAAAAAAGTGGCAGTGAAGGTGGGAGCGGAATCGACCAAGTATGAGTATTTCAAATACCGTAGTATTCAACTGAATACCTACTGGATCGAATACTACTCACTCATCTCTATAAATTATACAATGCGGCTGTTCTACGCTCTTTTTCCATAACTTCAAGAGTTATGGAAATACTATAGTCCACTGTGCTATGCTATTTATGTAACTCTTATTTATTATTATTTATTGGTCTCTTTGGGAATACAGAACTATTCACATGCCATGAGAATAACCCTTTAACCCCTTCCCGACATGCGCCGTAATAGTACGGCGCATGTCGGGTCTGTAACTATGGCGACCGCCTGGGAGCCGGGCGGCCGCCATAGCCGCCGGGTGTCTACTGCTTTAAGCAGTAGACAACCGGCTCTAATGCCTCCGATCGGTCCCCGGACCGATCGGAGGCATTAACCCCTCCGGCGCCACGGTCAAAGGCGCCGGAGGCGCCATTTTCCCGGCGGCGCATGGGCGCCGCCATTTTGGCCGGGATCGCCGGCTCCTGGAGCGTGCTCCAGGGCTGACATCCCGTTGCCATGACAGCCGGGAGCCTTGTACAGGCTCCCAGGCTTGTCTGCAAAGCCTCTCTTTTGCAGGCTGGTCTATGCAGCCTGCAAAAGAAAGGATGCTTTTTTGCAATGCATTGCAATGCATTAGCATTGTAATGCATTGCATTAGTGATCAGACCCCCTGGGGTTCAACACCCCTAGGGGGTCTAATAAATGCAAAAAAAAATTAAAAAAAAAGTTAAAAAAAATATAAAAAAATATAAAAAGAATTAAAAGTTCAAATCACCCCCCTTTCCCTAGAACACATATAAAAGTAGTTAAAAACTGTGAAACATATACATGTTAGGTATCCCTGTGTCCGAAATCGCCTGCTCTACAAATCTATAAAAATATTTTTCCTGTTCGGTAAACGCCGTAGCGGGAAAAATAGTCGAAAGTGCCAAACCACCGTTTTTTCACTGTTTTGATTCTGGTAAAAATTTGAATAAAAAGTGATCAAAGCAATAACATTTCCCGAAAATGGTAGAACTAAAAAGTACACCCGGCCCCGCAAAAAAAGACGCCCTATGCAACCCCGTACACTTACGTATAAAAAAGTTACGACCGTCGGAATATGGCAACTTTTAGAAAAACATTTTTTTAACACAGTTTTGGAATTTTTTTTAGGGGTCAAAATGTAAATAAAACCATATAAATTTGGTATCCCTGGAACCGTACCGAAACACAGAATATAGGGGACATGTCATTTTGGCTGCACAGTGAACGCCGTAAAACCAAAGCCCGTAAGAAAGTCACAGAAATACATTTTTTCTTCAAATCCACCCCATTCTGAATTTTTTTCCTGCTTCCCAGTACATTATATAGAATAATTAATGGCGGCATCATGAAGAAAAATTTGTCCCGCAAAAATTAAGACCTCATATGGCTCTGGGAGCGGAGAAATAAAAAAGTTATGGGGTTTAGAAGGAGGGGAGTCAAAAATGAAAAACGAAAAACGAAAATCAAAAAATGCCATCGGCGGGAAGGGGTTAAGCTGGCCATAAACATTAGACTGAGAGTGTCTGAATCTGAAGATATTAGCAATACTGGCCAACCGTCCAATGTGTATAGGGTCCTCCTGACTTCCTCCCACAGTAAATTTCAAGGGAGACTTTATTAGGTTGTTTTTAATTAGAGGAGACATCACTGAGCTGGTCATACACATTGGATTCCTTTTAGATTAGCCAACCATCAAAGAAGGATAGGTCATAACTTGCCGATGGGTGATTGGTGTGTGTGTGGTGGTGGTGGTGGTGGTGGTGGTGGTGGGGATGACTACTAGTGTTCTCACCGGTCCTGAGAATGGTGAAATAGCATCTTATCTTGCTTCTATGAAGGGAGCAGAAAATCGTGAATGCACACTTCCACCCCACTCATTCTCTAGGCTACTGTCGGAGCTAGCCGAGTGCTGTAACCAGCAATCTTCACCAGTCCCATAGAGAATGAACAGAGTGGTAAAGTTCCTAGAACATTCAGCCTGATACTATATCATTTTAATCTTGTATTCTGGATTTCAATACACTCTAAGCTCAACCCCAAATATTCTAACTACCAGAAACCTTTACAATCGGCATGTATTAAATACCTACTCAGTTAAACAGCTAAGGATAGATTCCTCATCTGTATGCATAAAACGTGCATAAATAATAAAAGAATATTAACCGTAATAAATATTAGTGGCTACACAATGTGTTGACAAAGCCTCATAAAAGAAAGAAAATCACGTTTCTAATTTTTGAGCAAGTAATAAATCCATAAATGTAACAACATGTTCACCTTTATGTTCTAACTTGTCTCGATGTATGAAGAGATGACAACTTATCATTGGGAATGAATACCTTCCAATTTACCAGCCTGAATTAGCCGCCTAATTATATAGTTACTCTCTAACCCTCTGTGAATGGCAGGCAGGTTCCGAGTGAGTCATACGTGTTCTCTTCAGAATTTGGCGCTCTACTTCATTATTTTTGTACTTGCATCTTCTACTCACTGTTGGATTTTATGCTTGTATTATATGGGGAAGTTCAATTGTCTATATATTCATTCAACCGTAAGAGGAGGCTGCTCACACTAGTTCTGTGGTTATTCCTTGGAGGGAAACATGTATAAAGATATATAGTCATGAGAAAAACAAGGTCCAGGACATTTGGCTCTTAGAAAGTCTTACATTGAGGGGAAAAAAAACCTCAAGTGAACTATAACATGCCGCAAATTCCACCGTGTCATTGTAATTTAACCAAAACTAGGCCAAAATGGAACTGCCATGTGGTGCTACATGAAACATGGATCCGCCTCAAATTTGTCTCATAAAACGCCTCCAAATTATTTCAATGGGAGTCAGTAGCAGGCAAAAAACCCCACAACAACATGGCCGATTCTGCCTTGAAAAACCCATTGAAATCAAGCAAGACGTGTTACTTGATGCATTTTTTGACACGGTTTTTGCAAAAATTGCATCAAAAACTACAAGTGTTTTTTTTAAAGGGAAGTTTCCAGGTCCATACAGTCTGCTGGAGCAAAAAAAAAAAACGCCACCATGCTTGACAGTTGGTATGAGGTGAATACGCTGTACACTTTGGTCTTATCTGTCCATAGGACATTGTTCCAGATGCCATGTGGTTTGATCAGATGCAACTTTGTAAACTTTAAGGCCATGCGGGGGGCTATGCATGTTATCACACTCTGACGTCTCAGTTTCATCTTGTTACCGTGTGTGTCAATATGATGGAACCATAATGCCAGTGTATGGCCACCCAAGTGACAATCGCAGTCCTCAGCAGTGGTGCAGGGGCATATTTACTTCATCAAGATGGCAGAAGAACCCAAAAACAGGACTGGACCACCGAAGAGCCAAAGATGCTTGACGGATGAATAGCATTTTTTACTATTTTTATTTGCCCAGTCTCTATTTTAATTTGGGTCCTAAAGAGAAAAGGAAACATTCAATTTGGACCAATTTGAAAGAATGTTCTTGTCCAAACTGAGCAAATCTGTCCCAAAGGAAGTTCACTTATTGGGCTGATCACATGGATGTGCTGAACAGAAAGGGTCACACCAGGCTCTACCTGCTCAGGAGGGTGAGGGCATTTGGGGTCCATGGGGCACTTCTTAGGGCCTTCTTCAACTCTTCAACTCGGTGGTAGCATCAGCCATCTTCTTCAGAGTGGCCTGTTGGGGGTGTAATATACCAGCCAGGGATAGAAATAGACTTGACGGGCTGATTAGAAGGGCCAGCTCTGTCCTGGGGAGCCCCCTGGACCCAGCACAGGTGGTGGGTGACAGAAGGATACTGTCCGTGGTGAGCTTCATGCTAGAGACCAACTCCCATCCCACGTATGAGACCGTGATAGCACTGGGCATCACTGAAAGTGACCGACTGCTTCACCCCAAGTGTGAGAAGGAGCGTTATCAGCAGTTCTTCCTCCCAAACGTGGTGAGGCTACATAATCTACTTCATAAGTGACGATCACTCCGCACAGAGAACTAAATGATCCTGAAGTCTTCTTTTTCTTTAGCTGCTATGACTCCTAGTATTTTCTCAAATCTGCTATTCTTAGCTTATGTGTGTCTCCTTCTGCAATATATTACTGTTTATTACCCTGTGTCCGTATTATCATGCTGCATTAACACACTGATATTTCCCTATGGTGGGACTATTAAAGGATTATCTTATCTTATCTTATCACTACCCTTAATAATATATATATATATATATATATATATATATATATATATATATATATACTGTATATGCCACTTATGTCACTGGATGGTATCAGATTTTTGCATTCTAAAAAGTCTTTACAAATTTCCAAAGAGCAGAAAATGAGTTGCCTATGGAGCTGCAGAGACTCCATGCGAATCCATATAGCCTCCATGGAGACATCTCCGAGGCATACAGCCAAAAACTGCTTATGAGTAAAATACACTACCACGGGAAAAGGATAAGAACCTCACAAGGTAGGAGGATTTTTTTTTTTTTTTTTTATCAAGGATAGAATTTCTCTTTAAGCAGTCCCCTCTATTCTGATAGAAAGTGAGATAGAAAAGGGAAAGGACGGGGATGCTGATGAAAGCAGATGCATAGTGTGAGAGGTCTGCAGATCCCGAATGAACAAGCAGCTCACAGCTACAACACATGACTAATTTAGTAAAATTTCTGCCTCCTGCTGACTATTTAATCAAGCCAGCATGGGAAGAGCGAAGAAGAAAGAGTCAGCTGAAGATAAAGGCGTTTTTTACACTGTCAGAGCAGAAACTCCAGTCAGTCAAGAAAGTCACTTCTGTTAGTTCATCTACCAGGCCTCGGTTTTATATACAGTCCTATGAAAAAGTTTGGGCACCCCTATTAATCTTAATCATTTTTAGTTCTAAATATTTTGGTGTTTGCAACAGCCATTTCAGTTTGATATATCTAATAACTGATGGACACAGTAATATTTCAGGATTGAAATGAGGTTTATTGTACTAACAGAAAATGCGCAATATGCATTAAACCAAAATTTGACCGGTGCAAAAATATGGGCACCTCAACAGAAAAGTGACATTAATACTTAGTAGATCCTCCTTTTGCAAAGATAACAGCCTCTAGTCGCTTCCTGTAGCTTTTAATCAGTTCCTGGATCCTGGATGAAGGTATTTTGGACCATTTCTTTCTACAAAACAATTCAAGTTCAGTTAAGTTTGATGGTCGCCGAACATGGACAGCCCGCTCTCAAATGATCTGAAAACAAAGATTGTTCAACATAGTTGTTCAGGGGAAGGATACAAAACGTTGTCTCAGAGATTTAACTTGTCAGTTTCCACTGTGAGGAACATAGTAAGGAAATGGAAGACCACAGGGACAGTTCTTGTTAAGCCCAGAAGTGGCAGGTCAAGAAAAATATCAGAAAGGCAGAGAAGAAGAATGGAGAGAACAGCCAAGGACAATCCACAGACCACCTCCAAAGAGCTGCAGCATCATCTTGCTGCAGATGGTGTCACTGTGCATCGGTCAACTATACAGCGCACTTTGCACAAATAGAAGCTGTATGGGAGAGTGATGAGAAAGAAGCCGTTTCTGCATGTACGCCACAAATAGAGTTGCCTGAGGTATGAAAAAGCACATTTGGACAAGGCAGCTTCATTTTGGAAACAAAAATTGAGTTGTTTGGTTATAAAAAAAAGGCGTTATGCATGGCGTCCAAAAAGAAACAGCATTCCAAGAAAAACACATGCTACCCACTGTAAAATTTGGTGGAGGTTCCATCATGCTTTGGGGCTGTGTGGCCAATGCCGGCAGCGGGAATCTTGTTAAAGTTGAGGGTCGCATGGATTCCACTCAGTATCAGCAGATTCTTGAGAATAATGTTCAAGAATCAGTGACGAAGTTGAAGTTACGCCGGGGATGGATATTTCAGCAAGACAATGATCCAAAACACCGCTCCAAATCCTCAGGCATTCATGCAGAGGAACAATTACAATGTTCTGGAATGGCCATCCCAGTCCCCAGACCTGAATATCATTGAACATCTGTGGGATGATTTGAAGCGGGCTGTCCATGCTCGGCGACCATCTAACTTAACTGAACTTGAATTGTTTGTCCAAAATACCTTTATCCAGGATCCAGGAACTGATTAAAAGCTACAGGAAGCGACTAGAGGCTGTTATCTTTGCAAAAGGAGGATCTACTAAATATTAATGTCACTTTTCTGTTGAGGTGCCCATACTTTTGCACCGGTCAAATTTTGGTTTAATGCATATTGCGCATTTTCTGTTAGTACAATAAACCTCATTTCAATCCTGAAATATTACTGTGTCCATCAGTTATTAGATATATCAAACTGAAATGGCTGTTGCAAATACCAAAATATTTAGAACTAAAAATGATTAAGATTAATAGGGGTGCCCAAACTTTTTCATAGGACTGTACGTAGCAATGGCTTTAGTGCTATATGGGTCTGTCTGAGTGGTGGTATACTTCATTATTGTGCATTTATGCCACCCATCCTATATCTGAGCATCAATACACATGTGTCTCCGCATATTTCATGCGTAAGCCGAGCAGAAACTACACAGATCCCATTATAGTCTATGGGGTCTGCGGATTTCCCAGGTAAACGCATTTTAATGTGTATAGGTTTCTATTTGGGAACCATTTGGTTCCCAAGGGTACTTACCAAATGGAAAACTGAAAGCAGATGTGAATAGGACCTAACAAAAGTAAAGAAACAAAGTTAAGTATAGTAATTATTGTATTAGAAAATTGCTTTTGTTGCAACCACACACATCCTAAGAAAAGTATTGGGATAAGGCTTTATGTTTCCAATTGGGACATGGACGTTGGTAAGCCACCAGTAGAAGGAGAAGAAGACGAGTATGACTAGTAGTAGTGGTTGTTCTTTATTGGTGCTGTCAGCGTACAGTTTCATAGGACTTTTACACTATAGTCTGAGGTTTACTAGGACAATAATATTATAGTTTGCCGTCCACTGGAACATTTGTCTCTATATGTTCTTGTCACCCAAAATCTATATTTACTTCAGCCATAGACAGGGAGCTGAACTTCATGTCATTCATTATCATCTTCACACACTGCACCAGCTGCACTAGTATCTTCAGTATCTTCTATGGGCTACCACCTACCTCACCTAACACCATATTACATGCCTTGTATAGCTGACCGGGATGTGTCGTCTTCACCTCCTCTGAGGATATTCCACAGGCCTTGAATTAGGAACATGTTGTGATGACTTCTCTGTGTCATGTACTTTCTTACATATAGAGGCTGATGTTATACCCTGGCTATTGTTGGGCTTCAGGTGGATGCTTCTATAGAATAGACTTCTTTCTTCCGCACCCAATCAAGAAAACAAACATTATGACAGAAATCTAATGGATTGTAGACTATGAACACTATGGTAGACCGTACATTATGGTAGCAACTTCCTTATTAGTAGTTGTCATGTTAGTAATAATCACACTAAAAATAATAGGGAAACTCATGAACTACAAAGATCCTGAGATAAAAGTGAGAAGACTGTAGAGGACCAAAGCCAAAATTGTACCTATGTTGGTCATAGCTCAAGGTACCATCAAAAAATAAAGAAAAAAAAAACAATATATCTCATATTTATCTATCTATATATTTATTTGAGAATCTCCAAGCTCATGCTAAAAGGTCCAGACCACATCCATATCCTTAGAAGGTTATTGTGTTAAGGCCCTATAGTCCTGGCTAAGACATGACCCCACCTTAAAGGGATTCTACCACTAAACCAACAATTTTTTTATAATTAAACATCAGAATAGCCTTAAGAAAGGCTATTCGTCTCCTACCTTGCTCAGTCGCCTCCGGCCCGCCATTCCGTAGAAATACTGTTTTTTACTGGTATGCAAATGAGTTCTCTCGCAGCAATGGGGGCGGGCCCCAGTGCTCAAACGGCAATGGGGGCATCCCCAGTACTGCCAGAGAACTGTCTTCAGCAACGCCTCCATCTTCAGCTGCAACCGCCTCTTCTGTCTTCTGTCTGGGTCAAACTGTGATAGCAAAAAAAGGTACAAAAAGGTTCAGCTCACCCACAGGTTGATTTCAGACATCGGCTTAAACTGTGATGCCTGCACAGTTGGCTCTGCCAGTGAGACACCAGCAAAGACGAGTGTGCATGCCGGCTGGTGGCCATTTTTAGGAGGCTGCTCCTGTATTGAACTACAAGAGCAAGAGCGGCCTCCCTACTTGTGTCTCACTGGTAAAGCCGACTGTGCAGTTGACCCAGACGGAAGACGACGAGAGAAGGGGAGGATGCAGCTAAAGATGAAGGCGTCGCTGGAGACAGGTCTCTGGCAGCAATGGGGACGCCCCCATTGCCGTTGGAGCACTGAGATCCGCCCCCATTGCTGTGAGAGAACTCATTTGCATACCGGTAAAAAATGGTATTTCTACGGAACGGCGGGCTGGAGGTGACTGAGCAAGGTAGGAGACGAAGCAAGGTAGGTGACTGAGCAAGTTTGGAGACGAAGAGCCTTTCTTAAGGCTATTCTGACGTTTAATTAGAAAAAAATGTTGGTTTAGTGGTAGAATCCCTTTAAGCTATCTATGGTACACTGAGATATTCTAAAATAAATAAATAAATAAATAAAAATAATAATAATAATACTTTTTGTATTATTATTATTATTATTATTATTATTATTATTATTATTATTATTATTATTATTAATAATGAATTATCCCCTAACAACCATTCTCCTTCCCCTACACATGTGCAAAATGGAAAAAGCAAAGTCTTGCTATACAAAAACAACAGCAAAATTCCTTTCATTAGCATAAAAATAAAAAGTTACGGCCAGTTTACTAGCACAAATGTAAAACACATGTCTGGCCAAAATACATGTGGTATTAATGGGTTAACCCCATACTATAGATTCTTACTCAATATTCACATTGCTGTTTCACTCCAGTTACCACCCAACCATTGACTACAATGCAGAACACTTTGTTACTCTTCATTATTGGCCGCTTTTGGGAAAAAAAAAACAAAATGTTTTTGTCTCCGTTCATATTCTCTTAGGATATTGTTTTCCGCTATGGGGTTTTCATTTGCATTTTCCTACAAAATGGAGCCAAATAATTCATTCTTCCTTGTTTACCGAAGCCATTTCCTATTCAAAATTCATGTTCCACCATTGATTTGGAGTCTAACCGCGCAGCGCTGTATAATGCGTTTCCTGTTCTGACACAATTTGGAATACCAATTTGTAAGACAGACACATAAAAATGTAATATATTGTGTTGAAGCAAAGTTTCTTTGAAAGTAAGAAGCATGCAACTCTCTGCCTGTTATTACCATTTCTTGCTGGAGGAGCCTGGGACAAAGTTAACTTGGTCTTAAATCCAATCTCCAGGAAAATAAATGTTCACTCAATTGAGATAAATCGCAGCAGTTTAAATAAATGTCTAACAGGGAAAAAAAATCAATTTATTAGCAAATGCTCTGAAATGAAACCAAATTTAAGCCCTTGTTATCGTGAATATTAGATGTCTACTTTTTTTTTTGGATATGAATGAAATTGTTATTCACAGTTTTGTTCGGATAGTGAAAAAAAGAAAGAAAAAAAAAACCTGAATTTGATTTGATGGTACACAAGACAGATAAACAGGAGGGGACAACGTGATGTACGAATCAGATATTTATAGAACATCAAGAGCGTTGGTGAGACAAAAGGATAAAATGTAGAATTTTAGAGAATTTTGTAATCGTAGTACAGGAGTAATGGGGTGTCCCGAGAGGCTGTCCACTATGGACAATCCCTTTATCCAGTAAAAGGTGCCCTCCTTCACATGGGGTGCGCAGTCGCACAACTCTGAACTTATAGGGAATGTAATGTCAACTGTCCTGGAAGAATTAGGTCACAGTTCATATTAATTATTGGGTTGTTCATGTAATGAACAGTCATGTTAGGACCTTCAGATGTTATTGGCAGTGACTGCAACACTTTGGGTAATAAGTATAGATGAGCAAGTACTATTCGATCGAGTAGGTATTCGATTGAATACTACGGCATTCAAAATACTCATACTCGATTGAGTACCACTCGCTAATCAAATGGAAAAGTTTGATGCAGAACCAGCATTGATTGGCCGAGTGCTATACAGTCGGCCAATCAACGCTGGTTCTTCTCCTACCTTTAGAAGTCTTCTCCTTGCAGCGTCCCCGCGGTGTCTTCCGGCTCTGAATTCACTCTGCCAGGCATCAGGCCTGGGCAGAGCTGATTGCGCATGCCCGCTTGTAGTGCGGACATGCGTAGTCGGCTCTGCCCAGGCCCGATGCCTGGCAGAGTGAATTCAGAGCTGGAAGATGCCGCGGGGACGCTGCACGTAGAAGACTTCTCGGAGGATCCAGTCCGACCCTCAGTCGTGGACTTGGTAAGTATAATTTGATCGACGTTGCCTACCCCTGAAACAAGCATTTTCCCCCCATAGACTATAATAGGATTCAATATTCAATTTGAGTAGTCGAATATTGAGGGGCTACTCGAAACCAATATCGAATCTTGAACATTTTACTGTTCGCTCATCTCTCTTAATAAGTAGAGATGAGCGAGTACTATTCGAAACGGCCGTTTCGAATAGCACACACCCGTACGAGTGAATGGACGCAGCCGGCATGCAGGCGGTTAAGCGGCCGGCCGCAGACAAAGTCTGAATGATGGCCACTTCCATTCATTCATATGGGTGCGTGCTATTCGAAACGGCCGTTTTGAATAGTACTCGCTCTTCTGTAGCAATAAGGTGTGAACCAAGAGCAAGGCAGGTGGTTTGGACTCGCAACCAGAAATGAACGCAGACGTGGTGGTAAATTTCAAGGGAAAAAATGTATTCACTGCAGGTTATTAAAGGCAAAATAACAGTAAAATAACAATAAGAAGGACAATAAACATACACAGTATAGAATGAACAATTGAAGGTAGAATTGGCAATGTTTTCCACTATTACTATGTCCGCTTCTGCAGTACGGACACTTAATAAACAATATACGCAACACTATCCCTAACTGACCCTGACTTCACATTTGGGTGCGCACCCCCCTTTTCCCAGTGGCCCAGGTGGACTGCTTACAGTCTGTAGAAGTGCGCGGAGGGGCCCAAAGTCGTTTTTTTCTGGTGAAGCGTCTTCTCCCCACAGTTATCACGATATCTGAAGTGATGAAATTCTCCTCAGCAGGCCGGTAAAACAAATGGATGCAATGGAGTCCAACAGCAGATATCACTCAGCACACTGACAGTCCTGCAGAATCCATACACTGAGCCGGGGTTTGCAGTTACTGTCCGGTACTTCAACAGTACTGCGAGAGTCTCTATATGAGGTTGCAATATACACATCCACAATGTCAGCCTCACGGGTTATCCACTGAGCACAGTTCTGGTAATGTGGCCACTAGATCCACTGTCCCTGTACACTCTGCCTCTGGGCTGATATATCTACAGCTTACGCTTTGTTCACACCAGCGTTCGGGTCTCTGTTATCAGGTTTCTGTCTTCTGCATGCAGAAGACGGAAACCTGTCATGCTGAGTCCGGCCGTATGCTCTCCCCGGCGAAACCATTTAAAAAAAAAAAAAAAATCGGACACAGTACTGCATATCCAACTCTGTGTCCAGTTAAAATAAAAAAACGGTTTCACCATGGTGAGCATAAAAAGCTTCAAATGAATGGGTTTGAAAGATGCCAGCAGGTTACCATCTCCTGCCCAGTTTTGTGCAGGAAACGGAAATCTGCAGAACGGAGTCCCGGGCGCAGATGTGAACAAGCCCTTAGCTGCACAGGGAAGTCCTCAGAGATCTCCACACCAACTCAGTACAGCACAGATAATCTTTCCTCTGCCAATTTGGCTGCAGTTCCCTGTCTCGTCACTTCCAGCATCATATCACAACTACAATGGCTGCTGTTTTAGAGGACCAGTATCACAGAAACACACTTAACTTTAACAGCTTAAACACACAAATGAAGCTTCAGACATCATTGGGCTGTCTCTTACAAAGACCCTTCATCAGGATGGAAGAAATGAATGAATGTGACAAGAGTTTCCAATGTACGTAAAATATGGATGGGGATGGAGAAAGAGGTGATTGGATAAATTGGAAATGATAGGGACTGGGTGTTGGAAGTCTGACAAGGAGCATGGAATGATGTACTGCCAAAGCCATGTATATGCAAGTGTATTAAAAAGGACCTTTCATATCCTCGGGCACATGCGGTTTTATATACCGCTAGAAGGCCGACAGTGCGCTGAATTCAGAGCATTGTCGGCTTTCCCAATATGTACACCAGGGCAAGAGATATTGGTGCATTTACTGACACCTCTTCACTGTCTGAAGGGTGTTCCTGACAGTCTACCCAAGCTGTGAGTAATACTCCTCCTGACAGTACTTGTCCATTGCTCTTTACTGTCAGAGGGGCGTTTCTTACCGCCCAGTGATGACGCTATGTGGTGAGGAATGCCCCCCAGTACTAGTCTAATGACGATTACTGTCAGGAGGGGGTGATCCTCACCACTTAAAGTCATCGTTGGGCGGTAAGGAATGCCCCCTCTGACAGTACAGAACTATAGACAACACAGTCAGTGGGGCGTTCCTCACAGCCCGGCTAGACTGTCAGAAATGCCCTTCTGACAGTGACGCGGTATTAGTAAATTGATACCGATATCTCTTGCCCCGGGGACATAACAGAAAATTCAGCCCATTGTCGGCTTTCTAGCGGTATATAAAACCACATGCGCCCAAGGACATAAAAGGTCCTCATGAGCATAAGCTCACACAAGGCCTCCTTCTGCAACTGGCCCTGTATTTTGTGTTCTGATATTCTGCTTGTTTAATTTTACATACCTATACCCCTGGAATGTGCACCCTATCAGTAGTGACCCATATAGGTATTTCCAAAAGAAAGAAACCAGGTGGCACCACTATTTCACGTGTCCAGCATGTCAAATACCCATTATAATATTACCAGCATGGAGGGAAAAAATAGACTGCTGCCCAGATTGAGATGGTGATGCTCACTGAATGCAAAATTATCAGTCCATATATCAAAAAAACAAAAGAAAAAAGTATCAGGGCACTCACCACCAGCGCCTTTTACCCATATAAGAATATTGCCTGGACTTCTGTATGTACATGATAATACAGTCTTGAATAGGAGACTTAAGGCTGAAGCCCCATGTTGAGGAAACACAGCTTTTTTTGTTGCAGATTTTGTCCCGGTTTTTTGAGCCAAAGCCAAGAACGGCTACAGAAAAAATAGGAACTATATAGGAAGTTCTTATACTTCTACCTTCTGCTCAGTTTCACTCCTGACTTTGGCTCAAAAAACCGCAGCAAAATTTGCCAACAAAAAAAAGCTGCGTTTCTGCAATTTGGGTCCTTAGCCTAAAGGGGTTTTCTGAACCCCCAAGTGTCTTTCTTACTGATGACCTATCCACTTGATAGGTCATAAGTATCTGATCAATGGGGGATAGAACAGCCAAACACTGAATCCAGATACTTATTTTCTATGCCGAACATACAGCAGCAGCAGCTGAGATGGTTCTGTCGGAAGGGATTTTAGGACCTGAAATGATACTGATGACCTGTCCACAGGAGCAGAAGCAGGTCTGCTCTTATTCATCTAATAGGAGTGGAGTAGCAGTTCCCTGGTGTCATCACTACACTGTGGATATCTGCCGTCCATCGTATACTGGTGGAGTCAGGGAAGTGCATTTCTCCTCCTATTACTTGTATTCCAGGGGACTTTTTTCCACTTCCCGTCCACACCAGTAGTTTCCGGTCACTTTCCGGGTGTCAGAATCTCATAGATCAGATACTGATGACCTATCCTGTGTATTTGGAGCTGATAAAATACTATAAGACGGGCATACTACATGTCAGTAATAGGTCATAAACAAAATAGGCATTAAATTGTCGGAAGATTTCTGTATAGAATGTATAGCTATAAAAAGTGGGATTGGTAGGGAAAATTTTCCTCTTCTAGGGAAAGTATAGGCAGGGCATGGTAGGACACTTAGAAAAAACCATACACCCCTACACCAAGCTTATTGAGGTAGAAATCTATATGAGTGGACACAATGTACAAAGAGCTCCCCGAGTAACAGCATTGGACAGCACTACCATGGAACATGCTTATATATTCTCAAATATATTTATTTCCCATAAAGTAGACTTACAGAGAGTCTGTCAGGTTCAAAATGACTCCCAAACCAATAATAGTGCAATCTAGTGTCCTTTAATAAGAGCATAAACATGTATTGTTACCACCAACCAATAAAGGAGTGCAGAAATATTTATATGGTTGAGAAAATTAGTAGAGATGAGTGAGTAGTATTTGATCAAGTAGGTGTTTCATTGAATACTATGGTATTCGAAATAATCATACCCGGTCGAATACCCTGCGGTAAACGTAAAAGGCATTTACCGTGTGGTATTCGACCAAGTACGAGTATTTCGAATACCATAGTATTCAAATACCTACTTGATCGAATACTACTCGCTCATCTCTACAAACTAGTCTTTGAGGGCACTGGGGGCGGGACCTGATTTGGAAGACTTGCCCATAGGCAGCATGACATAGAGATCTTAAATGTTATTCACAACTATATGTACATCACTGGGCTATGATTCCAAAGCACTTGCAACTGTCTGTAGGCAAATCTGGCAATTCAGGCTCCACCCTCATGCACTTGACGGCTAATTTGCATATGTATAAAAAGATCATTTTCTTTACATTAGGTCAGCGCCGCACCTCCCATGAGGCGACCTGAAGCGATCGCATTTTTTCTGTCCTAAACCAGTCCAGGACAAGCTGTCCTGGACTGGCTTAGCGTCACCGTCACCGAGCGGTGGATTGGGGAGGCCCTGTGGACGCAGCGCTGCTCCAGCGGCCGCCCCTCATGCTTAGCAGAGAGCAGGTCCTCTCCCTGCCTGCTCTCTGCCTGCTAATGCCTCCCGCTCCGCCCCTTCCCCTCCGATCCGCCCCCTCCGCTCCGATCCGCCCCCTCCGATCGGCTCCGCCCCCTCCGATAGGCTCCGCCCCTCAGCTCTGCCCCTCCTCCTTTAGGGGGGGGGGGGGCTTTCTGATGTCCGCCTCAGGCGGCACAAAGACTAAGTTCACCCCTGCATTAGGTCACTAGTTTATGCTGCAGAGGTAAGTTTCTGGTAAGGGTTTGATATCGGCATTTTATATTATATAATACTGTAGTTCAGTGACATTTTTTGTATATATAAGAACGTGGTTTCTTTGAGTTACAGCATCTTATGCCATTTGCATTATAAGTCCAAGACAGCCTAACAGCACATGAGAAGATGACAATGGGCGCACTTATATTTAATGTAAGTAGAGATATGGCAACCATCGTAGAGCCGTCTGCGTTCCAGCTAATCTCCTTTGTCCTACCACACAAAGACATTTTACAGTATGTTTTCCTCTATTTTCCTTGCAGTTTGTGCTCCGGTACGTGACTCAGCAGTGAATAGCGGTATTGTTTGACTAATGTATCTAATTAAAACTCTTTGTAGCGCAATAATATGTCCTGACTGCGCCTACGTTACATGAAGTAAGAAGAAGAAAACTTCTTTGATGTAAATATGACAACGGAGGGAAGAAAACTTTAACTACGTATTGGTTGCTCCAAGTTTCTTTACTGTTTTTAAAGGCTAATGAATAACAATACCTAGGTGAGATTATCCTCAAGAGAAAGGATAGGAGATAGGCTATATTAGCAGCTTTGTGTCTGGCTTATAAAGGGGCATTCCATTTGGGTGGGGGGCTCCCTATGGCTTTCCACTTATGCCATGTCGGATGTCAATTAAGCAAATCAAAAAATATGTTCTCCTTAATAGTAAAAGGAGAACTTGCTCTAGGTCCACGCTTTGGAAAGATTTTTTTCTTATGGATCAATGCTTGATCTTTCAAAACCTGTTGGTACGTTCAGGGATTAAAGCCAAGTCAGCAAAGAGAATATCTGTTTCTGGGCCATTGCTTCTCATCGATGCAGAGTTCTGGCTGGAGGAGTGAGCGGTCATAGATGTGGGTCACAAGAGGTGCTATAGCTCATTAACATACTGTCATTTTAGGCCACCTTGCCGTATACAGGATCTTATAGACCATCCATGATCTGATAAGGATTCTGGGAGAAGAATATGCAAATGTTGAAAAAAGGAGACCTTCCTCTAGCACTGTCTTTGGAAAGGTGGCGCCTTATAGATCAATGCCTGTTTTTTCTGAAACCTAGTGGCATGATTTAATATTAAAGCCAAGTCAGAATATCTAATACTAAGGGAAGAGACCACCATGTGCATGGCATTATTGCCCCTCATCAGTGAGAAGATGGGTACTGGCTGACTAGATGAGAGGTCATAGTCATGGGTCAGAAGGGCACTCTCTCCTGTTAAGGAGATTATTGCTTTGTCATGTCACCTTGTCATGTGTAGTTTCATATACACCATATATTCCCTGCTAAGGATTTTGTTTAAGCTAAACCTCTAAACTTCCCAATTTCACACGAACTGGCCAATCATTTAATGTGTATGAGGCCTCCAGACTGTTTAGCAAATGAAAAAGACAGGAAGAGAAGACATTAGAGGTTTGACTTCTTTTTGTACTCAGGAAAGGTAACCAGAGGTGTCTGGCATTGGCTAATTCTACTCTTCCTATTCAGAAGACATGCTTGATCAGCCAAACATGTATGTGTATAGGCAGTGGCAAACTTTTGACATGCCCCCGCCCCCCCCGACCGACACTGACGCCAAAGACCTTGACCGACCCCCTCCTACGCATTCCTGTGCACACTATTATCCCCAATAGTGGCCCCTGCACCCAGTGTTATGTCCCACTGTGGACACCCATAAACAATTATTATAATCTGGGGTCTTTTCAGACCCCAGAGTATAATAATCGGAGACCCAGGGGAATAAAAACATAAAAAACTGCTGTTTCTTACCTGTCCCCGGCTCCTACGCTGTTGGCTTCCTTCTGCAATGACGTCGGACGTCACATGACCCGGGACGCAGGTCAGGTTCATGTGACGTCAGAGACATCAGACAATAAGGAAGGAGGCCTGGCCAGGATTGTGGAGAGGTAAGTAACAGTGTTTTTTATGTTTCTTACCTCTCCCGGTCCGCCAATCATTACACTCGGGGGTCCGAAAAGACCCCCGAGTATAATGATAGCAGCAATGTCCCCCAATGTCCCGGGCCCTGTGGCAGCTGCCTCTGCCTCATTAAATTCTGTAATAGTAAGTGTATCAAGTGCTATATTGATAAAGAAATCATATTTTTCTAATTATAGATACAAATTTGAAACTTTTGCCAATGATTGTCCAAACTGAAAGCTTCTCTTGACATAAATTATGCACAGATTCTTGGGAAATGTACCTGATTTTCATCAAAAGTTGAGCTATCTGCAGGGTGTTGCCAAGCATACTGTTCTCTGGCTATATAATTCTTTATACATGGTTCCCTTTCAGTTTTTATGATATTTTCCCCATTATGGCTACAGCACATTTTGCTTTTCTCTGAGACAAGGGGACTTGTACTACATGGAACATTTTGTCTCCCTTACCCATAAATTATTTCTGCTACTGGTTTTACATGTAATTCTGCCAGGAGTAACTGTAAAATAGCAAACAAATAGCTGAGAAAACTCCAAGTGACTGTAATATCGGATATCCAGGGAACACTGAACTGCAAATCTAGGTTATGATACAGCTAAAAACTATTCCAGGCTCAGAAAAGGAGAGTGCTATGCATAGTCAGGAAAGTTACCTACTGTCTATGACTAAAATCTCATAGTAGTAACACAAACAGCTAGTAGAAGTAGATAGACACTCCTTACACTCAGTGTGAGCTGAAACTGAAGACTCTCATCTGAGCACTGTACTGTACAGGAAGGGAAATCTGTAGAAGAGGCTGTGAAGAAAGACCTGCCCATCTCTTCTCCACTCACTGTATTCCCATATTCAACCTGTTGGTTTCTAAAGATGAAACTTCCCTAGTAACAGGGAAGGAAGACCAAATTAAGAAGGGAGACTCCTAGTGTTAGGAAATATACAGAGGTTTTTATGTTTTTTTAGGTGCACAAACTAATATGACATGACCCAGCCATAAAAATATGTAGATATCTCTATACAGACTCCATTCAGTGAGACTTTGCAGGCACAGTGCTGTATATCTGCATGTGTTAGAAGCATAGTAGTCAGACTAGGTAAAACTTTGCTCCAGGATCAAAACCTTCCATCATTATTTCTGTTTATGTCAGAGACAATGCCTTAGCAAATTCAGGTTATGAATTTGCATCAGAAAACATTTTTACAGTCTATGGCTTTATCAATCATCGTAAAGGACTGACCACAACTAATAATGAGGGTTAACCCTTTATCATCGGAACCAAGCCTCTTATCGCTTTATAACTCATTACATATTCATTGTTTCCTATGTAAATGAATGTAATCAGAATTAGCAACATAATGGAACCAATTCAGAAGTTCTATATCGTGGAAATTGGGTCTGACTACCAATTTTACATTACAGCTGTTTTATAATTACTGTGGAATACTTTGAATCCTAATGCTGATGTTTCGCTGGAGATAAGATTTATAGCTTTAGGAAACTCAGCTTCTATCCTAACCAAGTTTCCTAAATTTAGACATCAATGTCTAGGACACTCTGTAGTAATACTGATGACTATTAATAGACATTCTCTACAATCTGCTCAATGGATAATATCATTTTCAGATGAAACAAATTCCTCATAGGTTTGTAAGGTTTGTTCTAACATTGAATTATTCATAAATCCCAGAAAGTGACATGTTTATCTTCTACTGGATCTTTGGGATCCGTTATTGTGTCAGAGCCTGGACTCTAAGAAGTTGGTCATAGACATTAGATTTTCATCAGACAAAATGGGCTCTTTCAGACATAGGCTATGAATGGCTGGTGATCAAACATGGGGCTGGGCAGTTTAGTTGTTAATTAGTGATGAGTGAACAGCATTCGATCGAATTGATATTGAATCAAATATCAGGCTGTTCGAGATATTCGATTACAATCAAATACCACGAGGCAAACACACTAAAAATTTGTATCCCCTCCCACTTTCCCTGGCGCTTTTTTTTTTTTCACCAGTAACTGTGCAGAGGAAGTGGGACAGGAACTACGACAATGTAGGCATCGAAAAAAAAATCGGAAAAAAGTAATTGGCTGGCTAAATCAGGTGACCTCCACTTTATACGAATGGTCGATTTCAGATTCGGTTCATATGAGACTGTGAACTATGTGACTGTGAGACAGGGATAAATGCACAGGCAGGATTAGCTAGGGATTACCTTTATTTAGGTGGGAATGTTACTCACACAGCTCTTTGGGGCTCTATCTTGTCGAGATCCCTGTCAGCTTGCAATATGCAGGAGCTGACTTTTTCTCATAGGAATGCATTGACCAGCATCGATTGGCTGAATGCCATACAGAGTATAGCATTCGGCCAATCAACGCTGGTTCTTGAATGTGACTAATACCAATGCGCTAATGCCAATTCTATTTAACGGCGGAAGGCGTGACATACATCACGACCGCAAATATCTTCAGTTGCATGGGTGTCCAAATACTTATTGGTATACAGTGTATACCAATACCATATATGCATTTGACTTCTGTATCCAATCACTGGCCTTGCTCATGATGCTGGAATCCAGTGTTTGGTCCATTGGTGCCATAGCTTGTTCCCATGTGCATGTACAGCAAGTCATCACAGCAGGTCAAGGCAGCAAGGACCACCTTAGTGGTAGTGCTGGGGTGGTGTTTTGGTGTCATCATTGTTTTATCACATGCCCTTTTTTTGTGTCAAGTTTTTCTAAATCTCAATAGGCTTTTTACATTAACAATAATACATTACAGAGATATGCCACTAGGGAGACTTACATGACCACAAATTTTCACACCCCTTGATGCTGGTGACCCAATAATAATAATAGGGGCATTAAAAAAAATTGCATGTAGTCAGGAGGGGAAGACGATAAAATAAATATGCATTATATGCATATTGCATATGCAATATTATACTTATCTGCATCCACTCCTCCTATTATCATGCTGTTTG
The DNA here is from genome assembly GCF_031893055.1 of Leptodactylus fuscus. Classification (NCBI taxonomy): domain Eukaryota; kingdom Metazoa; phylum Chordata; class Amphibia; order Anura; family Leptodactylidae; genus Leptodactylus; species Leptodactylus fuscus. Next base: position 40,338,391 of record NC_134265.1, read on the forward strand.
TATATAGGGTGGTTGCAACAATGATGTCACTTTGACACCCAATCTTTAATTTCAGGCGCTGTAAGCCGATGGCTGGTCAGGTAATGGAGGGGGTGTACATCTCACCCAGACTACTCAGGTGGGTGAGATAAGAAAACTCCAGGAATGTTTATTCTCAGCAGACAATTTTCGTCTGCTGAGCATTTTGGTAAATCCTCAGTACTGGGCTGGATTTTTAGGAATGGCAGGTAGGATTGGTAGTAGGACCTGTCATTCCACCCCCCTCCAGTCCACACTTTGGGGATGGTCCGGCAGCGACTCAGCTGCATAGAGTCTCCTCGTCAAGGAGGCTTAAGAAGCTAGCTCCAGCAGCAACACTTTGGGCAGAGTTTGGCTGGAGAGTCAACAGAGAGGTCATATTTTTGGAGCTGTGTCCTGAATGATTCTACTGGCTTTTGGATTCCTGTTATTCTAGGTGAGGTAACCTATTCTATGTTTAGTTAGAGTCTAGCCGGGCAGGGATTTATTTTTGTATTGTTTCCACTATATTTTTTGAGTGAAAATAAACTCTACCTCTGTTTTGCACTAAAAGAAACTGGACTTGTGTGTCTATGCCACCCCACCTAGGAACCCCAGACCCTGACAGCGTATATTGCTGAAACCAGTGTTTGTCAGCAATGGTCCTGTCGATGTGATGTCACCGGTCTACATACAAACAGAATAATGGAGCTGACAACCAGTCCAGCACACGAACAGAGGAAGCGTGGCAGGTAAGTATAAATGTATATTTATTGTATAGTCCTCCCCTCCTGACTACAAGTCATTATTGACATCCCCTATGGCTAAGCAATGGCCCGAAAAGTGAATAGTAAAAAATATAATACACAATAAGACTTATGAGGAATGACTGTGGTAAACACATTGGTAGAAAATAACCTTTATGGAATTTCCTTTTAACTAAATCTACTACCTACCCATGAATGTCTCCATAAATATGGAACACAAATAAAATTAATGTAGCCGAAAGAATGGATTACATTTAATTAACACCGAGCTCATAAAAAATCCAGATTTCTGCTTGTTTTAATTCAAGTCCATATTTGACTCTTATTTGCACCAATTTCACAATCAGAGGCTTTTAATAGATTTTGGAACGTTGAAATGTATTCATTTCAAAAGGAGGGGGAAGAAAAGAAAATGCAATGTTTAAAGGTACAATGGAGAAGCAAACAAAGGCTGCATGCTCGGGGAAATGTGCTGCTGTGTACAGAGTGACGTGCTTAATAACAAGGCCGAGAAAATGTTGACTTTCTCGACAAAGCAGTTCATGGCAGGAAGAATTAAAGGTGCCCAGTAAAATAAAGAGAAGATTGATTTCCCGAAACATAACACGGAAAACCTAAATGTGATTGATGTTTTCTTCTGTTTGCGACCGTGACACCGGGGCCACCTTATCTCTAATGTGGTAGCCAAATTTCCAATGTCATCATGAATTATGAATCATTTTATCACCGTGGCTGCGTCTGAATCGGAATATAGGATTTCACATCTGTTACCGGCTAGAAATACAGGTAGATCAATTATTAACCATATCCAGTCTTTCCTTATTAACGACAACATCCCCCAGATACCAATGAACAAGGATTAATGACATTCCCATTTTATAAAGGACAATGGATGGGTCTTACAGCTCTGTCTGATTGAAGTGTGATGAGTGTAAATGTGGCATGCAAGACGGGAGAGCTAGAATCCAATAAGTGATATATTAATCTGTAATGGTTCTATTAGGAAAAATGCTTGGATCAGGGATGGAAGAAAAAGGCTTCGAGACAAAAACTATCAAGAACAAAAATGTCATTTGCTCGTCGAGGTTACACATCCAGACGTGTGCATTTCGGTTTTACAGGGGTGTACATAGAAAAAGAATACATGATAGTAAAAATTTAAATTGAGTCCCCCCCATTCTTTGTGTTTTATCCTCAATAGGGATATCTGTATGGTTACAGACCGGCACATGTTCCTTGAAGGGGGCCATATAAGGAGCCACCAGTTTTATAAATAAGAGTGGGGGACTGTTACAAATTGTGCAAAAGAGGCAAAAAAAGGGGCACATTTATTATTTATACATTATTTATTATTTTAATATTTTGATTATAAATTATTATGTTTAAAAAGATACAATTGTTGCAAGTGACTTTTTTAATAGGAGAATGGCAACGGGCATGGTGTTGGTGGGCTCAAGGGGCTGTCAGATTACTAAACAGTTACATTAAAAAATACTGGTTTCATCTATTTTTTTTTTTTTTTTTTTTATATAGATTTTGAGCTCCATATAGGGATCACATTTTTTTTCCCTATCAGTATGTCGTTTGTAGAATGGGAGGAAATCCACACAAAGACAGGGAAAACATACAAACTCCTTACAGATGTTGTTCCTGGCAGGATTTGAACCCAGGATTCCAGTGCTGCAAGGTTGCAGTGCTAACCACTGAGCCACTGTGTTACCCCCAGGTCTTCAGCTATGACTTATTGCTTAAATTGAGTTTTTTGTGCCAGTAGGTCATTGTTAATATTATATGTGTTTGTATTATATTAATGGCCCCGCCATTCCTAGTTACACCACTGGTGACCGGTCCTCTTTAAAGTAAATCTTCACTTATTAGAACCAGGTGAGGTAGGTGACCAGCCCCTTGAAATATTCTATTAAAAGGTTAGAATGCTTTAACATGACATGCTGAAGAATACACGCCTTACCAATACCTCACTAATCCCGAGCCCCCTTCTGGTCCCTGTATCCTGACCTCAACTTATGATGCTTTAAAACCAATATGTGACTATGGCATCCAATCAATGGTTAAAGCACTGACATCGGTGATTGGGTGCAGTGGTCATATGTCAATGTTAAAATGTCATTTTTGAAGGTTAGGATTAGAGATGTGTGAATATACTCAATCATATACCTCAGACGCCAAGGAAGATGGGAGGGGCAGTAAAAATTAGATGCCCCGGAAGTGTTTATATGCACCGGTACCTATGCGGCGGAGGTATTTGAACAAGTATATTCGCTCATCTCTAGTTAGGATACAGAAGCCACCAGGAGACACAGAAAGTTTCCATACACAAATAGTGGGACATTAGTATGGTAAATGTTACAGTTATTTCATAGCATTAAAAATTAGAGATGAGCGAGTAGTACTCGATCGAGTAGGTGTTCAATTGAATACTACGGTATTCGAAATACTCGTACTCGATCGGGTAATACTAGCTGTTCGAAGTTAAGATTCGATGCAGAACCAGCGTTGATTGGCAGAATGCTATACATTGCCAATCAACACTGGTTCTTCTCTTACCTTTAGAAGTCTTCTCCCTGCGCAGTGTCCCCGCGTCCTCTTCCGGCTGTGCATTCACTCTGCTTAGGCATCGGGCCTGGGCAGAGCCGACTGCGCATGTCCGCTAGTAGTGTGGGCATGCGCAGTCGGCTCTGCCTAGGCCCAATGCCTAGCAGAGTGAATTGAAGGCCAGAAGAGGGCACGGGGATGCTGCACAGGGAGAATAATCCAGCCCAACCCTCACTCATAGACTTGGTAAGTAGAATTTGATCGAATGTTGCCTACCCCTGAAACGAGCATTTCCCCCTATAGACTATAATGGAGTTCAAAACTCGTTCGAACAGTCTATATATTACCTCAATGACTGCTGCTCCTCAATATTAGTCACTCATATTCCTAAATGGAGCTCTATTCCAATGGAGCTTGCCTTTCAGAATGAGCACAACGTGATCCTAATATACTTTCCACCAAAATAGAATGTTAAATTAAAGAGACATGTTTAATAAATGTTCTGCTTTGTTCTCAGTTACTGATCCATCAAAGTTTTTCTTTAGGTACATTTTAAATGCAATTTCTCCTAAGAACAAAACAAATGTTAAACATACCCCTCAAGATTAGATTGTGTATGCAGAAAAGAAGTAAACAAGCAGTAACATTTAGTTAAAATATAAAGCCGTAGCCGGGACAATACATTTGCATTCAAGACTTTAATTGAAACACAAAATCGAAAGGTCGAAGTCATGTAAAATGTAGAAGCTATTTTTAAGAAGTGATACTCAACAGGATTGTTTTGAAATGTATTCTTGAATTATCAAGTGAAGGAAAATGCTGATACAAGTGAATATTTTAGACACATTTTATCATGGGGTGATAAAAAATTAAAATCTTAGATCTAAACAAAATTAGCAAAGGTCAAGATGGTAAATACAAAATATCTTGAAATAATTTGACTTCTAACCATTAGAACAGGAACCGTAACTCCGGGAATAGATATTTTCAGTTCTTCTATTTCATTATACTCAAATAAATTACATCAATGTTTCCCGAAAAACTATTTCCAAACATTAGAGATGAGCGAGTAGTTAAATACTCGATATTCGATATTCGTTTCGAGTAGCCCCTCAATATTCGACTACTTGAATCGAATATTGAATCCTATTATACTCTATGGGGGGGAAAATGCTCGTTTCAGGGGTAGGCAACATTCGTTCAAATTGAACTTACCAAGTCCACGAGTGAGGGTCGGGCTGGATTCTCCGAGAAATCTTCTGATTTCAGCATCCCCGCAGCGTCTTCCGGCTATGAATTCACTCTGCCAGGCATCGGGCCTGGGCAGAGCCAACTGCGCATGCCTGCACTACAATAAAATGGCCGCTTACAGTCAAAGCAGCCATTTTCTTGTAGCGCGGGCATGCGCATTCAAATTTCTCCATTCGAATAGCGAGTAGTATTCGATCGAGTACGAGTATTTTAAATACCTACTCGATCGAATACTACTCGCTCATCTCTACCAAACATCAATCAGAATAGACACAATTCCTAGAACAGGGACTTCTAATATTTCTACAATGTCTGTTTTTCCTAGGAGACCTCAAGTTTATATAGAGTAAAGTGAGGCTCCTTTCCATCATAAGAACATGGGATCCATGTCTCCATGCCCTCTGTTGGGCATTGTTGGTGTCTCACCACTGGAGTTATAGTCATGCATGCTTGTAGCTGCTTCATTGAACGTCTATCAGACCAATGAAGATAGCTGAGCTGTATACTCTTTTAGTGTATATTTCCCTTTGCTATCTATCAGGGAATATCAGGTTCTAAGGAACATTTAGGTTCCAGTGAATGAATCAGATACATCGTACATTTAAGAAAGGTTGAGTAACCAGGTTATAGAAGATAATTATCCAATCATTTAAAAAAAATATTGAGTGTAAATGGCACTACTTGTACTTATATTTGGCAAAAAAAATATTATTGCTTCCATCATGTTCAAAATTAAAGTCATGTAGCTTAAAAATTCAGAAAAACTCTGTTTCTGTGCAGAATACCCAAGCTCTACTCTTATTAAACATGTGGAGTGCTGGTTTTTACAAACAAGAAAAAAGTTTTTTTTCCAGCTCACCAAACCCAATGCATAATCTTCCTGGAAAGCACGGTGGCAAAGACTCAGGCCGACTTGAATGTATCAACTTTGTAAAATCCAGTGTCAACCAGGCAATATTTTCAATAAAAATTAGCTTTTATTCTTAATTCATTAAAAATAGTTACAGGGAGTTGGATAACGTCATAGACTCATGGCTACATGTTTCGGAAACAACAACTACTGTTGCCTTGAGGAAGGAACAGTTGAGTGAATTCTAGAGAGAACTATGAAGCTGCATAGTTTTCTATTTCCTTTTCCTGCACTGATTAAGACAAAAAGTAGTTCCTCTACACCAAGACATCAAAACGCTAAATACAACCAGATCATATCTGAAAGGTAAGTAACCACTAGACCCAATTTATTAAATATTAACTCTTAACTGTACTAGCCCTAAGCCATTAGGTTTACTAATATGAAATTGTCTCAGTGCCAAAGACTACCAGTAGACATTAGTTCCTTCTCTGCCATAGAGTCCAGGGTTGTTACCATAAACCATCCAAAAAATAAGGTCAAATTGTTTGGAAAAGGTTGTCCAGTTAGACAATATCATCTGTACCCTGCCTAGAACAAATGTCATTTATAAATTGTAAGCAGTGTTGGTATCATGTTTCTTGAGCCTACCGAATACATTTATTCTGGGGGCCAGCCCTCTATCAATCCCTAGGAGATAGACTCTATTATCTTCTCAGTTACTGTGTCCTCTGCTGGACCTGTGGGTTTAATTATCATGTTAGATCCTTGGTTCATAGGAGGATCCTGTGATACTACGGTGGGTCAGTCCAACTCTGATTGTCAGTGACTTCCTGACTCCTCAGTAAATTCCTGATTTAAGGAAAAAGATAACAATATTGGAAGCTCAAAGCTACCCAAAAATAGCCCACTCCTCTTCCTCTGCCTGGGGTATTCCTTCTTTATATATTTGGTTCTGTCTGCCATCTCCATTCCCTTGGTATTTTGTTGACCCCCACTTAAGGTCATTGGCCAATAATAACCACCTAACATGTTGTTTCTTCTTTTATACCAGGTTTTAAAGGCCAGAAAGCCCCAAATACGTTTTTTCATAGTGATGACCTATCCACGGGTTCTCTAAGCAATTGGAGTGAACCAGGAGAAGAATCAGCTCTGTAATATCCTGTGGATAGGTCAACAGGGTCAACAGTATGGAAAACAGTGTAGGGGATGAAAAAACCCTTTAATGACAATCTATTTTTTTTTTCCTACTGGTGCCCTTTTTTTCTCTTGGGTGGATAGCCTCAATTATTGCATCATTTCCCTTGATATTTTATAACTGTTGTCAGAGAGTAAAGAGTGTGGTGTGGGAGGACAGGTATATTCCAGCCAGTCGGCTAAAGGGTGTATGGTAAGACCAGGGAGGTTAGCTGTGTAATCAAGGCCTGATATAGTCTGTGTGTGAAGACTAGGAGGATGGCAACACACTGACAGTGCTGACAGTGCTGACCTGTCCAGACTGAACCTACAAAGCAGGTACTGTGCCACCCGTTGTTGTTTCCAAGGCGGGAGACTGGTAACCAGGCTCCTGAATAGTAAGAGAACAGTTTGTTTATGTTAGTTAGTTCTCAACCGTGAAGGCTTTTGTTTTGTTTATTTGTACCTTTGCAAAGGCAGTTAAGGCCCGGCAAGTGAATAAAGCAAACTTGTGCATTGCCCAGTCTCTGTGTTCCTGTTTCCTGCACTGCTACCGAGCATCTACCTGAGTGATTTCCCCACACTGTCTAGAATACAAAATATATATGTCAACCTTTCATTTATTATAGTCGTAAGATATTAATGGAATTAAATGGATTACTACATTAATGAACTAATATAGATTAAAAGCATTGTCCAGAATAATGTCTGTGCTGTACAATGCATAGAGCCAATAGTAACCGGCTTCTTACACTCTATAGTGGCCAGGTGCTGTTACTGCAGCTCAACTTCAATTGACATCAATGGAATGGCCTAACATAGACCATAAAGAAAAATTCCAGTAGAACAGTAGACAGCCCCTTTAACCTACATGAACCATTGGTAACTAATAAAGACCCAGGATGGATTAGACTTATCAAATATATAAATGAGCTTTTCATTGATTTTGAAAATCAATGGCAATACAATATATATTCAGCTTCTTTAATACCACTATATTATATGAGAATTACTAAGGAGCAGGAAAATAAGATTTGTAAACTGTAATAAATGGAGTAAAATGATGAACACCTGGGTAGGAGAATAAAATCACAAGCAGGGACATGAATGCCTATTAGTGCTGCTTTCTAACGGATGACATCGTTCATTCCATATCTGCATATGTAAGTGCCTTGTTTGCCAATTAACCTCTTTGATCTTCCATAATGTGATAATTTTATTCTTAGGATAATTGCATAAATATACGTGATTTCACTGAACAACGACATCTTTTATTTTTCTGATGGAAAGCAATCACTTTGCCAACAAATAACCTGACTAAATGATTGACAATGGGTAGAAATTCTATACAAGTAATTGGATAATAGAAATAAATAAATGGATAAATACATTCATTAAAATACTTAGAAATTCTCAGCACTATGTGAAGCCATATTATCATTATGTTGAAACATGTATATCCAGTTGATTATAAAAGACAATTGTGATTTTCGGAGAGGACAGAGGGGGGAATTTATTTGGACTCTGTGTCATTCTTCACGCTGGTCTTCATCAAGTCACCGACTGGTGAGAGAGGTTTCGGTCTCTTCAACTGCACTCCTACACTAATAAGAAAGTGGTGTAGATTTCAAGTATAACTCATGCCAGCTTTAAGGGATGAGTTATAGTTAATTTGTAGGTCTGAGGGGTCTTTGGTCTCCTCCAACACAACATGGTTTTGTGACAAGTTATCATAAAGTGTTAACTATCCTACGTGTGAACACTCATCAAAGGGAACCATTTAAGGCTTTTGTTTGTATGTTGTGCTATAAAAGGCTGCAGAGCCTGCACTTCAGGGCAGATCCTGAGAGTGAGAGGAGGCACCTGGGTCTGTCCTGCAATACTGAGAGACAGGTGAGACCTAAATGAGTTGTTTGATGGTGTAGCTGGTAGTAAGCCACATGTATATCAAGCTTTATTCTGTTTAGCTATTGCTCGGACGAGCAGGCTTTTGTGTGGCGTTTATGTTTATGTACCTAAAGTGAAGGTTTATTTTATTTTGCTATTTTTTCAAATAAACCTGTTTGCAGCAAATATTGTGTCCCTGTCTCTGACTGGTTGGGTCTGCATCATTGCTGCTACCGAGCTACCTTCTATATATGTTAACCTTACATTTTCTATTTTATGTTTGATGTAGCTATATAAGTAAATATGACTTTTAAAGTCATATTTGGTATATATACAGAGTTCAGTCATTTTAATGTGACCACCTTTCAAAATCCAGAATAACCACCTTTCACAGAGCGGGCCACTGCGAGACAACCCGATCGAGGTGGTCCCACATATTCTCGATTGATTTTTTCTAATTTGATTTTCTAAATCTTTCTAATTTGATTTTTATTTGTATCCATTTTGTAGTGTGATACCACACATCTACAGTATATGTGAGTACATTAGCATGTGTAGTAATAGTACATGACAGTATTAGGGTATAAGTAAATGTACTCTCCTCCTTGACCTACCTCAATCTCTTACTCATAAAAAATGAGTCGCAAAAGGTACAATGTGTAGTATCTATAGTCCGAGAATGTGCCTTGTGCTAAAGATACACTGCATTTACTGTACATCCATCTATGGCAGAAACTGGAAGAGTTGGTGGCTCAGTGGTTAGCACTGCAGCCTTGCAGCACTGAAGTCCTGGATTCGAATCCTGCCAAGGTCAACATCTACAAGGAGTTTGTATGTTCTCCCCGTGTTTGCAGGGATTTCTTCCCATACCCCGAAGACATACTGATAGGAAAAAAAAAGAAACTGGAGTAGATGAGTAAATAAATTGCCCCGGTAAGCCTATGCTGATGTCACTGAAGGTTTCTTGTTTGTAACATGAACATACATCAATACAAACTAAAATAAGTCCTGAGAGAATATATTTGGAATCTAATGGAATTGATTTGTGTCTGGTTTTCCATCTTTCCTATTAACCATTGCATGTTTCATGTTGCTCATTACATGTTCATGGCTACTTTCTCAAGTGAGATATCTTATTGGCAGTTTTGATAAGAATACATGATCCCATATGTGACACCATGTCAGTATGTATGTGGACTTTAATGTCATCTTACAGGAATACACCAAGGCTAATAAGGAGCTTTCACCGACTGAACCGATAATGAATTTCCAGAACAACCTACTCTGATGTGATTTACATTGCGATGTCTGCTGTGATTAACCTTTAGCATGTCAAGGTGTTCTTTACCAACCGGCTCACATTAATTAGGACAGTCATTATTAGACTTGGTTTACACTGTGCTTCTTTCATTAAGAACTGCAGGCTTCTTGTAATTGCAATGGTAAGTAGCACATTGTACTATGCGTTTCAGGTGTAAGCTAATGTCCACTAAATTGAAAATAACCTGCAGATGTAGCAAAGTTTAACCTCACATTTAATGCAACAAGATTGTGGCACAGAGTGTTATCTTGGGTGTGTCAAAGTGGGAGAATCATGAAGATTGGAGGAGTTTACACCTGATTTATGAGAAGACAAGTGTCTGTGGTGCCTGGCAGCTTAGAAAGGGCAGGCTGGAGGCAGCAACACCTTAGCCATGGAAGAGTGCAATGACCCCTGCAGTGGATCCCTAAGAGAACAACCATATTGTCATTGATCAGGTGCTCGTGGCTGCCCATCAGCACCCATGACAATGGCAAGCATGTATTACTGAGAGATGAGCGAATCGAAGCTGACAAAGTGGAATTTGTTCTGAATTTTAGGAAACACTTGATTCGTATCAAATCTGGATTTCCTCATGCTTTGTTGTAAGGAATCGCATTTTTTTCCCCATAAAATGACTGCTGCATGTTAGGACATGGGGTGAGTAACTCTAGGAATGCAGGATCACCCACAAACCCAACCAGTAGCTGGCGCCCCTGTAATGTCACAACCTTTTAACCTATTTGCGATAGAAAAAATTATCAGGCACTATAAATAATTGTGCAAAAAAATCTTTCACTTTATTCGTAGAATATGGAATCCACTTAAATGGCTGGGTTAAATGTTTTTCGTCCCGTATTTCGGACCGTCATCATTCCCAGATTGCCTTTTTGGATGTGAAATAGAGAAATAAGATAAAACATGTGTCAATAGAAGTACCAAATAAGTGTGAAATGCCCAGGTAGGTATGTGGACACCCATTAACCCATTTGCAACCTCCCAAGCATCGAGAGTGGGTGTTAGTTGTATTTGACAGCTAGCACCCTGATCCATAACCCCCGGTTGGAGTACGGCGCCGATCATGGGTTTAAACCCCTTGGATGCCACAGTCAAACATGGCCACGGCTCCTAATAGTTTCCGTCATGCTACATGTCTCCCTTGGCACTGAGCTTAGTGAGATCGGGAGTTGCCAATATGCATCTCCTGTAGTCCAGGGACTGGCCAGTGAATCCAGGTTGCTTGTAGCCCCCAGTACTTGGTTGATCCTGCCAAGAAGTGAGGAAGTCCGCCTATGTGCCTCCTCTATAGACTGCAATACACATGGGGCATCACTAAAAACCACTGCAAGGCACAGTGTTCTACACCACTATACAGACTCTCCGCAGCTAGGAAATAGCTGTTTTCTAGCAGATTCACCACAAGTAATTTGGATCCCAGCTGTAATATAGTGATGCAGCATAGGATATCAGCAGTCTATTTTTGAGACTTCAGCAGCTGATTTATTCAGTTACAAAGTGAGGTCATATTAATAACATAAGGACATTAAAAACATAAGGTTTGTAATTAGAAAAAATAGTTATCGTGTAAAACATAATATTGGAATCGGATTTGGTACAATGTTGTAATGATAAACGATTTAACCTTGCTTCCATATGTCTATACATGACATTTAAATTTTGCAATTAAATTAAATTATTAGAGTAAACACAACAAATACTAATGGAATACATCTCCACAACAAAATGAATCATTAAGCTTTCTTAATTAAAAACGCATTTTCTTTCCTTGTAAGCATAGAACTCACCATTAAATGGGTCCAAATTAGATTCTAATTGACCAGCTAATTTATCAGGGAATCAGCAGGTCACAGATGTAGAAAATGACCAAGAAAACTTGTATAGCTTTTGCAAACACAATAAAGGAATGACTTGTTAAAACTAAAGAAACCCATTGCAAATGATAACATAATAATATTATTATTATTATTATTATTATTAATAATAATAATAATAATACTACCCGAGAGGTTCAGAAAATGGCAAAAAAAGCCTCCCAATAGAACTCTTTTGGGAGGATTTTTTTTGGAGGCTGATTTTGAGGCGTATTCGGGACCAAATTCCTGACCAAAAAACTCCATGTGAACTCAGCCTAAAGTGACCGTGGCACTTGTGAGCATGCTGTGGCCTCTTCAGTGGTTACTTTGGTGGAACAATGTGTGTAATTATGTGAATATGTACTGAGATGCTGCAACTAGAGATGAGCGAACAGTAAAATGTTCGATATTCGATATTCGTTTTGAGTAACCCCTCGATATTCGACCACTCGAAACGAATATCAAATCCTATCATACTCTATGGGGGAAAAATGCTCGTTTCAGGGGTAGGCAACATTCGATCAAATAGAACTTACCAAGTCCACGAGTGAGGGTCAGGCTGGATTCTCCGAGAAGTCTTCTCTGTGCAGCGTCCCCGCGGTGTCTTCCGGCTCTGAATTCACTCTGCCAGACACTGGGCCTGGACAGAGCCGACTGTGCATGTCCGCACTACAAGAAAATGGCCGCTTACAGTCAAAGCGGCTGTTTTCTTGTAGCGCCGGCATGCCCAATTGGCTCTGCCCAGGCCCGATGCTGGGCAGAGTGAATTCAGAGCCGGAAGACGCCTCTCCAGCGTTGATTGGCCAACTGTATAGCATTCGGCCAATCAACGCTGGTTCTGCATCAAATTTTTCCATTCAAATAGCGAGTAGTATTCGATCGAGTACGAGTATTTCGAATACCGTAGTACTCGATTGAATACCTACTCGATCGAATACTACTCGCTCATCTTTAGCTGCAACCCTTTGTAAGCTGAACAGGGTTGGTGCTAAGAGTCAGACGCTCACCAATCTGACAATATGGTGATCCTGGAAAGCTTTAAGTTACGTCCACTGGGCTTTTATATGCAGTTTATACCTTATCACTAGAGATGAGCGAACAGTGTTCTATCGAACTCATGTTCGATCGGATATTAGGCTGTTCGGCATGTTCGAATCGAATCGAACACCGCGTGGTAAAGTGCGCCATTACTCGATTCCCCTCCCACCTTCCCTGGCGCCTTTTTTGCTCCAATAACAGCACAGGGTAGGTGGGACAGGAACTACGACACCGGTGACGTTGAGAAAAGTAGGCAAAACCCATTGGCTGCCGAAAACATGTGACCTCTAATTTAAAAGAACAGCGCCGCCCAGCTTCGCGTCATTCTGAGCTTGCAATTCACCGAGGACGGAGGTTTCCGTCCAGTTAGCTAGGGGTTAGATTCTGGGTAGGCAGGGACAGGCTAGGATAGGAAGGAGAAGACAACCAACAGCTCTTGTAAGAGCTAAATTCCAGGGAGAAGCTTGTCAGTGTAACGTGGCACTGACGGGCTCAATCGCCGCAACCCAGCTTTCCCAGGATCCTGAATGGAATACACTGTCAGTGTATTCCCGTATACCCGATATATACCCCCGATACCCGTTCCAACGGTGTGCCCCCCCACCTTCACCCCAGAAATACCCTGCAAGTCCCCTAGCAATAGGATTGGGGCTATATACACCCACAATTTTTGCTACTGCCATATAGTGCCATTGTCTGACTGGGAATTCAAAGAATATATTGGGCTTACATATAACTTCAATTCCAGGGAGAAGCTTGTCAGTGTAACGTGGCACTGACGGGCTCAATCGCCGCAACCCAGCTTTCCCAGGATCCTGAATGGAACACACTGACAGTGTATTCCCGTATACCCCATATATACACCCCAAATCCCCGTTCCAATGGTGTGCCCCCCCACCTTCACCTCAGAAATACCCTGCAAGTCCCCTAGCAATAGAATTGGGGCTATATACACCCACAATTTTTGCTACTGGTATATAGTGCCATTGTCTGACTGGGAATTCAAAGAATATATTGGGGTGACGTGCACCCACAATTTTTGCTACTGCTATACAGTGCCATTGTCTCACTGGGAATTCAAAGAATATATGGGGGTTATGTGCACCCACAATTTTTAATACTGGTATACAGTGCCATTGTCTGACTGGGAATTCAAAGAATATATTGGGGTGACGTGCACCCACAATTTTTGCTACTGCTATACAGTGCCATTGTCTCACTGGGAATTCAAAGAATATATGGGGGTTATGTGCACCCACAATTTTTAATACTGGTATACAGTGCCATTGTCTGACTGGGAATTCAAAGAATATATGGGGGTTACGTGCACCCACAATTTTTAATACTGCTATACAGTTCCTTTGTCTCACTGGGAATTCAAAGAATATATGGGGGTTATGTGCACCCACAATTTTTAATACTGGTATACAGTGCCATTGTCTGACTGGGAATTCAAAGAATATATGGGGGTTATGTGCACCCACAATTTTTAATACTGGTATACAGTGCCATTGTCTGACTGGGAATTCAAAGAATATATTGGGGTTATGTGCACCCACAATTTTTAATACTGCTATACAGTGCCATTGTCTGACTGGGAATTCAAAGAATATATGGGGGTTATGTGCACCCACAATTTTTAATACTGGTATACAGTGCCATTGTCTGACTGGGAATTCAAAGAATATATGGGGGTTATGTGCACCCACAATTTTTACTACTGGTATACAGTGCCATTGTCTGACTGGGAATTCAAAGAATATATTGGGGTGACGTGCACCCACAATTTTTGCTACTGCTATACAGTTCCATTGTCTCACTGGGAATTCAAAGAATATATGGGGGTTATGTGCACCCACAATTTTTAATACTGGTATACAGTGCCATTGTCTGACTGGGAATTCAAAGAATATATTGGGGTTATGTGCACCCACAATTTTTACTACTGGTATATAGTGCCATTGTCTGACTGGGAATTCAAAAAATATATGGGGGTTATGTGCACCCACAATTTTTAATACTGCTATACAGTTCCTTTGTCTCACTGGGAATTCAAAGAATATATGGGGGTTACGTGCACCCACAATTTTTGCTACTGCTATACAGTTCCATTGTCTCACTGGGAATTCAAAGAATATATGGGGGTTATGTGCACCCACAATTTTTAATACTGGTATACAGTGCCATTGTCTGACTGGGAATTCAAAGAATATATTGGGGTTATGTGCACCCACAATTTTTACTACTGGTATATAGTGCCATTGTCTGACTGGGAATTCAAAGAATATATGGGGGTTATGTGCACCCACAATTTTTAATACTGCTATACAGTGCCATTGTCTGACTGGGAATTCAAAGAATATATGGGGGTTATGTGCACCCACAATTTTTAATACTGGTATACAGTGCCATTGTCTGACTGGGAATTCAAAGAATATATGGGGGTTATGTGCACCCACAATTTTTACTACTGGTATACAGTGCCATTGTCTGACTGGGAATTCAAAGAATATATTGGGGTGACGTGCACCCACAATTTTTGCTACTGCTATACAGTTCCATTGTCTCACTGGGAATTCAAAGAATATATGGGGGTTATGTGCACCCACAATTTTTAATACTGGTATACAGTGCCATTGTCTGACTGGGAATTCAAAGAATATATTGGGGTTATGTGCACCCACAATTTTTACTACTGGTATATAGTGCCATTGTCTGACTGGGAATTCAAAAAATATATGGGGGTTATGTGCACCCACAATTTTTAATACTGCTATACAGTTCCTTTGTCTCACTGGGAATTCAAAGAATATATGGGGGTTACGTGCACCCACAATTTTTGCTACTGCTATACAGTTCCATTGTCTCACTGGGAATTCAAAGAATATATGGGGGTTATGTGCACCCACAATTTTTAATACTGGTATACAGTGCCATTGTCTGACTGGGAATTCAAAGAATATATGGGGGTTACGTGCACCCACAATTTTTAATACTGCTATACAGTGCCATTGTCTGACTGGGAATTCAAAGAATATATGGGGGTTATGTGCACCCACAATTTTTAATACTGGTATACAGTGCCATTGTCTCACTGGGAATTCCACAAATAATTTGGGGATTCATTCACCCTACATCTCAGGCTCTTGCCATATTCACCCAGGTTGTCAGTGCTGCACCAGCTCGTTCCCAGACAGCTCGGCCCGAAAAACGCGTTACCTATATAGAGGATTTGGACAATGAAGACAACATGTTCTAAATCTAATGTCTGCACCTTCTCCAGAATTAAAATAAAGGCAGCGTTTAACTTTCAAATAGCACTGCACAAAGGAAGAGCTTATCAGCTTGTCTCATGACATGCTACTGAAAAGTTTCATTTGTGTATCTTAATGTAAATATAGTTGTATAAGCTTTTTGGGTTTTAGGCACTGCCAAGTTATTTATTACCACCCGCTCCCTTATAATGATGATGACGCCAAAGTCACTGTGGGTGTTCAGAGCTCACAGCTTTGGGTGACATTTGTCTTGCTCTCTGTCGGTACCAGCTGTCTTTTTGGATACCGTAAAGTTATGTTGACTTTATTAACAGCTATAGAAGCTTTAGCCAGGTTGTGACGGTGTGTAACCCTAACAACACTAAGTGGGATACACATTAATAGTCAGTCTATGTACGCTAAACGTATCACTGAAGTAATTTTTTTTCCCTCTCCCCTAATATAAGAAAGGAACAGACATTAGACCTAGACCGGGGTTCGAGGCTTGAAAAAATCCAGTATTATTTGTTCTTCATGATGTGAAATATGTGTTGAAAAGCAACCCAAGATGAAGTCAGCCATGTGTGCCAGTGTGTTACTTGGCATGCCTTTGCTGGCCCCAACTGTAAGGGTCACTCTCCATTTCCTCCATTTTCCACTCCCCTTCACACCATTTGTGGTGAAGCAATGGGATGCACTGAAGTGCACCCTCTAGCCTCGTGTGGGATAGGGACATCAGATGCCACTCCAACCCCCTCGTCTTCCTCCGCCAGCCAACGGTGCGAAGATGAGAGGAGTGTGCTCTGAATGTTTTCTGCCTAGCAGAGGCTAGTTCTCACTTACGAAAATGGCCCCACTTTGACCTGTATATCAGGCACAATGGTGTAGGTTTCAAAGAAACATGGCACCAACAAGTTGGAAAACGTGGGCCATGCGTGGACCGTGTTTGAGTCTGGCAAGCTCCAGATCTGCTACCAGGTTCCAGCCATTATCACAGGCGCAAAAATGCCAGGCCCCAGGTGTAGCAGGGAAAAAAAAATGCCATCTCAGCCAGGATGGCATCCCTGACCTCGGAGGCACTGTGCTGTCTGTCCCCCAAGCTGATCAGTTTCAGCACGGCCTACTGACATCTCCCCATGCCAGTGTTACAGTGTTTTCCGCTAGTAGCTGGGGTGGAGGTTGCAGCTTCGTAGGGTTTCAGTCTACTCCTGCCATGAATTTTGGCCTGGGAGAGGAGATAGGCCACCCCAGTTTGCACCCGGGGAACAGACTCCACCACATTCACCCTGCCTGTCATTAAAGATAAGCACTGCAGCATCCCTGACCACAGGCGCTTGTCCATGTGTCGGTGGTCAAGTGGACCTTGCAGCAAAGCGCAGAGCTCTGGGCCCGACTGATGTTATGGGACACATGCAGGCGCAAGGCAGAGACAGCACACCAAGAGAAGTAGTAACGGCTAGGCCCAGCATAGGGAGGTGCCCCAGCTGCCATCTGCTGACGGAAGGCCTGGGTCTCCAGAAGCATAAACAAACACCAACATCTCCAGGGCCAGCAGTTTATCGATGAGGCTGTTACAGGCTTGGGCATGGGGGTGGGTTGTATTGTACTTCTGCCTGCAATGAAAAGCTTGGGAAATGTGGAGTGGCTGGGAAGAGGCGCATGATGGTGCAGGCCAAAAGGGCGCATGAGGGTGAACTCCCCAATGTGTCAGAGATAGGTGTGTAGGTGTCCTTGCATCATATACTTGCACCATATTTGGCTTTGGAAGTTAATTTTGTGCCAAAAAGTGGTTAAGACAGCGATCCCTCAGCTACTCCCGTTACACTGTCTATTGAAGTTACCATCTGTGGAAGTGGACCACCATTTCTAAGATCCCAAAGGAAGCAGGCAAGAGATGTGCAGTTCAGAAAAAAAGATGAGAAAATAAGTTTAGGCTGTAGAGCACAGAGGGATCGGAGAGGACAGAGCTGGTGTCGGCCAGGTATTCCCACAACATGCGCCTATACTTGTCCCTCCTGGTGACACTAGGCCCCTGAGTGGCAGTAATTTGTCCAGGGGGGCCATTAACGTGTTCCAGACCTAGGAATAAGTCTTCCAACAGGGTAGAGTTTTGCATGCCTTTGCTTCTACCCACTGTTTTTGCTGCTTAGCTTCCCTCCACATCTACTCTGCTTTCACCCCTAAACATCACCCCAGTTTATGCCTTTGCTTCTACCCAGAATTTTGGTGATTTAGCTTCCCTCTACATCTACACTGCTTTAGCCCCTAGACATCACCCCTGTCCATGTGGGGTCGGTGGCCTCGTCATCCACCAACTCCTCTTCCAATTGCGCACTGCCCCCTTACTGCAAACCGCACATGACCACAGCTTGCCTTGATGGCAACTGTGTCTCATGATCCCCACTTAGGTCCAGACAAGTCGGTGGCGGGTCCAAAACCCCAAAATTGGAAGGAAATGGCAGATGCTGCAGTATTTCTAACACCTGTTCCTGGTGCTCGGGCCTGGTCTGTGTTGTACCCTGCACCCTGCTTAACGCATCTGCCATATCCGAAGTTGTGCTGAGCGCATGCTAATGTTTCGTGTCCAGTGCAATGGATGGGATGGGATTTCACATAAGTCTGCCACCCATGGCCACTCATGGTTGAGCAACTGAGGGAGTTGACTTTGACGAACCCGAGGGTTTTGGAGTTGGAACTACATCAAAGGTCTGTGCTGCTCACACACTCTGCTCAACACATGATATGTTTAGTGCCAGCAGTGTGGAGACGTCGCACAACAGCCGTTGTTCCAGCAGGTACAGGCGTTGTAGGAGTGCATAGAGGCTAGCAGCGGCAACTATACACTTTAAAAACTATCCGCACAAGCGCCACACTTTCACCAGTAGCTCAGGAACATTGGGGTACCTTTTTCAAAAGATTAGCAGCAATGAGTTAAAAACGTGGCCCAGGCATGGAATATGTTGCAGGCTGCCAAGCTACAGAGCCAATCCCAGGTTATGGCCATTATCACACATGACAACATGCCTGGGCCCAGGTGCAGTGGCAAAAACCACATTGCCGTCTCATCGAGGATGGCATGACTCACTTTGTAGGCAGTGTGCTGTCTGGCCCCCAAGCTGATGAGCTTCAGCACGGCCCGCTGACGTCTCCCCACACCAGTGTTGCAGCGTTTCCAGCTCGTAGCTGGGGTCAATTTAACAGCGGAGGAGGGTGGTGTTTCAGCCCTCCTCCCAGGAATGTTGTGTGGGGAGACAAGTCAGGCCACCACATTTTGCGACCCGGTCCACGCCTCAACTACATTCAACCACTGTGCCCAAATTGAAAGTTAGCGTCCCTGTCCGCATGCACTTGTCCATTCGTAACTGGTCACATGGAACTTTAGGGCTAAGCGCTGAATTTAGGGACCGCCTCATGTTTGGGGGAAAGTGCTGGTGTGGACGGCACAGTGCGGTGGCGCAGTAGACACTCTGCCCAAAAAGGGCAGAGTGTCCCCCAGCCGGGATTCCAACATCTCCTGGGCCAGATTTCTTGAGATGAGGCCGTTGAAGCCTTGGGCATGTGGGTGGGTTGCGCTGTACTTTAGCATGAAATGAAAGGCTTGGGAGATGGGGAGTTGCTGGGAAGAGGCGCATGATGGCGCGGGCAAAAGGAGAAATGGCAGGAAAAGGTGAGGATAAGGGTGAACTCCCCAAAGTGTCAGAGGCAGATGTGGAGGTGTCCTGGCTCCTGGTCTGGACTGCAGCGCCAGCCCTGTCAACAGTGGAAGAGGCAGTGGCCGCCAGGCCAAACGACGATTATCCTGCGCTTGCTCTCACCCACTGAGCCCAGGGCTTGCCTTCCAAATGATGGCACCCGCAAGAGGTGGTGAGATTCCTCTCCGCAGATCTCCAAACCATCTTGGACTTGCAAATTGCACTAAATTTGTCATGTAACTGACATGTATATGATGAGTCTATCCATTGTCTGTTCATTTTGGTGAAAGTCAGCCTGTCAGCTGACAGACAGCTGTGCTTGTCAGTGATGATGTCACCGGCTGCTTGTACCCCCAGTTTTTGCTGCTTAGCTTGCCTCCACATCCACACTGCTTTTGCCCCTACACATCACCCCTATCCATGCCTGTGCCTCTAGCCATAAGTCTGCCACCCATGGAAACTCATGGTGCAGAAAGTGAGGGAGCTGACTCTGAGGAACCCTTGGGTTTTGTAGCTGGTACTCCATCAAAGGTCTCTGCTGCTCACACACCCTGCTGAACATACGGTATCTAGGGTTAGAGCGTGTGGTGACCTCGCACAACAGTAGGTGCTTCAGGCAGATGTAGGCCTTGCTGGAGTGTATTGCGGCTAGCTCCAGGTACTGTAGACTTGGGAAAGTGGGTGTCCAAGTGCCGCACTTTCACCCTTAGCTCAGCTAATTTGGGGTATGTTTTTAAAAATCATTGCACCACTACATTGAACATGTGGGCCAGGCATGGAACGTGTTGGAGGCTGGCAAGCTCCAGAGCCCTCCAACAAGCTAAAAAACCTGGCCCCAGGGGCAGCGGGGATAAACAAATTGCCATCTCATCCAGGATGGCATCCCTGACCTCAGAGGCAGTGTGCTGTCCGTCTCCCAAGCTGATGAGCTTCAGCCCAGCCTGCTGACGTCTCCCCACACCAGTGTTGCAGCGTTTTCAGCTCGTAGCTGGGGTAAATCTAACAGCGGAGGAGGAGGAGGGTGGTGTTTCAGCCCTCCTCCCAGGAATGTTTTGTGGGGAAACAAGTCAGGAAAATTCTTGAAACGGGAGAGTTTTGCATCTTTGCCCTTGCTGCCTATGGACATCCCTTTGCCTCTAGCCACCATTTTCCCTGCTTTGCTTGCCTCCACATCCACACTGCTTTTGCCCCTAGACATCACCCCAGTCCATGCCTTAGCTTGTACCCCCAGTTTTTCCTGCTTAGCTTGCCTCCACATCCACACTGCTTTTGCCCCTAGACATCACCCCAGTCCATGCCTTAGCTTGTACCCCCAGTTTTTCCTGCTTAGCTTGCCTCCACATCCACACTGCTTTTGCCCCTAGACATCACCCCAGTCCATGCCTTAGCTTGTACCCCCAGTTTTTCCTGCTTAGCTTGCCTCCACATCCACACTGCTTTTGCCCCTAGACATCACCCCAGTCCATGCCTTAGCTTGTACCCCCAGTTTTTCCTGCTTAGCTTGCCTCCACATCCACACTGCTTTTGCCCCTAGACATCATCCCTATCCATGCCTCTTCCCCTAGCCATAACTCTGCCACCCCTGGAAACTCATGGTGCAGAAACTTTGGTTGCTGACTTTGAGGAACCCTTGGGTTTTGTAGATGGAACTCCATCAAAGGTCTGTGCAGCTCACACACCCTGCTCAAGATATGGTATTGTAGGGTTTCAGCGTGTGTGAATGACGGACAACAGCCTGTGTTTGGACAGATGTAGGCCTTGCTAGAGTGTTTTTAGGCTAGCAGCGACTCCTGTGCACTTGCAAAAGTGGGCGCACAAGCGCCGCATTTTCAACAGTAGCTTCGGTACATTTGGGTATGTTTTTAAAAAACTTTGCACCACTAGGTTAGACGTGGGCCAAACATGGAACGTGTTGGAGGCTGGCAAGCTCCAGAGCCGCTACCAGGTTCCAGCCATTATCACAGGCGTAAAAATGCCAGGCCCCAGGTGTAGCAGGGAAAAAAAAATGCCATCTCAGCCAGGATGGCATCCCTGACCTCGGAGGCACTGTGCTGTCTGTCCCCCAAGCTGATGAGCTTCAGCACCGCCTGCTGACGTCTCCCCACACCAGTGTTTTAGCGTTTGCCGCTAGTAGCTGTGGTGGAGGTTGCAGCGTCGTAGGGTTTCAGTCTACTCCTGCCATGAATTTTGGCCTGGGAGAGGAGATAGGCCACCCCAGTTTGCACCCGGGGAACAGACTCCACCACATTCACCCTGCCTGTCATTAAAGATAAGCACTGCAGCATCCCTGACCACAGGCGCTTGTCCAAGTGTCGGTGGTCAAGTGGACCTTGCAGCAAAGCACGGAACTAAGGGCCCACCTGATGTTGAGTGACACGTGCTGGTGCAAGGCGGGGACGCCACACCGGGAGAAGTTGAGACGGCTAGGGACGGCATAGTGAGGTGCCACAGTTGCCATCAGGTCCGGGAAGGCGGGAGTTTCAACAAGCCGGAACGCCAACCTCTCCTGGGCCAGCAGTTTAGCGATGTTGGCGTTCTAGGCTTGCGTGGGTGGGTGGTTAGCAGTGTATTTCTGCCGGCGCTCCAATGTCTGAGAGATGGTGGGTTGTTGTAAAGAAGCGCCTGATGGTGCCTTTGATGGTGCAGGAGAAGGAGATAAGACAGAAACAGGGGAGGATGAGGGAGAAGTCAACAAAGTGGCGGAGGCAGATGAAGTGATGTCCTGGCTCGTCCTCTGGAGTGCATCGCCAGCACTGTGAGCAGAGGCTGTGGCATGAACGGCGGGCGACGTTTGTCCTGCCGTTGCTGCCTGCCACTGATTCCATTGCTTGGATTCCAAATGACGGTGCATTGAAGTGGTGGACAGGTTGCTCTTCTCAGGGCCCCTACTCGATTTCGAGAGGCAAATTGTGTAGACGACACTATATCTGTCCTCGGCGCATTCCTTGAAAAAACTCTACACCTTCAAGAAACGTGCCCTCGATGGGGGAGTTTTTCTGGGCTGGGTACAAAAGGGAACATCTTCGGACATTCCGGGTCTGGCCTGGCTTCGGCAAAGCAGCTGACCTCTGCCTCTGGACATGTCTCTGCCTCTAGCTACCCTTTTTGGTGCTGCACCTGCCTCAACATCCACACTACTTTCCCAGCTTGACATCTGCCTTGTCCAGGTGGGGTCGGTGTCCTCGTCGTCCACCACCTCCTCTTCCAACTCCTGTCTCGCCTCCTCCTCCTGCACAATGCGCATGTCAACTGGCTGCCCTGACAGCAACTGCGTCTCATCGTCGTCGATGAGGGTGGGTTGCTGGTCATCCGCCACCAAATCGACCGGAGATGGAATGGAGGAGACTCTAGTGTTTGAGCATCTGGACACAGATACTCGTCTGTTAGGTCCGTGGAATCGCGAAATGGAGGGGCAGGTTGCGGTACAGTCAAAGGAAGGGAGAACAGCTCTGGGGAGCAGGGACAGTTGGGGTTATTGTTCTGAGAAGATTGGGAATTTTGGGTGGAAGGAGGACAAGACTGTTGGGTAAGAGGAGGTAGAGGCTGACTGGCTGGTGGACAATGTGCTTTAAGCGTTATCCGACAGCCATTGCAAGACCTGTTCCTGGTTCTCGGGCCTACTAATCTTTGTACCATTCAGCCTAGTTAATGTGGAACTTTTGTGCAAAGCGCAGAACTTAGGGCCCGCCTGATGTTAAGGGACACACGCTGGTACAAGGCTCAACTCACCCTAAGTGCCAAAAACACTGCTGGTGCAAGGCTCTACTCATGCCAAGGGCCTCAATCTCTGCTGGTAGCTCAGCTTAAGGTCATGTAACTTTGTTTGGAAGGGCTCATGTTAAGGGCTAGAAAAGTGAATTTTGGAAGGTCTTACCACATCACACACACACACACACACACACACACACACACACACACACTCAAAATGACAGTTAAGGGTGAGGGCTTTTGGAATTCCCATTGCCTATTCCATTTGTGGTTGTCATGGGGAACGTGATTTAAAGGGGTGGTTGTTACTGTTTGTTGAGCTTAAATTGGGGTTTGTGTCCATCCATTTGGGGAGTAAAGAAGGTTTCCAGGTATTTTCCCACTTTGATAGAGGTTTTTTTGAATGTGGAAAGTGTGTAGTTGTTAGGCAGTGATGTTGGGGTAATAGAGGGTCTTTGGTGTGTTAGATGCCCCCAGGCATGCTTCCCCTGCTGTCCCAGTGTCATTCCAGAGGTGTTGGCATCATTTCCTGGGGTGTCATAGTGGACTTGGTGACCCTCCAGACACGGATTTGGGTTTCCCCCTTAACGAGTATCTGTTCCCCATAGACTATAATGGGGTTCGAAACCCGTTCGAACACACGAACATTGAGCGGCTGTTCGAATCGAATTTCGAACCTCGAACATTTTAGTGTTCGCTCATCTCTACTTATCACATTTAATTCTCTTACAAACTATTTTAACTTGCATTTTATACTTTGTTTGCCTTTAATGTTCTATAAAAAACCAAGTGTCTTCAACTAATTTTAACTTTTAGGTTAGTCTAAATGGAGAAAAGTATGTGAAGGTGCATGACAGTGTGAGATAAATGACATTTTTGCGATACGGAGGACACTCTTTGTTAACAGCTTTATACTGCCTTGAAGGCATATGTTATCTTATGGTAGCACATGTCTTGTTTTCTATTTAAGTTACTCAACGTCCATGAATATCAAATATGTTTTATCAATGCCACATTTTTCCAACTATTCCTTCAGGGAGAAAAAATATTAGAAAAGAATTAAAAATTCAAAGGAGATGTGGATAAGGAATTGGAAGATAGAGAAGAAGGGAAGCGCTATAGCCGGCAATAAGGTAGATTACGGTTATGATATTAGTGGAGATGTTAAGAGAAAATATAATGCAGGGTTTGATGTAATTATCACATAATGCGTGAAAGGGAGAAATCTTTGATAGTATCGCTGGAGCACAAAAGCATGAATGTTTGACTACGCCATGCGGCTTAATCTATAATGTGATAGGAATTCATGATAAATAATAGTACAGCTGTATTTGGTTCATTGTACGAGAGGTCTTTGATCTGATCTTACAAGAGAAGGAGGGGTATAGTACTCTCTATACATCTTAGACTTTGCCATTTTTAAGTGGTTAAATTAGACAAATTTGTTTGAATATTTAGTAGAATTTTAAATTTTCTGTTTTCTTTAACCACTTCCGGACCGCCCATAGACTATATACATCCGGGAAGTGGTTGCCTTGTTCTGACAGGACGTACCGGTACGTCCAGTCAGAACACAACAACTGCATGGAGATCGTGCAGCTGCTTTCAATGGGAGCCAGCTGTAACTTCAGCCAGAGCTCCCAGAGAGATGGCAGTGAAGATTTATTACCACCCCTGCCTTCTCGATCGCTGTGTATACAGTGCTCAATGAGCGCTGTATACACAGCTATGGACGCAGCCATAATTCAGCTGCCCTCTGACCCGGCGGACACGTGATCTGCCGGGAGCAGAGTCTTACAAGAGCTGCTGGGTCCTACAGGACCCCAGATCAGCTCAGTAAGCTGTGTATACACTGTGCAGGAGGCTGTATTTCTCCTGCAACTGGGGTTAAATGTAGCAGCCTCAGTTATAGGAGAAATCAGCCTCAAGTACAAAAAAAATAAGTGATCAGATGTCCCCAAAGGTCTCTTATCACCTAATGGGGACACAATCTGGAAAAAAAAAAAATATATAATAAAAAAGTTTTTAAAAAATGTAAATAAAATAATAATAAAAAATAAATAAATAATACGCTAATAAAATGCTGTTATTAAAGGTTATAGCCCCACCCCCGATGACACCATACAAAATAAAAATTACCGTAACGGAGAGGAAAAACTATTTTATAAAGTTTTTCAGTGACACTTTGTGTTATTAAATAAAAAAATAATAATAAATTGAAAACCAGACACAATTTCCCTCCTATTTTGTTTATATTTTCCTGGATATAAAAAAATAAATAAAACACATTTGAAAATAAAAATAACATAAAAATAAAGCCCTATGTGTCCCCGAAAAAAGACGCAAAAATTATTTGACTGAAACGTACAGGAAAAATGTTACAGCCCTCAAAACCACACACACAAAATAAACCTAAAATGTGTCTAGTCCTGGACCACAAATTGGCCCGGTACTGAAGTGGTTAAAGGGTTTCATAAGATTGGTAGAAAGGTCAACAATTTTTGTTTTCGACCATTTTTGAACTTTTTATAGAAAAATCAATAAGAGGAACTCAAGAACAATAGATATCAGTAAGCGCACCAGGTAAGCTAAGTAGATCATGCAGTGAACAAATACTGCTCTGGTGTTGCACAACGGCACACATCCACAAATAAAAATAATGGGAAGAATTTATTAATACAGGTGATTCTTATGCCGGTTTCACCGACAGTTGTACAACTCATCCGTTTCGTAGGATTACTAAGAAACTCCAATTTCTTAGTAATTCTAGAACCTGTAGACACACTGATCTGGAACTGGTGTAGATTTGTATCATAAGTTTTACAAGTTTGCTGTAGTGCGTTATAATAGAGTAATTCTAGATTCGCACCCTGCTCTACCCAACACCTATAAATTGGGGAGCAGGAAACAGAGACTAAGGTGTGCCAAGGTTGAGGCACAATTTTGGCCACTTTCGAGACTCAATTGCCGCTATAAATGTGGACCATTCTTTACTGTACATCCACTAATTAACAACTCATTTACATATTTGGAACCAAACTGGTTCTTAATCATAGCAAGACTAAGAACCAGATCAGTTCCAAATATCTGAGATTCTCTGGGATGTTCTCCTCTGAAAGAAATACCAATGTTTTGCTTCGAAGAAAAAAAAAATCTCAGACCCCAGAGTAGCTACAAAAAACTCATAAAAATACAGTAGGGGTGCACACTTTACAAAGCCATTCAAAATACCGATAAAAACATCAATAAAATGCAAGTAAATACTGTGTGCAAAACCAACCAAACCGAGCACTCCTTATAGGGGTTATGTGGGGAATAAAAGATTTCACAGCTCATGTGCTGCACCGGATAAACATCCTTAGTCATTTAGTCCTGTGTCATTCTACCGGGTTTCCATCCTCAGCCCCGGCAAAACTGGATAGGGGATGGCTTCCCAGCGGTCAGCCTTAAAACCTATAGATTTGAATGGGTTTTTAACGGTAACTCTCTGTGTCCACCTCCAGCCTGTCCACAGGAAAAGCATTTTTTTTTTTTTTTTGGCCAGACACAAAGTCCCACATGTCTGACTCTAGCTCTTCCTCTATTGGACTGATGGAGAAAATGCCATTCTACACAGTCATATAAAAAGAGTGCTGCCGCGTTTTTCCTGCACTGGTATCCATAGTCATGCAGCTGTGTCTGGTACGGCACCGCAGCCCCATTAAAATGAATACAGTCATAATCCAGATACAGTTACGATTACAAAAATGGTAATGAGTTACCATGGTAACGCAGGTCGGGTCGGTCGGTTACAAGTGCGAGGCCCTTAAAGGGGTATTCCCATGTCCCTTACTCACCAGTCTTCGCTGCTGTAAACTCTTCTTTCTTCCTGGTTTTCTTGCATCAATTGGTGAGCGGGGTTTCATATGCAAAGCCAGTGGCGAGATGACGTCACTTCTATGCCGCTGGCCTTGCGTGCAGCTAGGCATCGGACATACAGCTCTATAAATAGATGGTGAGACCAGTCCCCCAGCCTTCACATACCTCACTCATTTCTCCCTCCTCTATCTGAGAGCAGGAAGCTAGGTCACATGTGTGGTGCAGACACAGGAACTAGTTAAAAAAAATGCCTCAAAAATGCATTTTTAGGGCAAATTTTTTCAAAAAAAAAAAAAAGTCAATTGCCCAGGGCCCGGCAAAGCCTGGATCCGCCACTGATACTGCAGTCACTGTAGCTTTATTCTGCTGATCAGTAAAACTAAAGATGTCATGACCCTCCCCATTCATAATGAGCCGGGTTCATTATGAACTTTACAAACATTTTCAGTTTGGTCAAACTGGAAATTTTTGAAGTTCACTACCCATGAGCCATTATTATATTCCTGAGTCTCTTCGACCCCAGAGTATAATAATAATAATAATAATAATAATAATAATAATAATAATACATTTTATTTATATAGCGCCAACATATTCCGCAGCATTGTACAATTTATAGGGTTCAGATACAGACATACATAACAAAGAACATCATTTCATACAATGGGACTGAGGGCCCTGCTCAAAAGAGCTTACAATCTATGAGGTAGAGGGGGTGACACAAGAGGTAGCAGGGGCGGCATTGCTTATACAGTGATCAGACAATTTTGTGAATTAGGAATTGTGATAGGCTTGTCTGAAAAGATGCGTCTTTAGTTTGCGTTTGAAACTGTAGAAGTTGGGAGTTAATCTTATTGTCCGGGGTAGAGCATTCCAGAGAAGTGGTGCAGCTTGGGAGAAGTCTTGTATACGAGCGTGGGAGGTTCTGATAATAGAGGATGTAAGTGTTAGATCATTGAGTGAGCGGAGAACACGGGTTAGGCGGTAGACAGAGATGAGGGAAGAAATGTAGGGAGGTGCGGCATTATGGAGAGCCTTGTGGATGAGAGTAACAACTTTATATTTTATTCTATAATGAATAGGCAGCCAATGTAGCGACTGGCACAGACCAGAGGCATCGCTGTAGCGTCTAGCCTGATAGATGAGCCTGGCCGCTGCATTCAGAATAGATTGTAGAGGGGAGAGTTTAGTGAGGGGAAGACCGATTAGTAAGGAGTTACAGTAGTCAAGGCGAGAATGAATCAGAGAGACAATAAGTGTCTTTAGTGTATCTCTGGTAAGGAAAGGGCGTATTCTGGAGATGTTTTTGAGGTGGAGGTGACATGAACGTGCGAGTGATTCAATATGAGGGGTGAAGGAAAGGTCTGCGTCAAATATGACCCCGAGGCAGCGGGCCTGCTGCCTAGGAGTTATAGTAAGGCCTGAGACTGCAATGGATATATCAGGGACAGATCTGTTAGATGGTGGAAACAGTAGTAGTTCAGTCTTAGAGAGATTTAGTTTCAGATAGAGCGAGGACATGATATTAGAGACAGCAGAGAGACAGTCACTGGTGTTCTGTATGAGTACAGGGGTGATGTCATGGTAAGATGTGTATAATTGGGTGTCATCAGCATAAAGATGGTACCTGAAGCCAAATCTGGCGATGGTTTGTCCAATGGGGGCTGTGTAGAGAGAAAAGAGCAGGGGGCCGAGGACCGAGCCCTGAGGAACCCCAACAGCAAGGGAAAGAGGGGAGGAAACAGAGCCCGCGAATGATACACTGAAAGTGCGGTCTGAGAGATAAGAGGAGAACCAGGAGAGCGCAGTGTCATTGAGGCCGACTGAGCGGAGCATAGTGAGGAGGAGATGATGGTCAACAGTGTCAAAAGCTGCAGAGAGGTCCAGAAGAATAAGAAGAGAGAAGTCACCATTGGATTTAGCCTTTAGTAGATCATTAGAGACTTTTGTGAGAGCTGTTTCAGTAGAGTACAGAGCGCGGAAACCAGATTGTAAGGGGTCAAGCAGAGAGTTAGCAGAGAGATAACGGATTAACCGAGAATAAACCAGGCGTTCCAAAAGTTTAGAGATGAAGGGGAGGTTAGAGACGGGTCGATAGTTAGCAGCACAGGATGGGTCCAGGGAGGGTTTTTTCAGTAGCGGGGTTATAACAGCATGCTTGAAGGAGGATGGGAAGATTCCAGAAGAGAGAGAGAGAGGTTAAATATTTTAGTAAGGTAAGTAGTGACAGCAGGGGACAGAGATTGGAGAAGGTGTGAGGGGAAGGGGTCACTACTGCAGGTTGTGGGGCGAGATGAAGAAAGTAGCTGGGAGACTTCCTCTTCTGTAACAGGTTCAAAAGATGAGAATGAGTATAATCGGAAGAGACCCTTGTGTGGTGAATAAGATTACTGATACCTTCTTTCACATATTTTGGGCTTCGTTCCAGTGTCCGGTGTTTTTTCTTTGCTTGTGTTAAAACAACTTGCCCCACTTAACCATTGACGTTGATTCACAGTGCCACTGATGTCAACCAGGAAAATAACACAGGACCCCAAAGGGTAATAATAGCAGTTCCAAAACAAAACTTTGGGCAAACCTTGCAAAAATTTGTGCAATAAATCTCATGCGGTTCACCAATCTCTATACTGTATGTGTAGTCAATGGCCAGTAGGATCAATATTTACTGTATATTGAGATAAAAGTGGACACAACTAATCTAGTCACATTTGTCTATACAGCTTAGTAAGTAAATATCAATAATTTCAGAATTTAGACTCCATTGTCATAATTTATACAGATACTGGTAAAAATTATAAAATTCAGCGAGGAAATGTTTCATTCACAATGCCACCACTTCCTCCAAGTGAGTTTATCTAGTCTCAATGCAAACGGTTTGCATTCTACTTACTAAGCATCCATTATAATATCCAGTTTATTAGCTTAAGTGGCAATTACATTAAAAACTATGCAATGACCCAATATCCCGAGACCATAATAATCAAAGTATTAGTGATCTCTACATGCTTGGAATTTATACAAATGACACTGCTGCAAGGGATTGGAAATGACTTTGATCCCAGTCAGTTAACTCCTTACATGCTACAGTACCCTCTACCCCCCTCGTTCCATGGGGAAAAAAAAGTTGCTAGGCTCTCAGAATATGGTAACACAAAAAAACCCAATAATTTTTAGGTTGAGGCATCACGTTGCAGAAAAACAGGGTTTTTTTTTTTGCAGATTTTGTTGCATTTTTTTGAGCCAGGTGTGGATTGAGCAAAAGGTACAAGTAGAAGAGACATCTATATATTTCCCATTCCTTTTGTAGATATTTTTGGTTTTGGCTCAAAAATATGCAACAAAAATTGCAACAAAAAAAGAGCTGCCTTTCCGCAACATGGGCTCAGGCTAAGGACCCACAACGTCCTGTAGCAAATAAGCGCTGCATAAAAGCGGTGGCGGAAACACATCGCTGTTCTTCCCAGAGCGCTTTAGACAGAAAGTCTGCAGAGTTCTTCCGTGGACTTTCTGATAAAATTATACCTATCGGGAAATCGTCAGCGTTTGTGAAGGTATAATTGAAATGCTGCGGTTTCCAAAATTGTTCTGCTTTTGAAAATTGTGGCGTGTCTTCACTGTGGTTTTTACTGCAAAGTGGGCATGAAATTCACTAGAATCCCATCCACTTTGCCCTTACTGTAAAATGCTGGGATTTTTCCGCAAATTGCGGCATTTTCATCCTGTGGAACCCTGGATTTAGGGTGTTCTTATTGTGCAAATGTTGTAAAAACCTGAAAAACTATATACTGAAAATATAATACCTCCATATTACTGAACCACAGAATAAATAACATATATTTATCACACAATGGTCCAAATTTTATCTGCGTTTGGTAATCTGTATAAAAGACACACAAAAATGAACAACAGAAAGTGCAGAATTATTATTAAAAAATTTTTTTTAATAACTTTTATTTACTCCAAAATCTAACTTGTAAAAAAAAATGCAACTCATCGCAGAAAAAACAAGCCCTCCCATGACTACAATGTAATGTGAATTTTGCCAAAGACATTCTGTACCACCGATCAGCAGCAAAGTGGAAACATTTCATTCCAATGTCCAATGAAACATCTTCCCGCTCATGAGAAATAAAGAAATTTTGATATTTTCAAAAAATCACAAAAATTTTTGAGGTTTTAAAAATTTGACATTCTATTCAGGTGTAGTAATGTATTGATTTACCAAATCCCTCCTAAATGTACACAGAAGATTTACCGAAGGCAAATTAAACTGAACCGCATGCAAGAAAATGTCATGCTCCAGCAACGTATTTGTATTCAGTCAGCTGCCTGTTAGCCATTCACGTTGCATGCTTTGATGATTGGGGTATGTACTTTACTAATCAAGCTGTGAACTTTCCGAGCTTGTGTTGTATCTATAATCATGTAGTATTCTCAGCTGATTAAGTTGCACATAGGGGATCAGAGCTGTTACATGCTATGCTGATGCAATTGGATTTTTTCCCCCCGCTGCATAAAATTACACAGTATTTCCGAGTTGATCTAGAATGTAAATGTTTCCAGTAAATTTCCAACCACTTCTAAATTCCAACTCTTTGGAAATCATTTTGTAGGATGGAGAGGCCAACTTTTACTTATTTTATTAAATGGTACAAAAAAATTTCATTATTTTGGGATCACTTTGGACTAGGTCTTCGTTCACATCTGCGTCGGTAATCCGGTAATCCCACATGGGGACCCCTCCTTTCCCGAACAGACTACTGAACGCATTTGCAAGCGGTGTGTAGTAAAAGCACACGGACCCCATAGACTATAGATCCTCATACACTATAATGGGGTCCAAGTTGTTGCCGTGAGAACATACAGACAGGGAAGTACTTCACAATCTACTTTCCTGTCTGCATGATTTGTGTGGGCAGCGCACAGCAAGCACACGGATACCATTATAGTCTGTAGGGTCCTTGTGCTTTCACTGCAAACCACTTGCAAATGCATTCGGTAGTCCATTCTGGGGGTCCCCATGTGGACTTCCCAAATGGATTACCAAATGTAGATGTGAACTAAGGGTAAGCTCTATGAACCCAGGAATGTTTCTTGTAGCAAGGGATTTCTCTCCCCGACACACCCGCAAAAGCAAAAATTCTATAGAGATTAGAAAACCTACTCGGTTTTCCACTTTGTTTCTTCACTGGTCCAAGGAACACAAGAAGAAAATTGTTTTGCTAAACTCGCCTTCAAGAGGTCTCAAACCGGGAAAAATCAAATGTCCAACACTCAATGTATCTGAACATACAGACATGTCCACCATATACTTAGCCTGAGTTTGGTTAAAGGGATTCTATCATTAGAATTGTGTTTTTAGTTAAACCCACATAGGAATAGCCTTAAGACAGGCTATTCTTCCCCAACCTTTAGAACTCTTCTTCGTGCCGCCATTCGATATATATTCCAGTGGTTATGGTAATGAGCTTTCTCTCGGCACTGGGGGCAGTCCCCAGCGCCCAAACAGCAGTGGGGGTTCCCCCTGTGCTGCGAGAAAACTCTCCAGCGCCGCCTTCTCCATTTTCCCCACCTCCACCTCTTCTCTCCTGTATGGCCACAGGAAAATGGCCGATAGATCTGTGCAGTGGGCACAGTTGGGCGCAGTGGGTGCAGTCTGAATGAATGGGCCAAATCAGGAGAGAGTCTCACGCCGCAGACGCCATGGCTGTCTCAGGGAAGAAGGGGCATCTCGTTTCTTTTTCCTGTTAGTGGAAAAAAAACACTAGCAGGGAAAAAAAAGTGAGCGGCCCCCATTCAAATGAATGGGACCCTCTTTTGCAGGTGGATTTTGACGTGTGAACACATCCTTAGAGGCCCCATAATGTGTCTGGTTGACTACTGAAGCCTAAAATTTATCTAGTATTTAGGACTAGAGATGAGCGAGTAGTTAAATATTCGATATTCGATATTCATTTCGAGTAGCTCCTCAATATTCGACTACTCGAATCGAATATTGAATCCTATTATAGTCTATGGGGGAAAATGCTCGTTTCAGGGGTAGGCAAGATTCGATCAAATTGAACTTACCAAGTCCACGAGTGAGAGTCGGGCTGGATTCTCCGAGAAGTCTTCTCCGTGTATCGTCCCCACGGCGTCTTCTGGCTCTGAATTCACTCTGCCAGGCATTGGGTCTGGGCAGAGCCGACTGTGCATGCACGCACTACAAGAAAATGGCTGCTTACAGTCAAAGCGGCCATTTTCTTGTAGCGTGGGCATGCGCGGTTGGCTCTGCCCAGGTCCGATGCCTGGCAGAGTGAATTCAGAGCCGGAAGACACCGCGGGGACACTGCGTGGAGAAGACTTCTAAAGGTAGCAGAAGAACCAGCATTGATTGGCCGACTGTATAGCATTTGGCCAATCAACGCTGGTTCTGCATCAAATTTTTCCATTCAAATAGCGAGTGGTACTCATTTGAGTACGAGTATTTTGAATACCGTAGTATTCGATCGACTACCTACTCCA
The DNA here is from genome assembly GCF_031893055.1 of Leptodactylus fuscus. Taxonomy (NCBI): domain Eukaryota; kingdom Metazoa; phylum Chordata; class Amphibia; order Anura; family Leptodactylidae; genus Leptodactylus; species Leptodactylus fuscus. The sequence continues at coordinate 40,372,100 of NC_134265.1, forward strand.
TCGAATACTACTCGCTCATCTCTATTTAGGACCAATTTTTATGGACAAAGGACCAACCAGGTCCTCAGTCTATAGTACCCTTGAGTGAAAGAATTATACATCATTTAATTTCCAAATATCCTTGGTTACTTGTATGGGACTTCCACATCGACCTCTTGAGCGTCTTATAATCTGTTTTAATTTCATTCACTCGATGCAGGAGAAACGTCCTGCGCGAAAAGAACAATCCCGTAGGAAATAACAGATTTTGTATATTTCATTAAGATCTTTTTTTCACTTGTTATTAATATTTTTATTGCTCTCTGGATGATCCCAATAAATGGGACCATTTTGATAATTGGTTCACAGATCTCAACATGTTTTATTACATCTAATAAATTGAAATCCCGTACCGAACGGAGACGATAGAAGCGGAGAAAAATAAAACCCTTGCTTCTTGTACATTCCGTAATTCCCATTAAAAATAAGTAACTGGAATATAATCAACACGTTCTGCAAGCGAGCGGCCTCCACTTTCACTGCTCAGATGAACATGAATGGCTTTAGGAAAAAATAACTCCGAACATTATTACAATTCCCTTAATTTTAATAATATATTCTTCCTTTAACTACCTTAGCACATGCATGACTAATACATCTGGTTAATGCACCTGAAGCAAGCACAAATATAGCTTCTTTAATCCATCGCTCCCAAGCAAATACATCTGATTCAATACTCTGGAATTAATCGCATCAAATTGAAAGTTTTATTTAATCACATGCTACCGTAGCGGAATTATAGGCCGGGCGCAATTTAACCAATCGATGACTTTAATGTTACATTTTAATAGCTTTCATGCCTGCGTGCACTTCCTATGGTTTCAGTCCCAATGACAATCCAGTAAAATATACCGTATATCAAGTTTATCTTAAGTCAGCGGGAGATAAGGAATCAGGCCAATGAGGAAATTTGTATTTCGAGAGAACACTTGAATATGAAACACCCCCCCCCCAAAAAAAAAAAAAAAAAAAAAAGAAAAGAAAAAAAAAGAAAAAGTTTACGGTGGGTGAACTTCTTTAAAGGTGTCCATACACATTGGATAACAGAGGTTGTGCAGGGCTGTCCTGATGATGTCCTACAGTACTTTGCGCAAATTTTAGACAGGTGTGGAAAAAATGCTGTAAGCTAAGAATTAGGGTTGAGCCAATCTTGACTTTTCAGGATCGATTTTGAAATCCGATTTCCGATCATTTTTCATTCGAACCCGATCTCGATCCCAATTCCGATACCAATACAAGTCAAAGGGATTTTTTTTACTAATCGGAGATCGGATTTTAAAAACGATCCTATTCACTACACAGCATGGAATCTAAGAATTGAAAGCTTTAATTGTTAGAATCCATGCTGTGTAGTGATTAAAAAATTATCCGGCTACCTAAGTCCCCCCTGTTGTCTACTTACCAGCTGTCGCTACCGATCCACGCTGTTCTCGCTCCTCTTCTTTCTACTGTGCATGTCTTCAGAGCACCGTATGTGCCCCCACCTCCCAGGCTAGTGTTACTGATGCTGGGAGTAGGCGGGGCTTGTTGTGGCTTAGGAGAGTGTGGGCGGATACAGTACCAGCCCACACTCTCCTAAGCCACAAGCCCCGCCTTCTTCCTAGGTCTGTAACAGTAACCTGGGAGCTAGGGGCATGCACGGACCGAGAAGAGGCAAGAAGAGAACAGACGGGGAGTGGCAGCAGTAAGTGGAATTGTCTATTGACTCTTTATTGTATACTCAGCTCTGCTATATCTGAGCTGTAGATCTCAGATGTAGCAGAGCTGATGAGTATAGGAATGAATGGATACCGCCGGCACACAGCTTGTGCCAGTGTCTGGCGCTTAACCCCCTGCGTGCCGGCTGCGTCCATTCAATCCTACGGCATAGCAGGGAGGAAACAGAAGAGTAGATAACATTGTTCGCTTTTCCCACAATGCTTGCAAAGCATTGTGGGAAATAACCTCCGACCTTTATCCTGCCTAAAACGATTGGGATCGGAATTCCGATCGCGATCATGAAATTTAGCCAATCTGAATCCGATTTTTTCCAACCCTGATTGCTCAACCGTACTAAGAATGCTTTCAAAAATAGAAGTTAACAAAATGGAGTGAATGAAGAGAGGAGAAATCTAAATCACTTAATTTGTTATGGCCGCCCTTTGCCTTCCATCTATTCTTCAACAAGTAATTGTTGACAGTTTTTGACGGAACTCGGAAGGGAGTTTGTTCCCACCATCTTGGAGAACTGAGCACAGATCTATTGTCGATGTAGGCTTGCTCCAATCCTTCTGTCTCTTCATCTAATCCAAACAGACTGGATGATGGTGAGGTAAGGGATTGCACCTGTGGGGGGCATATCATCACTTTCAGGACTCCTCCTCCAAACGGCAAAGGTCACATTAAATATTGATGAAATTTACATATCTCTTTTCAGTTTCTGTTCTGTCCACTGGCGGCCATTTTTGGGTAGCCGCTCTTGCAATTCAATACAGGAGCCGGCTGGCGGCCATTTTGGGGTGGCCTCTCTATGCTCCTGTATCAAACTACAAGAGCAAGAGAAGCCAGAAGAGGCGGAGTTGCTGCAGAAGAAGGAGGCGGTGCAGGAAAGAGCTTCGGGCAGCAATGGGGACGCGCTCATCGGTGTTTCAGCGCTGGGGCCCGCCCTCATTGCTGCTGAGAGCTCATTTGCATACCGGTTAAAACCGGTATTTCTACGGAACGGCGCGGCGGAGACCACGTCTAAAGGTAGGAGACGAATAGCCTTTCTTAAGGCTATTCCGACGTGTTCATTAGAAAAAAAGGTAGTTTAATGGTAGAATCCCTTTAAGTGTAGCAGAGCTAACCCAAATTTCTGCCATTATCTCTATGGAGTGGGGTATCTTATCACAGAAGCCCACAAAAGCTCATGGAAAGTAATTTATTTTATTTTTTTTTCAATTTTTCAATGTTTTTTATTTCCTGTGATAAGAAGACATTTGAGTTCACTCTGCTACATCTGTACGCTAGGATGTACAACATCTGTTTCTTGGTGTTTTTATATATAGCACTCATAACAGATAGTATGAAGGCAGCCTTATGTTGTGTGTGTATAGGAAGATTCCCATTGACTTAGGGTTGCTTCACATTACCATTACAGTTCATCCAGCATTGTGTGAGAGTAATGGATACTCACCATACAACATTCACCACTCTCATGTTAGATGGAAATTTTATTCTGCCATATTTTTCACTTTTCTGTTCTGCATGTACATTTTTTTTTTGCTACTAATGTAGACGTTGGGTGAAAGCGTCCATCATGTTATTTACATTAGAGTCAAAGGGAATGGGCTCAATCTGTGTCCATCACTCCTATGATGGATAAGAGTAATGGATGTTCGCAATGGTAATGTGAGTGTTACCTTGACCATAATAACTTATAATAAAGTATTAGTTAAATGGCATAAATGATAAATGTGTTAAAGGGATTCAACCAGTAAAATGCAATTTTTTCTCCAGGTTTTCTTCTGTATGCAAATGAGTTCTCTCGCAGCACTGGGGGCAGTCTCTAATGCTGCGAGAGCAATCTCTAGGGCCACCTCTATCTTCACTTAGATTGGCCTCTCCCTATGTCTTCTTTTGGCGCTGGCTTCAAACTTCTAGGCATGCGCCTTGGGCAAAGCCGACTGCACATGCCCGTGACCATTTTCTTGTGGCCACTTACCCCAGGTTACTGTGTAAACGGCCACATAAAAATTGTCACAGGCATGTGCTGTCGGCTCTGCCTGAGGCCTGACGGCATAGCCAACTGCGCATGCCTAGAAGTTTGAAGCCAGCACTAGAAGAAGACACGAGGAGAGGCTGTTCCAGGCAAAGATAGAGGAGATTTCTCTTGCAGCACTTAGGGACACCCCAGTGCTGTTTGAGCGTTGGGGATGCCCCCAGTGCTGCGAGAGAACTCATTTGCATACAGAAGAAAAACGGGAATTCTACTGAATGGCAGCGCAGAGAAGACATCTAAAGGCAGGAGAAGAATAGCCTTTCTTAAGGCTATTCCTATGTGTTAGGGAGAAAAAATTGCATTTCAATGATTGAATCCCTTTAACGATTGACAATTACTCTCGGTATTAACAAAAGGGGCTAGAACAAAGATCTTTTTTTGCAGTACAGCATTGAAGCATATGAAGAAATAAATTATTGATATTAAAATGCTTTAAAATACACCAAGTAAAAATAAAAAAATAAAAAATGGCGATGCTAATCAAAAGTGATTTCCCCCAGGTCGGAGTCAGATATGGTATCATTAACGTTGCTGCCTAGAAATGTATCCACTGACTTTGCCACTAGTAACACAACTTCAGACTTGTGAGGTTGCATACATTAATTACACAACAGCGAAACGTAGAAAATTCTCACGGAAACATTTCTGCAATGCTCGGGGTCTAAAAGACTCTTTTGTTCCGCTTCATTTTTGTAGTTTGTGGACTGAAATTGTCATTTATGGACTTTCAAGGGCAGGCTCTCCAGTACGTACCGAAGAGTTTTATATTTAGAGTTCTTTTTTATTTTCAGATGAATAGCGGAATTTTTTTTAGTACAGAAAGCTTGACTTGCCATCTCCTTAATAAATGATGATTGGCATCGGAGCAATTGAAGTTGTAGTGTCATCATTAGTTCTTGTATTATAAGCAGAGATTTCATACCACAAGCCTATAGGCATATGAAGGAAATCAAACAGTACAGAAGGCTGCCAGACAAAGTGTCAAACAAAATCAGTCTGACTGGAATAGAAGGGGAAAAAAGACAGTTCTTTTCCTTCAAAATGTACTGATACATACAAAGTGGGTGACCAGTTAGTGCTCCATATCTCAGCATTAGAAATGAGCGAACAGTAAAATGTTCGAGGTTCGATATTCGTTTCGAGTAGCCCCTCAATATTCAACTACTCGAATCGATTATCGAACCCTATTATAGTCTATGGGGGGGGGAAATGCTCCTTTCAGGGGTAGGCAACGTTCGATCAAATTATACTTACCAAGTCCACGAGTGACGGTCGGGCTGGATCCTCCGTGCAGTCTTCTCCTTGTAGCGTCCCCGCGGCATCTTCCGGCTCTGAATTCACTCTGCCAGGCATCGGGCCTGGGCAGAGCCGACTGTACATGCCCGCACTACAAGCAGACATGCGCAGTCGGCTCTGCCCAGGCCCGATGCCTATCTGACTAAGACAGCTTACTGCCAAACTACATGCACAATGTGGAACTGAGTTAAGGCACTGCGTGAACAGACCTGCCTCCTTAAACAGAGGGAAGGTGGGTCCAAACAACCAGCCCAGGTGCCCACGCCAGGTGCTCATAGGTTAGCACCACTGTCAGTCAGCAAACTGACCACGCCCAAAGGCTGCAAGGGAATTAACCACTGCTATGCTGGGTTCCCAGCAACATGGAGGGGCTGACAGTGAGTTACGGCGCCACAACAGAGGAACAAGCTTGACCCCCTGGCTGAATCTGCTGCACTGTCCTAACAAATATATACAATAAACTCAGTTAATGGAATCCTGCCACATTGAAGACATAGTGCAATCTGTGTGGAGAAGGTTATATAGCAGGAGGGGCTAAGGAGACTAATATATTTGTGGGGAAAGGATCAAAGTAACTTTTTATAAAATCCTGACGCTAGGTTCACACCTGCACTTGGGTTTCCCTTCTTTGAGTTTGCTTTGGGACCCAAGAAACAAAAACCCAATCCACTTAAGAACGGTTACCCATGGAAACCCCCAGACTCCATAGACTACAATGGGGTCTGATGTGTTTCTGCCTATTTTCAGCATTTTACCCGTGGAAACCTGCGGACCCCATAGACTATAATGGGGTCTATAAAGTTTCTGTCCCTTTTCAGCCCGAAAAATGCAGAGAGAAAAGTCCTTCTTGTGTTTCCACAAAGTGGGACTCTAGCCTAAAACACTGATGTAGGGAAATCTCACCTCGCTCTTTGAAGGATTGAATTGATATGCTGGATTTTGTTGACAGACACTAAGAGGCACTATATGACGGTGTTATTTGGCTATATTATGTACCATGACACAAAGTACAGCAGTTATGTCACTAGACAGCCTATGGGAAAACACAGAACCCCAAAGACAATTATTCTATAAAACAGACTCAACTCTGCCACATTTGTACGCTTGAGAACTAATGTGTGGTTACAGTATTGACAACCTGAAATTATCCCGTGCAGATGTATTCACTCCGTTCTCATTCCCCTTCTTTATATCAAGTAGTATATTAGCTCCTTTATTTCAGCAGATTAAATTGCAGGTGTCTGAATCCTATAGATCAGATCCAATTGCATAAGACTCGTATGCACTGAAATTAAATCTATTTCGGGTTTCCGCATTGGAAGAAATACAACTTCTTCTTTTTCGACGTGTTATTCCTTTAATATATTTAGATTGTAAGTATTGATAAGCATACCATACATCTCTGCAGAAAATAAATATAGATTAAGCTGCACTCTAATTTATCTAAGAACATCTGGTGTTTAGATGGAAGAAATCTTTCTGTTCCCATTCCCAGTTTATGTTCTCACAAGACAGGACAGTATGATGAAATGTGAGGCTGGTAATCGCTCTTCAACTTTCAATGCCTTTAAAATTAGATTAGAGGAAGAAATCGACAATTTTGCTGCCTGGAGTTTTGAAATAGAAAATCGCATGGTTCTCAGTCTCTGGTTGTGGTTAGAGATGAGCGAAGAGCGTTCGATCGAGTACATGTGCGATCGGACATCACGCTGGTCGCAATGTTCGATTCGATACGAACACCGCGTTGAAAATGCACTTAAAGTTCGATTCCCCTCCCACCTTCCCTGGCGCTTTTTCTGCACCGATAACAGTGCAGGGGAGGTGGGACAGGAACTATGACTACAGAGGCATTGAAAAAACTAGGAAAAAGCCATTGGCTGCCGAGGACATGTGACGTTAGATTCATACGAACAGGCGGCATCAGCTCCAATTCATTCTGTTCTTGCACTTAGTTAGAGAGAGACATCTGCTGAGGGCTAGTTAGGGTTTAGATTCTGCTAGGCAGGAATAGCAAAGAAGAAGAACCACAACAGGTCTTTTAAGAGCTACACTAAAGGGAGAAGCTGAAACAAGCTTGGCACAGTGTCTACCCACAAACGCTAAAGTGGGATTCACAGCAATTAAGCCAGGCTGTATCTGCGCAACCCAGCTTTCCGCAGTGGGGATTAAGCTAAGTGGGATACACTGAAATTGTATGCCCATATACCCTATATACGCTTAATCCAGGGTTCAACAGTGTCCCCCCCCCCCCCCCGAAACTAAGGGGTATACACTGAAATTTTCAGCCCTTTTATACTATATACGATTCATCCAGGTTGTCACGTTGTGTAGCCCCCAAAAAGCAGTGGGATATACATTCTAATTATCAGGCTGTAGATGCTTCATCCAGGTTGTCACTGTGTGTAGCCACAAAAAATCAGTGGGATATACATTCTAATTATCAGGCTATATACGCTGTGATAGTGGGATAATACAGGGACTTTGGCATGTTAGATGCCCCCAGACATGCTTCCCCTGCTGTCACAGTTGCATTCCAGAGGTGTTGGCATCATTTCCTGGGGTGTCATCGTGGACTTGGTGACCCTCCTGAGTCGAACATTGGTTTCCTCCTAAACGAGTATTTTTCCCCATAGACTACAGTGGGGTTTGATGTTCGATCGAACAGTCAAGTATTGAGCTGCTGCTCGAATCGAACTTCGAACATTTCACTGTTCGCTCATCTCTAGTTGTGATCACAAGTCGGCTTGGTTTGGTCAGTTTTGTCTTAGGTCTCGTTCACATCTGCATCGGTAATCCCCCGAACTGACTACTGAACGCATTGACAAGCGGTGAGCAGTGAAAGCACACTGACCTCAGACTATTATGGGGTCCGTACAGTCTCTGCACTCTGCATGAGTCTTGCGGACAGGAAAGTAGATTGTGAACTACTTTTCTGTTTGCATGTTCTGTGCGGAGACCGTGCAGAAAGCACACGGACCCCATTTAGTCTATGGGGTTTGTGTGCTTTCACTGCACACCGCTTGCCAATGCATTCTATAGTCCGTTCTTGGGGTCCCCATGCGGACTCCCCTGAACGGATTACCGACGCAGATGTAAACCAGGCCTAAGGCTGCATGTATATGACCGTAGTGGTTTTCAGTATGTCATCCGCAACCACAGAACCACAAAAACACTGGTTTAGATCCACTACCAAAGCAGGACATGCTTCCCAATTTGCGCCTCTTCTGCGACAACAAAAAAAAAATGCCATAGAGTATATTGGGCCAGTCGTGGAATAAAACTATGGTTGTGTGCATGAGTCCCAAATACTTTTCCTTATTGAGGCCTCATGTAGTGGAAACACAGCTTTTTTTTGTTGCATTTTTTTGAGCTAAAGCCAAGAATGTCTAGAAAAGGAATGGGAAACATATATGAAGTACTTATATTTCTGCCTTCTGCTCAATCCACTCCTGGCTTTGGCTGAAAAAAAACGCAACAAAATCTGCAACACAAAAAGCTGTGCTTGCGCAAGGTGGGGCTTTAGTCTATTTTTATGAGCTACACCCCAGACCATTAGGTATAATGCCATTTAAGGAGAGTTGTCCGTATGGCATGAGCCACAGTTAGACATGAGCCAGAAATTAAATCTTTAAAAAATTTCCTAAAATTTCAAATATGAGGAACAATTTGAACAATTAAAAAGTGAGTCACCATTTGACTCTTAGTCGTTGGGCTACTTTAAGATTAACTCTTGGACTTTGAGCAACCTCGAAATCTACCATTGACAGCTGTAAGCTGTAATTGACTGGTTTAGATCATGTTGACCATGAGAAACCCAAACGACTTATCACATTGACCATGAAGAATTGACCAATTATTAATAATTAAGGTGTATCTAGGGTTATCTGTAGAGATGAGCGAATAGTACTCGATCAAGTAGGTATTCGATCGAATACTACGGTATTCGAAATACTCGTACTCGATCAAGTACCACTCGCTATTCGAATGTAAAAGTTCGATGCAGAACCAGCATTGATTGGCCGAATGCTATACAGTCGGCCAATCAACGCTGGTTCTCCTCCTACCTTTAGAAGTCTTCTCTGTGCAGCTTCCCCGCGGCGTCTTCCGGCTCTTCATTCACTCTGCCAGACATCGGGCCTGGGCAGAGCCGACTGCACATATCCGCTTGTAGTGTGGACATGCGCAGTCGGCTCTGCCCAGGCCCGATGCCTGGCAGAGTGAATGAAGAGCCGGAAGATGCCGCGGGGACGCTGCAAGGAGAAGACTTCTCGGAGGATCCAGCCCGACCCTCACTCGTGGACTTGGTAAGTATAATTTGATCGAACATTGCCTACCCCTGAAACGAGCATTTCCCCCCCATAGACTATAATAGGGTTCGATATTCGATTCGAATAGTCGAATATTGAGGGGCTACTCGAAACGAATAACGAACCTCGAACATTTTACTGTTCGCTCATCTCTAGTTATCTGTTCGACGCAAAATAGTCAGTGTAGGTTTCTTACAATCTGTGACCCAAAGTGCTTTTGAAAGTAACTCAGTGGCCTAAAAGTATGTGAATGGCAATGAAACGCCTGTCAATGACAGCTCTCAGTTTACAGCTGTCACCGACTGTCCGTTCTTTACGTTCGATGGGTTACAGTAACCTAAAGCAAATCATTGAAACACCATGGAGCTCCATTGTAAATTGTGTATTTTTCTTTATGGATGCCTCAAACTTTTGCACATCACTGTTCAAGACAAGTAAAATACACTTAGGTACCCTGAATATTCATATTGACTCCTTATAGCATTTTATTCTCTTATGAGACTGGTGATCCTTTGGTCCTTTTAGGAAGATGGGGGCCAAATCTAAGCTCAACAGCTGTATTCTACATTCTAAAACCTGAAATTAAAATATATGAAAGCAGAAGTTTCCATTTCCTAGTAATTAGACGGTAATGAGTTGGCAAGGACAAAGTGATATATATGCCCCCATACGAGGATGACTGATGGCTCCATATTTGCATTGAAGAATTTCCCTGGATTATTGGATGAGCTATTTAAGGTTTTCATTATCTATATAATCAGAACTGTAATGTGCCTGCAAAACAAATCCCGCCGGTCAGTCCGCACGGAGACATAGAAATGAATGGTAATACAAATACCGGCTAATAAAATAAAATGGACAAATATTTGCAGAGACAGCTCCACAACTGTTTCCAAACGATCCAAGTGTACGAGAATACAGAGCGAAATAAAATGATCTCCGCTAATTTCACCCTATGGGATTTGCTTGGACATTTTTTCCTGGAAATCTTTACACATCTTCCTCTCTGTAAATAAAATTCTCCTACTTTTACTTGTAAAGTGAGTTTATATGAAGTCAGAATGCCGAACGCTGTGAAGCCGGTGGTCATTAATCCAGAAAAAAATGAAAATATCGCCAAATACGATTCTATCAAGTCACTCTACATTACACTAATCATAGAGATGTATTAGAGGGGAAAACGGCAGGGCTATCCATTTCCCGATCTTCTGCTCGGATTTTGTCCCTAAGGTTGCCTTTCTTCTGATTAAATAAAGGCTAAATTAGGCCATTAATATTATTAAGTGACTGTGATTTAATCAGAGCTGGAGAAGGCCATTAAGGGAAAAGAGAACATACACGTGTTAGACGCGTTTTTTAATCATCCATTTTTTTTACCCTAAAATTAAATGTTCTCATTTACTTCCAAAGCTAGCACCGCCATCGTTTTCTTACTAAGATCCATTTTAAGTTTTAATGGTATAAATCTAACATGTATAGGTAAGCAGAGCTGAGTTTATATTGTAGCAGAGTGGACATAGCTATATACACAGCTCAGATTTTATATATATCTTTAAAGGGGTTATCCAGCTTCCAAAAATGATCTACAAATACATTGAAAGCTGTTCCCTTGTGCACCCTTTGCTTGGCTTTATTTTACTTGATGCTCCTTGTATCAATGTTATTTACATGGAGTGAATCTGTGGACAAACTACATTTCCCACGATTCATCTGTCTGCTCTCTATGCACCTCCCTACTCCACTCTCCTCTGCAATGAAATCACATCCAAGGTCATGTGTTGCTGTGAAGTTTCATTTGCTGGATTCACTGTTCACAGGGAGGGGTAGTGAGCTTGTAAATGAAACATCACAGCTGTGGTCAATAACCTGGTCAATAACATAGATAAACGGTGCCAAATAGAAAATCATCTCTGAAAGCAATGGAGAAATCCAGCCAATTTTGTACAATGTCAAGGTTAAAGGTAGTGCCAAGAGTCTGGAAATCGTAGCTGAAAGCTGTGGTGTTTTTTTGCCATAGGAGAGTCCACTGTGGGATGACCTGACCCATATGGCCTTAGCCTAAAGAGGTTATCTGGCTTTCTTGCTATCCTGTATTACTATGCTGCTGTAACATGCTGAAATTTCCCCAATGTGGGACTATTAAAGGATTATCTTATCTTATGTTATCTTATCCTATTGGCAGGGAATTTACTTTTTTTTTTTACCTTTATGGTGGATCTAAAGTCAAAATCGATGACCTCCCAGACTGAGAAATGGGGGAATTTACCAGGCATACAATGTTACCACATATTATACGTGACATGGGGATTTAATTTTCACATTGCAAGAATAATGACTGGTACGGCCTAGTGGTGTGTGGTTTTAAAAGTGGGCATGGCCATGTTAGACAATTTTGCAACATGTGGTACACACCGTTCATCCCAAATGTCAACCTAAAAAAAAGCATCGCCTATATGCTCTTGAGGATTTCAAGATTTGCTAGATTTGTTAACAACAACTACACAAGTAAGAGTAATATTATAAATTTAAATGGGGCCATACACAATAACCAAAATGGCCGAATTTAACAATTTCAGCTGATCATTGTCTAGAATTACACTCAAACAATTATTCCTAAAAGCCAACAGAAGACTAGTGTTCATCTTGTTATACTAAAGTAGAATGTAATAAAGTAGAGTATAATAAAGATATAGTAAAGAAGAGTATACTCAGTGGCGTAACTAGGAATGGCGGGGCCCCATGATGAACTTTTGACATGCCCCCCCCCCAACCGACACCGACGTCGAAGACCTTGACTGACCCCCTCCTCCGCACTCTATTATGTCCCTTAGTAAGCCCTGCACACAGTATTATGTCCATTAGTGGCCTCTGCACACAGCAATATCGCCCATAGTTTAAAAAAAACACAGCGGTAGCGGCTGTCACCGGGCCCCCTAATGGCCCGGGTCCAGTGGCAGCCGCCTCCGCTGCCTCTACGGTAGTTACACCCCTGACTACACTATAGCATAACAACGATTAATGGGTGGTGAATTTCAAAAATATGAACCCAAAATTTTAAAAATATCTGTAATGAACCCAGTTTGTTACAAACCGAAATGCTCATTTCCCGTTAAGACGGGATGTCAAATGTTGCAATACTATGAAACCTCTGACAGTATTGGGGCACAAAAGCCTCTATAACCGCTAAAGCTACAAAGCCACATGTGAGAGGCCGGCAGAGTAACATGTAGCTTTTATGCAACTGGCTGGAAATCACTGGTGTAATTAGTAAAGAGAACAGCCAGCGAGAAGAAAATAATTAAATCATTAATTAGATTGTCAATTAAGTTACAAGATGCCGGTAGAAATCATGGTCCACTGTTCACCAATGTCAATGAGCTTTTACAACCATCCAAAAGCAGAAAACTCATTGTGCCTTAACAAACTTCAAGGGGGTCCTTTACAATCATACATGTACAGACAAGAGTATCTAAACTCACATGGAGTCATAGAGTGGAAGCCTGTTCAGATTGGCCCATTGGAGATTTTTTCTTTTTTTTTTAAATGTAGATTGTGAGCCCCATATAGGGATCACAATGTACTTTTTTTTATCCTATCAGTATGTTTTTGTAGAAGTAGCGTAACTACCGGTGAAGCAGCGGAGGCAGCTGCCACAGGGCCTGGGACATTAGGGGGCCCGGTGACAGCCGCTACTGCTGCGTTTTTTTTTTAATAGGCCGTTACTCCAGCCGGTAATGGGCCCTACTTACTTACCGATCCTGGCAGGGGCAGGGGATCGGTGACACAGCGGGCCCCGCAAACATCATTATTATACTCAGGGGTCTTTTCAGACCGCTGAATATAATGATCGGAGGCCCAGGAGAGGTAAGCGAACATAACAAACAATGTTACTTAGCTCTCCACGCTCCGCGAAGGCTTCGGGGCCTACTGGTAGGACGTCTCAGACGTCACATGACCAGGGCCTGCGTCCTTATGTGTCTCGAAGCAGGCCCTCAGTCACATGACGTCCCTGACGTCATTGAAGATAGTCGGCACCGGGGAGCGGAAATAAGGATAGGTAAGTAACAGTGTTTATGTTTGTATCCCCCTCTTGTTCTCCGATTATTATACTTTGGGGACTGAAAAGTATAATAATTGTTAATGGGTGTCCACAATGGAGAATAATACTGGGTGATGGGGCCACTATAGAGCATAATACTGCGTCAAGGGGCCACTATGGGGTATAATGGTGCGCACAGGAATGCGGGGGGGGTTGGTCGGGGTCTTCGTCGGGGAGGGGGCCATGTCAAAAGTTCACCACGGGACCCCGCCATTCCTAGTTACGCTACTGCTTTGTAGAATGGGAGGAAAGACATGCAAATCCAGGGAGGACATATAAACTCCTTGCAAGTGTTGCTCCTGGTGGGGGATTCAAGCCCAGGACTCCAGTGCTACAAGGCTGCAGTGCTAACCATTGAGCCACCGTGTTGCCCCTACCCATCGGAGATTATCTTGTGGGCCTAGTTTACAAAACGGAGAGACAGAACCGCACTCCAAACAAAGTTATGTTTCAAGTAATCTTTCTTTATTAGTGAAACGTTTTGGGTACATAACCCTTCATCAGGCATATAGGAGTATAAGAAAAATTCAGCAAATGAATGAATTAGATGTGATTAGGTTCCAAAACAAGCTGAGTCCCACACGGTATGGCAGGTGAGCCACCTTGAGATGAGCAGAGATGATCATCTTCTTTGGCTTCTTCTTCCTGGGAAGACCTGCTTGACCCGTTTGGATACGGAGCTCAAATTATTTATAGATGCTTGTATCCATCCGGGAAAATGGGTCATCGGGGCTGACAGACCACGTGACACGTAAATATCAACATCAGCTGATAGATACTCCCAGGGATGATGTGCTCCTCAACTCCCAGGGATGATGCGCTTCTCCTCAAAAATGCAGTCAAACGCCTTGGATTTATTTAAACCAGGCTTTTGTTGCTGCATTTTTGAGGAGGAGCGCATCATCCCTGGGAGTTGAGAGCCATTGGCTCCTGTTGGTATTTCATTTGGCTTCTTGTACACCTACAACGGTGTCCTTTACTGACCCAGTGGCAATAGTCATATGTGGCTAACACTGTAAACAACGTCCCAGTGGGGAGCTGGTCTGCCCCACACAGAAATGGCACTTGTAAATTAATCCATTGCCCATGTGCTGCCTTCACCCATATATCTCGTGGGCCTATTCTCAAATACAAAAATGGCCCCAAGGCCCATCATACCATAATATACTTAGAGGTGACTCTTTAGCCGATCACTTGTCATTATGTTACAAATTTCTTATGGGAATAACCAGAGATAATGTATTATATGTTGTTAACAGTACAGTATGTTCTAGGTATACAATGATATCAACAAAGGTTGTGTTACCATTGCAAATGTTTTGGGTTTTGTATACATGGATGGCCAGCCATTGGAATAATTCCTTCTGGTGGGCTTCTGGAGGACCAGTCTGACACTGTCATAGGGTTTATTGCAAAAGTTTCCTTGCTTCAGTAAAGCATAAGTCCTAAACTCAGAAACATAAATAATCCACACCTTATACCTGTTTTTGCCCCGCAGGCTCCTGAACAGCAAATATACCTTGCAGGAATATTAGGATTAGCGGAGCAGAATTCAACATCGCACTGAATATTTTGTACTTTGCAAAACAATGTGAAGGTAAATTTATGATATCTACTTAAAACGTCTCTAAATTGTTCCCTGCCAGGTGACTTGTCAGCAAAGAATTATACCTTATGTAGTATGTTCTAATTAGTTCTACTGTACAATATATGGCCAGACTCGGTCTGCCTGATGTTCCCTTTGGATTTCCCACTGTACCACGTTTCCATCTTGTTGAAGTCCCGGACTGTACGACTACGCATGACTCTCTGTTGCCATCTGCCAACCACCATCTACAGTCTTCTTAGACTTAGACTTCTTAGACTTCTTCTTCTTAGATATTAGGACTACACTATAACCTGAAACATCTGCTGGTAAGAGACCTCAGTCTCTGGTTTACTGTGACTTGTGGTGTACTGTGTGTTTGGTGTTTCCCAACCCGTACCACTCTGCCCAGCAGTGCAGCCAAGTCCATTCCCACCTTCTTGGGCTCTGGTAAGCACCATTGTGGGGTTGGAGTTGGTGTGGCCTGGGGGGAAGTTGGACACACGGCTCCATGTTTACCATTTTAATCAGTGTGTGAACTACATCTGCTATCGCTAACACTTTAGATACTTCTCCTTTCTCCTGGTCTTCACCTGTCTTGGATACTGTAACTTTTCTAATAACATTTTGGATACATCTACACTCTCCTGGTTTGGACCCAGCTTGTATGTTTTACTATGTTTGCTGTAGGTTAACTGCTCCAGTCTCTAGTCCACATATTGTCTGAAGCCAGTATTGAGGTATAGCCTGTATTCATTCCACAAAGTCCATTCTCCTTTGAGACAGGCTCAGGTGAAAACTTTGGGGGACACCTCAGATTCTACTAGCCAAGATGGTGACATTATAAGTAGCTTGCTGTCTTTTATCTTCTAGTTATTTGGATAACATATTTGGAAATAGGTTAAACAGCAATTTTAAGGAATTCCTTAAGCAGCAACACCACAACAAAGTGTAGCTTTCAGGGGTTTTGGTAGCATGTTATAATAATGTATCAAATTAGTTTCCTGACAAATGGGGGTCCTTAACTAAATCTGACCTAAGAGTGGACACATGTAAAAGCAAGTAGGGTTGCTGTCCATGATTCCATTATTACTTTCCATTTTGTCTCAACATATCGCAAGATGAGTGGTGTAAGAGGAACAGATTTATTTTTATATGATTTTGCATTACTCTGCCTGAAGATGTTTATGCTGTATGAGTCTATATGTGGCCGCCCAGTGGCTGTATTATGCACTACAGCCTGCCAAGAATTTTACTAGCTTATCGTAATAATGTATTAAAGGTAGGGTTGAGCAATCGGGATCGGAAAAGATTGGATCGATTGGTTCCGATCCTGCCTAAAAAAGATCGGAAATGGAATTCCGATCTCGATCGCTCAACTGTGCAGGTAACTAGCCTCTCTATTCTATTGTTACTGATGTTGGGAGTAGGTGGGACTTAGGAGAGTGTAGTGTATAAGGAGGAGAGACGTGAATGCATCACTCTCGTCTCCCCACCCTGTACCCGCCCACACTCTCCTAAGCCACAACAAGCCCTGGCTTATCCCAGCAACGGTAACACTAGCCTAGGGAGGCAGAGGCACTCGCAGCACTCTGCCAGCGTCTGAATGAGAGAGAAGAGGACAGAGAACGACAGCCCGGAGCTCCAGTAAGCGGCAGCGATTCTGTGAAGGGGGGACTAAGTAGCCGGCGGATTTTTTAATCACTACACAGCATGGAGTCCAAAAGTTGAAACCTTCAATTTTTGGACTCCATGCTGTGTAGTGAATAGGATCGTTTTTAAAATCCGATTTTTGATCATTAAAAAATCCCATTCACTTGCATTAGGATCGGAATTGGGAAATCGGATTTTAAAAACGATCCTGAAATCTTAAGATCGTCTCAACCCTTTAAATTTGTATTTTAAAAAATTGTAGACTTTAATGAAATTTATGCAAAGATAAGGGTGGATAAATCTGTAACTGAAAAAGAAAAATTTCAGGGACTCACACTGAAAGTTTTGTGTTTTTCTCTTCATTTTTGGCAAGCAATCCCCTGCTCAGTTATATTAAACACTGACAATATTCTGAGTAAAATGATTGAAATTAAAAAATATATATATTCAGTAGAACATAAAGGCCTTTGCTTGGTGCATATTTTGCTGTATTTACTAGCATCCGGAACATATTGCACCGCAAACCGAAATTAAATCCAACAACTTTTCAAAGCGTTTTAGGAGCTGTATATCTTCAATAGTTAAAAAAAAAAGCTTGTTAGAACTTGTGACAGTAGAATATGGTGAATGCCTGAGGCATGGCCTTATAAACTGAGCCCGGGGACCTCTCTGTCACCTGAGCAGGAGCCGTATTGTTTGTTAGAATATTCGACAATAAATATAAAAGGATTTATCAGTCCCCACCAAGATGAATGAAAGGAGCTAATGATTTGCCTGCAGCGGGATTTGCCCTGCGTGGAGTAACAGGACAAGGTGAAAACAGCCATGTGAATGCAGAATTATTAATATTCCAAATATGTATTTTCAGGATTTAGGAACTTGTGCATGTTATATTGTGAATAACTCTTTTCTGATCATTGTTACAATGCACTGATACAAGTCATATTGCTGCAAAATGAAAATTTTTGATGGCTAAAGATTAGAGATGAGCGAGTAGTTAAATATTCGATATTTAATATTCGTTTCAAGTAGCCCCTCAATATTCGACTACTCAAATTGAATATCGAATCCTATTATAGTCTATGGGGGAGAAATGTTCATTTCAGGGGTAGGCAACGTTCGATCAAACTGAACTTACCAAGTCCACGAGTGAGGGTCGGGCTGGATTCGCTGAGAAGTCTTCTCCGCGCAGCGTCCCCGCGTCGTCATCAGGCAATGAATTCACTCTGCTAGGCATCGGGCCTGGGCATAGATGACAGTCAAAGTGGCCATTTTCTTGTAGCGCGGGCATGCACAATCGGCTCAGCCCAGGCCCGATGCCTAGCAGAGTGAATTCAGAGCTGGAAGACTCTGTAGGGACGCAGCGAGGAGAAGACTTCTAAAGGTAGGAGAACAATCAGCATTGATTGGCCGACTGTATAGCATTTGGCCAATCAACGCTGGTTCTGCATCAAATTTTTCCATTCGAATAGTGAGTGGTACTCGATCAAGTACGAGTATTTTGAATACCGTAGTATTCGATCGAATACCTACTCAATCGAATACTACTCACTCATCTCTACTAAAGATCTTTTAGAAGATGAATGGCAATGGTGGTAGAAGGAGTACGGGGACCTCTGGTCTCTAGACATCTGTGGGAGTCACAGGGCTGAGACCTCTGCAATGATATCTCTTGATTTAGAGGTTCCTGGCAGTGGCTTATTCTTCTGAGAGGGAGTAACTAAAGGCTCATGGGCCCTAGTACAAAGCTTAGTTTTGGGCCCTCCTGTGCAACATTGCCATAATTTTTCAGTGCCCCCCTCCACAATAATAATGCCCCCTTTTTTGCCACTGCCTCCCTCCAAGGAATCCTTGGCTATATGTTTGCAAACTGATATGGTTTTGGCATTAAAATGTTACTTTTCTCCTTTCTGCAATCTTTTTCACCTGTTTCACTCCAGTTCACCAGAGGGCAGGGGTAATACATGCACCCCATATTTACACAACTGAGTTTCAGCCTAGAAACTCAGTTTGTATGTTGACCAGTCTGAACAATATGCTGGGAGAGGGGTTACTAGCAGTATAGTTATCTATGATACTAGGAGGCCCTTTCCCCGAGTGACATACTGTCCCCTACTATAATCACTGCAGGACAGTATGTGGCAGTGAGGCAGGGACTCCTAGCAGAATAGAAAACTATAATAGTAGGAGTCCCTCTCCCGGAACAATGTTCAGGATGGTAAATTCAGCAAATTCACAAACCGAGTCTTACGACTGAAACTTGGTCATGAAGGTATACAATGCACAGCACTTAACGGAAGTAAAAAGAGAAATAAAAAAAATGTGATCCGATGAGGGTGACCAGTGTGTACCCCTGGCTTGTGGGCCTGCTAATAGCTCTAAACAATGTGAGTCCTATAGTTCTGCCAGTGCTCTTCATTCTAAATTGTGAATACATTGCTGGTGGGATGAATTCCACTGGAAAAAAAAATCTGCTGCATCAGAAATTTTTGAAAATTTTCCACTGCTCATTTCACTCCAGCCCTAGTGTGTATGTATATGTGTGTGTGTTGGGGGGGGGGGGGGGTATTTATTAAAAATTGAGTTTCCTTCTCCAGTCTTCCCCCCATGCCCCCATCACGAGATGCACCTTGGTTATTAAGATGCTCTGATCTCTTGTGAGGTCCCATGCCTCAAAATCGAAAGTTAAGCCAATAAGGGGCTGGTGTATATTTCCGGTATAACTCACACTTTACTTATGGTAAAGTATGGTAAAGGTATAGTAAAGTTTGGTAAAGCTATGGTAAATCTGTGGGGCCAAGACTGAAGTGAAAAATTGTTCGGTTACGGGTGGGACTGGAGCCCCCGCAGCGTTGTGAGGAGGCTCCTGGCATTCAACTCACTGCGCTGCCGAGTCCTCGCTTCCGGGTCTGAGGAGGCAGACCGGAACCTCCGCAGCATTGTGTGGGCTTGCCAGTCTCTTCCTGAGCAGGACTGGGGACTTACGGTTTCGGCCTAGGGACATGCTGGAGCCTATTAAAGGAGAGCTCTTGCTCCGCACCGCCGCTGGCTATTTAGTTTTATTTCTCGTCTTGATAGTAAGCGTTCTCTGGTTATCCTTTTACCTACATTTCTGACCTTTGACCTTGTATTTGCCTTCTGATTTTGTACTGTGCCTGTTTATGACCCCGGTTTGCCTCTAGACTTGTGCTTCCTGAACACCGTTTTGTACTTCGCTACCACTCCTGCTACTGACTCAGGCTGCCTGACGTTCCCATTGGATTATCCACTATATTGCAATTCCCTCTTGTTGACGACCTGGATCCTACGACTATGATTTATTCTCTTCTGCTATCTGTTCACCTCAGACTTCTGGATGCTTGGAATTACACTGCAACCCAAAACATCTGCTGGTAAGAATCTCAGTGTCTGGTTTGTGTTGATTTGTGGTGCACCGTGTGTTTGGCATTTCCCGACCCGTACCGCTCTGCCCAGCAGTGCCGCCAAGTCCATCCCCACTACCTCGGGCTCTGGTGAACACTATTGTGAGGTTGGAGTTGGTGTGGCCCGTGGGGGGGGGGGGGGGTGTTGGACACACGGCACCGTGTTGACCATTTAAGTCGGTGTATCTATTACCATTTCTCACTTTGGCTCTGAACTGCATCTGCTATCCTAACAGGTTCCATGTGAACAGAACTTTAACTAGGGTCGTTCAGTCCTGAGATCTCCACCCAGTCCCACTCACTTTTCTCAAAAGTGGTGAGCAGGCTGGAAAATGGACTAAGTTGCACATTTGTGGTACATTTTTTGGCAAATGAACATGGACCGGTATGTCTTTCTAGTAAATCCCCCCAGTGTTTCCATACAATTGCAATGAGCAGACACGTAACACGCATTATATAATAGTACATAACATTTCATCATAGAACAATTAAGATTTATCTAGATAAATCTGACATCTCCTTCAATATCGTATAATGTACTACAAATGTATTCTCACGGATCCTTTCACCGACCATCAAAAAATGCAAATGTATCCGAGTCTATGAAATTACACATTTCACTCAATCAATTTCCTCGTCCCTGCTGCAGAATTACAGGTGATATGGTGAGTGGTTTGCTACAATGACAGTGGTAATAGATCTGTTCAGAGGTATGCTACAAGAGAAACATGCATAATAATATATTGATTTAGGTACAAGTAACAGTTCCATGGTATTACATAAGATTCTGCTTGCTGATAAAACTGCGTTTATCTGCTGCCTATGGAGATTGGTAAGAGGTATCCTCTGCAGTCGCGTGGCCAAACATCTGTTACTCTGAACAGCAGTCCCCGTAGAGCCTTATAAATGTCTCAGTTGGTGACTTAAACAAGAAATAAGGAATTTTCAACATAGTACCGTGCTTTGAAAATGGCCAAAAATCACGCTGCTCTTGAGGAAATTGTTCACAAATTCTTAAAGGGAAATTTGGCTTCAATGCGTCGTATGATATTATACTATAAGGTTTTGGAGTTGGATCAAGTTACATGGAGGCTTTTTGGGTAAACTATTTTTTGGGGGGCTCTACAGTACAGAGTATTGATAAGTAAAGATTAGTTTGTCATTAACGAAAGCAAGTAATGGAAGAAGTGGATGAGGAAGTGATTCAGTACATAGGTGGCATGGTGCCTTAGTAGTTAGCACTAGAGATGAGTGAGTAGTACTCGATCGAGTAGGTATTCGATCGAATACTACGGTATTCGACATACTCGTACTCGAGTACCACTCGCTATTCAAATGTAAAAGTTCGATGCAGAACCAGCATTGATTGGCCGAATGCAATACAGTCGGCCAATCAACGCTGGTTCTTCTCCTACCTTTAGAAGTCTTCTCCGTGCAGCTTCCCCACGGCATCTTCCGGCTCTGAATTCACTCTGCCAGGCATCGGGCCTGGGCAGAGCCGACTGCGCATGTCTGCTTGTAGTGCGGGCATGCGCAGTCGGCTCTGCCCAGGCCCAATGCCTGGCAGAGTGAATTCAGAGCCGGAAGATGCCGCGGGGATGCTGCAAGGAGAAGACTGCTCGGAGGATCCAGCCCGACCCTCACTCGTGGGACTTGGTAAGTATAATTTGATCGAACGTTGCCTACCCCTGAAACGAGCATTTTCCCCCCATAGACTATAATAGGGTTCGATATTCGATTCAAGTAGTCGAATATTGAGGGGCTACTCGAAATGAATATCAAACCTCGAACATTTTACTGTTCACTCATCTCTAATTAGCACTGCACCCTTGCAGTGCTGGAGTCTTGGGTTCAAATCCAAACAAAGACAATATCTGCAAGGAGCTTGTATATTCTTCCCATCTTTGTGTGGATTTCCTCCCATACTCCAAAGACATACTGATAGGGGGAGAAAAAAGAAAGTGACTCGGCCCAGCAGGATCCTTCATTGGCCTGCTACTATTTGCTTTTGAGTTTCATATCTTAGAGTCCATGTTTATAACTTCATGCAATTTTCCTGTTTGTGATAAAATCATTATCTTCTTAGTCCAGAGGTCCAGTTCTAAACATGCTAGGTGATGCATGACTTTTCAGCTTTCTTATACACATTTCCCATGAGTCAATACTATTAAACTACCATAGGCGGTGCTACTGTGTTCAGTCATGGAATGAACTAGGTTTTTATGATCTGTTTCTAGTTCAGCGGTTTATTCAGTTCACCGGTGATATGATATAGTCAGTATCACAGAGCTTAGTAGAGCATGACAAGCTACAGGCTATACAGTAGATCTGTTCACTTCACCAGGTATCTTCTTCTTGTTGATTAAAATCTCATAAAAGGAAAGGGGCAAGTGACCCAGGGGACGGTGGCTCATTTCAATTTTTGATCCGGATTGGAACCATACTGGAACCAGGAAATAGAATGAAGACAATGCTGGAGGAACTCAAGTAAGGTTACCTTCCCAAACAACCTCTTTAAAAAGCAGCACCAAACTTTAAATTGACTGTTCTGATGTTTTTGTTGTGATTTATCATGTGTGGGAAAAGTAACTCAGTAGAAGCGGTGGTGCGGACCCAAAGAGTCAAGACAGAGATATAAAATGTGCAGCAAACAGGTTTATTTAGAAAAACAGGAAAATATGAGGCACAAGTAAAATACAGTCTTAATTTCAGGCAAAAATAAAACAAATTCCTGCTCGTCCGAGCGACTAACTAAACAGAAGTAATAACCTAACTATGCATGTGGCTTACTACCAGCCACACAAAAAACAAGCACAATATTTTTTTCTCCGGACTCAGGGTTACAGGACAAATCCAGGCGCCTCCTCTCACTCCCTGGAACTGCAATGGAGTGCAAGCTCTGCAGCCTTTTTCCAACTAGTAATGAGCCTCACGACCCATACCTGGGGCTGAAACCTATTCCAGACCCGCACTGGACCACACATAAGTCAGGAATCTGGGGCTGATATAGCAGGACTCCAGCACTCTCCTGTCACCCTCTCACATCTGCGGCAGCTAAAAGTTAAACTTTGCTACATCTGTATACTGCTATATACTGTAGAAGTTCTGCTCCTTTCTGACAAGTAGAGCAAAAACCTGTTTCTATTGACCGTTTAACTATTCAGAGAGATCTAGAAGTAAGGAGCGTGACTGAGCATGTGTGTCCACCAACACACAGGTTATTAGGTGAAAGAGCACATTGCTGACCACCAGGTGGCACCACACTATGTTAGTAAGGGGAAATCTTTACAGAATATGATTTAAATAGTAAGTATATGTTGAACAATTCTATATTATAGTCTATAAAGTGAAGATGATATTTTAATGGTGGGATAATCCCTTTAAAATAAGAAAATATACTAGGAGAATATGTGGAATTAGACAGACAAGAAGGAAAGGGATGTACTTATTGGTTTGACGTCTTTACCAACTGGCCTTGAAAGGATCTGGAGAGAAAGAACAGACTCTCCATACAGAGAATACCTAACATAGATATGTTCTCCAGGGATCTGACTGTGAGCGGCAGATAAGTCTATAATAATTTCAATGAGAAAGAAATAAATGAAATATTCATTTTAATATTTTATGCTCTGCCCTATCATCTCATGATGATAGTGATTCTACAGTCTTCGTATTTCCTTAGGATTTTTATATAACCAGACATAAGGTGCATATGAAGAAGAATTGAACTATTACGAAGTAGTATAACAACGGTAATAATAATAATAATAATAATAATAATAATAATACTTAAGTTTTAGGAATTTGGAATATCTGGAATGACATCATGACTTTCAATGTACCCATGTCATAGCTAAGGCTCAATCACAGTCCTCTGCCGTGACCCTGGATTCATGACGTCACAGAAGAGCACTGGGTGCCGTGAGGAAGCAGCTATTATTGAAGAATACAATAATTTCCTTTCTGTTTCTATCTGAACAAGTCTCCAGGTTAAGGTGTACAACTTCAGCTTAACTGAACAACTGCGCATGCGCGGGGAGCTACGGAGAAGAGTGTGAAAGGGCTCATGTTTCGGTAAGTATAAAGGTTTATTACAGTCACTGGTAACATTAGGAGTACAGTTGATTTGAATTGTATTTGAAACAGTTTCAAATACCTCACTCCCATAGGAATGAATGAAAGGGGTTAAGCACCAGCAGCCGGCGCTGGCTGCTCCCATACCTATGGAGCGAGGTATTCGAAACTGCAGTTTCGAATACTATTCGCTCATCTCTAATTAGGAGTAGGTTAATTGGGACTTTAAACCATCTGTCCATATGGAAGTAGATGGAAGTTACGGAGACTTCAACCAGCGCTTTTCTGTTATGTCATGTGCCTGCAGTCATCATGTGTCAAGCGTCATGTGCTCGAAGCCTGTGATTGGACCTCAGCTGTGACATGGGCATGCTGATCATGGTGCTTATATGATACAGAGTACAACAAAATCTGTCTCTTCAGGCTCCAGAGTATAATAGGTAGAGGCCTTCTCATGACGTCTGGTGCTCTATCTTGTGATGTTCGGTGTTCTTATGTGACATCATGGACCTAGAGTCACCACAGAGAACTGTGATTGGTCACCACTATAAGGATTGGTCCTCAGTGCTGACATAGGTATACCAAAGTCAAAGAAGAGTGTTGGGAAGTACAAGGAGCTATACAGAGTGCTAGCCGCAACGTGGATGCTGCACGCTCCAAAAGAGGTAACGGAAAGTAAGTCCGTTACCTCTTTTTATTCTTGTCACGTCCCCAGACCTCCAGTTATTATACTTTGGGGTCTAAAGATATGGAACATGGAACATCATGATTGCGGCACATGACTTCATAAAAGAGCACTGAACGAAGTTCCATAACTTCCATCCACCTCCATATGTGTCAAAAATAACCTACTCTTAACGTTACCAGTGACTGCTATAAACCTTTATACTTACCTAAACATGAGCCCTTTCACACTCTTCTCCGTTGCTCCCTCCACCTGCACAGTTGTTCACTTAAGCTGAAGTTGTGCGCTTTGACTTCACTGCGCATGCACCCAGGATCGGTTGCATGCACACTGATGTAAAGGTGCACTATTCTAACTCGAGTGAATGACTTTGCAGGTGCCAGCAGTACAGAATCTGGTTAAAGGGATTCTATCATTAAAAAATCATTTTTAACCTGAAAGCACTTAGGAATAGCCTTTATAAAGGTTATTCATCACCTATCTTTATTTTGCTGGTTCTCGCCGCCACTTTCAATTAATTCTTCTTTTTGTATTTATACTAATTGTGCTCAGAGTACACAGGGGGCATTTCTTTTGTGCTCAGAGCACAGCATTGTCATCCATCACTGCTTCTGTCTCTTCACTTGAATGCCTCTGTTGGATTTCTCCTCCTCTTCACTGCGTCACCAGCCGACACGCGCAACTTTGGGAACTGAAATCCCGCGCATGCGCAGTAGGCTCTGCCACTTCCAGTTCAGTCAGAGCCAACTGCACATGCTCCATCAGCCATTTTTTGGTGGTCTCTTGTGGTGCCCACTCCCCACCATGCTCCATTCATATCCGCACAATGTGGTGAGGCGTTGCAGTGTAATTTGGTGCAAGAAAGCCTCTTATATGCTTATACACTACAATATCATCCCTCTACATCAGGTAACTCTCCAGCACTATAATATATGTTAATGTTCAAGGAATTTTCTCCACTTATATCTTTAATTCCTTCCAGATTGTCAGCGCATTAGTCTAAAATGTGGAACACTTCTTGTGATTCTTCCGACGATAAGTAATGAATTTACACGTATTAAATGTATTATCACTATGACAACATTAAGAAAATATTTAAGAAACAAAGTGAAGATGATAAAACATTCCCTGTATGTAATGATATGTTGTACTGTCCCGATGGGAAAGAGAGAGATTTTTCTCATCAAATATGAGAGCAGTCAGCTATATAATGTACTACCACACTACTGTATTTGATTTGTTACCCAATTTTAACCATACGCTGAGGAGAGTGTAAATTTTCCCTGTGCATACATTAGCTTCTAAATAAGGTAATTTGTAAAATATAAGGTATCTTTCTTCCAGGCATCTCCCCTATCAAACCTCTACCTATTGATTTTTGCACAACATGTTTTCAGGAATAAGTTAAAAGAATAGCACTGTAAAAATGTAGCGTGTAAGCGTGAAAAAATAGATGGGAGGAAAAAAATATCTCTATTTTTTTAAACATTCCGCAATTAGATCTTGCCCAAATTTGCATATTTTGTCACTAATTTGCATATTGATTTGTCAGCCAAAATCAAGAGAAAATGTAAGAAAATTAATCCTTCTTCCATGTTTGATACCCATTCCCCATCAAAACCTGGATTTGTCGAAAAAGGTTACATAGTTTAATTCCATGGATTCTCATTTATGACAACATAGCAAGCTAAGGAAATGGTGACTGTCAATGGCAAGACACGTAACGACCCGCTGCAACACAAAATATTCTTTTCCCAAGAAGGAGCCACTTGTGTCTGATTTGGTGGACATGAAAATGGTATCAGCTGTTCATGCTTGTCAACAGATCAAAAGATCCCCTCAAATGGTGCTCTGTCTGGTCAATACAGAGCCGGGACATTGGGTGTGCATGCCCTCACATAACCATCTCTCCCAATATCTACTAACTAGGTCTGAACAGGTAATAACCAAAGTCTTGCTTCACTTAGTCCCATAATGTATCCCATCTCAAAGTTTGTCAACTGGGCAAAATGTAAAGGGTTATCTAGCAGTTAATGATCTCTCACCATGAAGTATAATACCCAAAAGTAGCCCTGTCATGTTTTTTTCATAAAGCAGCTGGAGAAGTATTTTTACACTCTCTTGGGGCAAGGCCCAATAGCCAGACCACAAATGTAATTATTAGAGATGAGCGAGTAGTACTCGATTGAGTAGGTGTTCGATCGAATACTATGGTATTCGAAATACTCGCACTCGATCGAGTACTACTAGCTGTTTGAAGTTAAGATTTGATGCAGAACCAGCGTTGATTGGCAGAATGCTATACATTCTGCCAATCAACGCTGGTTCTTCTCTTACTTTTAGAAGTCTTCTCCCTGCGCAGCGTCCCCGCGGCGTCTTCTGGCTCTGAATTCACTCTGCCAGGCATCGGGCCTGGGCAGAGCCAACTGCGCATGTCCGCTAGTAGTGTGGCCCGATGCCTAGCAGAGTGAATTCAAGGCCAGAAGAGGACACGTGAACGCTGCACAGGGAGAAGAATCCATCCCAACCCTCACTCATGGACTTGGTAAGTAGAATTTTATCTAATGTTGCGTACCCCTGAAACGAGCATTTCCCCTCATAGACTATAATGGGGTTCGAAACCCGTTTGAACAGTTGAACAGTGTGCGGCTGTTCGAATCGGATTTCGAACCCCGAACATTTTAGTGTTCGCTCATCTCTAGTAATTATTTATATATCTGACTGAAACATAACTACATGCTGAGTTCTACAGCAATTTGACATTTCTATCTGGGTGTGGTATTTATTATTATTATTTTTTATTTTTTTTTCAATGACTTGTACTCAAAAACACCAAAAAACAGACTGTCAAGAATCAAGAGAGAGACAACAATGCTGGGTGCAAAGAAAATGGTCATAATCTAACGGTACATCAACTTGGGGACGACCATGGGATATTGGACAGTAACAAATTGATGAAACTTTAAGAAATATCTTCCATGAGCTACACAAAAAAAAAACAGAAAAAAAAAAAACAGACTCATATTTTAAGTCTGGCTAACCACAATTTATGTTGTGGATGGTCCTCGCTTCTTTCACATTAAAACTATACACAATGGATATGTCTGATGTATGTGTTTACTGTGTAGCTATAAAGCGGCAGGCATCACCAGTATGACAATCCAATATTAAAAAATGCTTTTGTTTGGAGTCTGAGAAAAACTAACATATAGATACTAGAAAGATAGATAGATAGATAGATAGATAGATAGATAGATAGATAGATAGATAGATAGATATGAGATAGATAGATAGATAGATAGATAGATAGATAGATAGATAGATAGATATGAGATATATAGATAGATAGATAGATAGATAGATAGATAGATATGAGATAGATAGATAGATATGAGATAGATGATAGATAGATAGATAGATAGATAGATAGATAGATAGATAGATAGATAGATATGAGTGAGCAAGGGGTTACTGTATCTTGTAAAGAGTCTTTGTATAATCACACATAATATAAAAAGCACCACATATAATGGCAATATCTAATGTTACTTTTCCAAGAATGAAACATTAATGCAGCATTTTGCATAATTCATTGTGTATTCTCTGTAGGACAACAAAGGCGGACTTACCATAATGAAAACTTTAAGAATCATGTCTTAATCCTGAGACTACAGTACTGTACACTAACATTAGAGTAGTAACAAGTCACCAATCAAAACCTGCAAACTTTCCCCACATAATGAAATTCTTAATTGTTCTTCCAACCTCCTTCCTTCTATAATTCCTCTTAGAATCATATTTATCTCATTCTGTATATACAAGCCATCCTCTTAGTCCCTTTACAATACTTGGCTCATTCGTGCTCATTCAGCCATCACATACGTGATTTAATGAGTTACATCTACATATTTTTATGAATGTCTGACTCCACTAGCCAATATATATATATATATATATATATATATATATATATATATATATATATATATATTTGTAGGGTTGTTTTGCAAAATAAATCTGGAAAAAAAGGGGGTGCTATGAAAAATTATATAAAATATATAAAAATATATAAAATGTGTGGGGAAGGTCGCTCGGTAGAAACGATGGTGCGGACCCAACCAGTGAAGGACAGGAACATAAAATATGCAGGAAACTGGTTTATTTAGGAAAAAAAAAAAAAAACACAGAAAAATAAATAAACCTTCACTTCGGGCACAAAATGAGCAAAATAAAATACAGCCTTAACTTCAGGTAAAAAAATACGGAACAAAATCCTGCCCGTCTGAGCAACTAACTAAACAGTAATAACATACTAACTATACATGTGACTTACTACTCACTCCCTGGATTTGCTCTGAAGTGCAGGCTCTGATGTCTTTTATGGTAATGAGCCAATGACCCACACATAGGCTGAGGACTATTGCAGACCCACTCTGGACCCCACATAGGTCAGAAACCTCAGGCTGATATAGCAGGACTCCAGCACTTTGCCTATCACCTTCTCACACATGTTTACATTAAAATATAAAATGTATAGATGGTTTGGGGTAATGAGTAGAGATGAGCGAACACTGTTTGGATCAGCCGTTCCGAACAGCACGCTCCCATAGAAATGAATGGAAGCACCTGGCACGGCGACCGGCCGCTGGCAAAGTGTACGTGCCAGGTGCTTCCATTCATTTCTATGGGCACATTCTGTTCGGAACGGCTGATCCGAACAGTGTTCGCTCATCTCTAGTAATGAGCGCCCGGCAGATGGGGATGGGGAGGTAATGATTTGTCCTATCAGAATACCCTGTTCATAATAAGAATTCTGGGTTGATCAGCTGATCACACTACCTAGCATTCAATAACTGTCCAAGCATTTCCATGGGAGATACTCCTACAGAGTGACTATCCATTCTGGCCTAAGGACAGGGGACCCAGTCAGAAGAGCTGCCATCTATTACATCCATATACCTCATTATGGCATCCAAACTATGATTAACTTCTCGAGTCCATTAGGATGTTTTACAAAAACAAAATGTTTTGATGTACAGATGCAGATACCTACCCTATTACTTATATGTAATGTCCGAAAACACTTGATGTTTATCCTCTCTGACTATGGAAAGAGAAAAAGTATGTTAATGCCGTGTTTCTCCAAAAATAAGCTGAACCCTGAAAATAATCACCTAGCTTATTTTTTTGCAGGGATTTGGGAGTAGGCTTGAAATATAAACCACTCCAAAAATGAACCCTCGTTATAGTTAAAGGCATAAGGTAAGGTAAGATAATCCTTTAATAGTCCCATTATGAGGAAATTCGGTGTTTTACAGCAGCATAGATAATACAATAAAAATTCAAAATACAAATACAAAAACTTCACGGGAGAGGCATTACAGTGACAGTAGGTACAGATAAAGGAAAGAAGGTAGTAGGGGAAGGAAGGCATGTCACAACTTCAGACCTCCGATAGCGCACCTTCTCACACTTGGGGTGAAGCAGTTGGTCTCTGACAGTACTACCCAGTGGTATCACGGTCTCATACATGGGATAGGAGATGTTCTCCAGCATGGAGCTCCCCATGGACAGTGTCCATCTGTCACCCAACACCTGTATCAGGTCCAGGGGGCTCCCCAAGACAGAGCTGGCCCATTTAATCAGCTGTACTGTAGCTCCCAACTGTAATAGACAAGTCCTCTGCTAGTATGGCAGGACAAAATGCCACCCCTGCTTACCCCTACAGAGGTAGCCACTCCACTACAGACCCCCCCCCCCTTAGTATAAAGGAGAACATAAAGGAGAATGTGACGACAAGGTGTTACTGCCACACAAAGTGTTTAGAATGTGAGAGTGTCAGTAAGTTTGCTTAAGATCCACCGACACTGCATCGTCAATTGTGAATGTATGTTAGGGTTAAGGTTACTAATAATAGAGTATGGCAGCATTTGCCAGCGGACCCATTTTGCCTGTAGTACCACCCAGCACAACCTCCTAAAATAAAGATTTACAATAAAGAGTCACAATGTGTGGTAAGGGCCAAGGAGTCAGAGTCAAGACCAATTTTGCCGCCACACATATGTAGTCAGAGCTTTCAGTTGAAGATGCAGAGAAGACGCGGTCACGAGAAGAAGATGGAGGGCGTCATTGGAGAGTGTGCAGGCGGCACAGGGGACGCCCCCAGTACTGTTTGAATGCAAGGAGTACCACCCCTGTGCTGTCTGGAAACTCATTTGCATACGGAGAAAAACGGGAATATCACTGGAACGGTGTTGCAGAGAAGATATCTAAAGGTAGGGGAAGAATAGCCTTTCTTAAGGCTATTCCAGTGTGGTAGGCTTGAAAATGAGATTCTAATGATAGAATCCCTTTAACTGCATACAAAGGGTTTAAAGAGCATTTTGGAGGTGTAGACTCCCTTTAAGCCTCCGCTTGGGTGCACTGTTTTATATGCTAGAAGTTTTCTAATATTACCAGTACATTTTGTGCTCACTTAGTTTATGCTGCCTTGTCTCCGCAGTATATTCATTGTAGAATATTGCTCCAAAATCAATTTATTTGCACCCTGGAATTGCAATCAGAAGCAATTATAAAATGCAAAGACACAGTGAAGGTTTATCTCTCTCCAGGCACGTTCCTGCAAGGTCACTTCATCATGGCAAAGCTCATTAAAGAGAAGAATAAGGAAGGTGATGTAGTGTCCTGACCTAAGACATTGCATGAGAGCGCAACTCTCTCCATTTATATCGCCAGCTTCTCCGAGAATATGACTGAAAAATACAAGGATTTGTGGCTGACACTCAATAGAAACTGCTCTCAAATTTTGACAAATCCTATCTTGAGCTGAGAAGAGAAACAGATATTGATCCTAAGTGTACCTAATTCATCTTTGCTCTTGTAATCCCAGAAGAAAATGCCTTTAGTGTCCAGAGGGCGTTCAATATTTTTTCCATCTAGTAAAATAAACAGCATTTTGTTGTCATGTGTCAGCGACTGGCGGGTAAACACCGGGCTGGATCCATGTGAGGCGAAACTACTACGGATTGTTTGAGAAGTTGATTACTTTAATTAAAAAGTAAAATAGTAAGAATAATATCTAAAGCTTTATGTATTGTAAGATAGAAAGAATGCTAGTCTAAAATAAACCAGAAATAGAATAGTACAATATAATCTAAAATATAATGCAACGTACAATTATATATACAGTACATATCAGTAAAATCAGTAAATAAAAACATATATAGATAAATGCACAATATATACAGTACAGACCAAAGGTTTGGACACACCTTCTCATTCAAAGAGTTTTCTGTATTTTCATGACTATGACAATTGTAGATTCACACTGAAGGCATCAAAACTATGAATTACTACATGTGGAATTATATACTTAACAAAAAGTGTGAAACAACTGAAAATCTGTCTTATGTTCTAGGTTCTTCAAAGTAGCCACCTTTTGCTTTGCCCACTCTTAGCATTCTCTTAATGAGCTTCGAGAGGTAGTCACATGAAATGGTCTTCCAACAGTCTTGAAAGAGTTCCCAGAGATGCTTAGCACTTGTTGGCCCTTTTGCCTTCACTCTGCGGTCCAGCTAGCCCCAAACCATCTCGATTGGGTTCGTGTCTGGTGACTGTGGAGGCCAGGTCATCTGGCGTAGCACCCCATCACTCTCCTTCTTGGTCAAATAGTCCTTACACAGCCTGGAGGTGTTTGGGGTCATTGTCCTGTTGAAAAATAAATGATGGTCCAACTAAATGCAAACCGGATGGAATAGCATGCCGCTGCAAGATGCTGTGGTAGCCATGCTGGTTCAGTATAAATCCAAAACAGTGTCACCAGCTTGGCACCCCCACACCATCACACCTCCTCCTCCATGCTTCAGGAAACCAGGCATGTAGAGTCCATCCATTCACCTTTTCCTCGTTGCACAAAGACACGGTGGTTGGAACGAAAGATCTCAAATTTGGACTCATCAGAGCAAAGCACAGATTTCCACTGGTCTAATGTCCATTCCTTGTGTTCTTTAGCCCAAATAAGTCTCTTCTGTTGCCTCTCCTTAGGGCTGAATTCACACGGAGTAAACTGGCATGCAATCTGGCACGTATACGAGCGTCAGAGTTTGCGCGCTCAAAAAAGATCCCATTGATTTCAATGGGTGTTACGATCATATATGGCGCGTAATTTTGCGCCTGTAAATTTGCGGCGGCAAATGAATTCAGCCTAGCAGTGTTTTTTTTAGCAACTATTTTACCATGAAGGCCTGCGGCTGCACAAAGTCTCCTCTTAACAGTTGTTGTAGAGATGTGTCTGCTGCTAGAACTCTGTGTGGCATTGACCTGGTCTCTAATCTGAGCTGCTGTTATCCTGCGATTTCTGAGGCTGGTGACTCGGATGAACTTATCCTCTGCAGCAGAGGTGACTCTTGGTCGTCCTTTCCTGGGGCGGTCCTCATGTGACCCAATTTCTTTGTAGCGCTTGATGGTTTTTGAAACTGCACTTGCGGACACTTTCCAATTTTTCCCAATTTTTCGGACTGACTGACCTTCACTTCTTAAAGTAATGATGGCCACTCGTTTTTCTTTACTTTGCTGCTTTTTTCTTGCCATAATACAAATTTTAACAGTCTATTCAGTAGGACTATCAGCTGTGTATCCACCTGACTTCTGCACAACACAACTGATGGTCCCAACACCATTTATAAGGTAAGAAATCCCACTTATTAAACCTGACAGGGTACGCCTGTGAAGTGAAAACCATTTCCGGTGACTACCTCTTCAAGCTCATCAAGAGAATTCCAAGAGTGTGCAAAGCAGGAATCAAAGCAAAAGGTGGCTACTTTGAAGACCCGAGGATATAAGACATATTTTCAGTTCTTTCACACTTTTTTGTTAAGTATATAATTCCACACGTGTTACTTCATAGTTTTGATGCCTTCAGTGTGAATCTATAATTTTCATAGTCATGAAAATACAGAAAACTCTTTGAATGAAAAGGTGTGTCCAAACTTTTAGTCTGTACTGCATATATATATATATATATATATATATATATATATATATATATACACACATATGAGAATAAAAAAAATAATTTAAGTAAAAAATACATATATAGAATAATGTAATAGAATAAAAATAATAGACAAATGAAATAATAATATAATTATTAGAGATGAGCGAACAGTGTTCTATCGAACTCATGTTCGATCGGATATTAGGCTGTTCGGCATGTTCGAATCGAATCGAACACCGCGTGGTAAAGTGCGCCATTACTCGATTCCCCTCCCACCTTCCCTGGCGCCTTTTTTGCTCCAATAACAGCGCTGGGTAGGTGGGACAGGAACTACGACACCGGTGACGTTGAAAAAAGTAGGCAAAACCCATTGGCTGCCGAAAACATGTGACCTCTAATTTAAAAGAACAGCGACGCCCAGCTTCGCGTCATTCTGAGCTTGCAATTCACCGAGGACGGAGGTTTCCGTCCAGCTAGCTAGGGCTTAGATTCTGGGTAGGCAGGGACAGGCTAGGATAGGAAGGAGAAGACAACCAACAGCTCTTGTAAGAGCTAAATTCCAGGGAGAAGCTTGTCAGTGTAACGTGGCACTGACGGGCTCAATCGCCGCAACCCAGCTTTCCCAGGATCCTGAATGGAATACACTGTCAGTGTATTCCCGTATACCCGATATATACCCCGATACCCGTTCCAACGGTGTGCCCCCCCACCTTCACCCCAGAAATACCCTGCAAGTCCCCTAGCAATAGAATTGGGGCTATATACACCCACAATTTTTACTACTGGTATACAGTGCCATTGTCTGACTGGGAATTCAAAGAATATATTGGGAATACAAATACCCTCATTTCTTGCTACTGCCATATAGTGCCAGTTTCTGACTGGTAATTCAAAGAATATATTGGGGTTACGTGCACCCACAATTTTTACTACTGGTATACAGTGCCATTGTCTGACTGGGAATTCAAAGAATATATTGGGAATACAAATACCCTCATTTCTTGCTACTGCCATATAGTGCCAGTGTCTGACTGGGAATTCAAAGAATATATTGGGGTTACGTGCACCCACAATTTTTACTACTGGTATACAGTGCCATTGTCTGACTGGGAATTCAAAGAGTATATTGGGAATACAAATACCCTCATTTCTTGCTACTGCCATATAGTGCCAGTTTCTGACTGGGAATTCAAAGAATATATTGGGGTTACGTGCACCCACAATTTTTACTACTGGTATACAGTGCCATTGTCTGACTGGGAATTCAAAGAATATATTGGGGTTATAAATACCCTCATTTCTTGCTACTGCCATATAGTGCCAGTTTCTGACTGGGAATTCAAAGAATATATTGGGGTTACGTGCACCCACAATTTTTACTACTGGTATACAGTGCCATTGTCTGACTGGGAATTCAAAGAATATATTGGGAATACAAATACCCTCATTTCTTGCTACTGCCATATAGTGCCAGTTTCTGACTGGTAATTCAAAGAATATATTGGGGTTACGTGCACCCACAATTTTTACTACTGGTATACAGTGCCATTGTCTGACTGGGAATTCAAAGAATATATTGGGAATACAAATACCCTCATTTCTTGCTACTGCCATATAGTGCCAGTGTCTGACTGGGAATTCAAAGAATATATTGGGGTTACGTGCACCCACAATTTTTACTACTGGTATACAGTGCCATTGTCTGACTGGGAATTCAAAGAGTATATTGGGAATACAAATACCCTCATTTCTTGCTACTGCCATATAGTGCCAGTTTCTGACTGGGAATTCAAAGAATATATTGGGGTTACGTGCACCCACAATTTTTACTACTGGTATACAGTGCCATTGTCTGACTGGGAATTCAAAGAATATATTGGGGTTATAAATACCCTCATTTCTTGCTACTGCCATATAGTGCCAGTTTCTGACTGGTAATTCAAAGAATATATTGGGGTTACGTGCACCCACAATTTTTACTACTGGTATACAGTGCCATTGTCTGACTGGGAATTCAAAGAATATATTGGGAATACAAATACCCTCATTTCTTGCTACTGCCATATAGTGCCAGTGTCTGACTGGGAATTCAAAGAATATATTGGGGTTACGTGCACCCACAATTTTTACTACTGGTATACAGTGCCATTGTCTGACTGGGAATTCAAAGAGTATATTGGGAATACAAATACCCTCATTTCTTGCTACTGCCATATAGTGCCAGTGTCTCACTGGGAATTCAAAGAATATATTGGGGTTACGTGCACCCACAATTTTTACTACTGGTATACAGTGCCATTGTCTGACTGGGAATTCAAAGAGTATATTGGGAATACAAATACCCTCATTTCTTGCTACTGCCATATAGTGCCAGTTTCTGACTGGGAATTCAAAGAATATATTGGGGTTACGTGCACCCACAATTTTTACTACTGGTATACAGTGCCATTGTCTGACTGGGAATTCAAAGAGTATATTGGGAATACAAATACCCTCATTTCTTGCTACTGCCATATAGTGCCAGTTTCTGACTGGGAATTCAAAGAATATATTGGGGTTACGTGCACCCACAATTTTTACTACTGGTATACAGTGCCATTGTCTGACTGGGAATTCAAAGAATATATTGGGGTTATAAATACCCTCATTTCTTGCTACTGCCATATAGTGCCAGTTTCTGACTGGGAATTCAAAGAATATATTGGGGTTACGTGCACCCACAATTTTTACTACTGGTATACAGTGCCATTGTCTGACTGGGAATTCAAAGAATATATTGGGGTTATAAATACCCTCATTTCTTGCTACTGCCATATAGTGCCAGTTTCTGACTGGTAATTCAAAGAATATATTGGGGTTACGTGCACCCACAATTTTTACTACTGGTATACAGTGCCATTGTCTGACTGGGAATTCAAAGAATATATTGGGAATACAAATACCCTCATTTCTTGCTACTGCCATATAGTGCCAGTGTCTGACTGGGAATTCAAAGAATATATTGGGGTTACGTGCACCCACAATTTTTACTACTGGTATACAGTGCCATTGTCTGACTGGGAATTCAAAGAGTATATTGGGAATACAAATACCCTCATTTCTTGCTACTGCCATATAGTGCCAGTTTCTGACTGGGAATTCAAAGAATATATTGGGGTTACGTGCACCCACAATTTTTACTACTGGTATACAGTGCCATTGTCTGACTGGGAATTCAAAGAATATATTGGGGTTATAAATACCCTCATTTCTTGCTACTGCCATATAGTGCCAGTTTCTGACTGGTAATTCAAAGAATATATTGGGGTTACGTGCACCCACAATTTTTACTACTGGTATACAGTGCCATTGTCTGACTGGGAATTCAAAGAGTATATTGGGAATACAAATACCCTCATTTCTTGCTACTGCCATATAGTGCCAGTGTCTGACTGGGAATTCAAAGAATATATTGGGGTTACGTGCACCCACAATTTTTACTACTGGTATACAGTGCCATTGTCTGACTGGGAATTCAAAGAGTATATTGGGAATACAAATACCCTCATTTCTTGCTACTGCCATATAGTGCCAGTTTCTGACTGGGAATTCAAAGAATATATTGGGGTTACGTGCACCCACAATTTTTACTACTGGTATACAGTGCCATTGTCTGACTGGGAATTCAAAGAGTATATTGGGAATACAAATACCCTCATTTCTTGCTACTGCCATATAGTGCCAGTTTCTGACTGGGAATTCAAAGAATATATTGGGGTTACGTGCACCCACAATTTTTACTACTGGTATACAGTGCCATTGTCTGACTGGGAATTCAAAGAATATATTGGGGTTATAAATACCCTCATTTCTTGCTACTGCCATATAGTGCCAGTTTCTGACTGGGAATTCAAAGAATATATTGGGGTTACGTGCACCCACAATTTTTACTACTGGTATACAGTGCCATTGTCTGACTGGGAATTCAAAGAATATATTGGGGTTATAAATACCCTCATTTCTTGCTACTGCCATATAGTGCCAGTTTCTGACTGGTAATTCAAAGAATATATTGGGGTTACGTGCACCCACAATTTTTACTACTGGTATACAGTGCCATTGTCTGACTGGGAATTCAAAGAATATATTGGGAATACAAATACCCTCATTTCTTGCTACTGCCATATAGTGCCAGTGTCTGACTGGGAATTCAAAGAATATATTGGGGTTACGTGCACCCACAATTTTTACTACTGGTATACAGTGCCATTGTCTGACTGGGAATTCAAAGAGTATATTGGGAATACAAATACCCTCATTTCTTGCTACTGCCATATAGTGCCAGTTTCTGACTGGGAATTCAAAGAATATATTGGGGTTACGTGCACCCACAATTTTTACTACTGGTATACAGTGCCATTGTCTGACTGGGAATTCAAAGAATATATTGGGGTTATAAATACCCTCATTTCTTGCTACTGCCATATAGTGCCAGTTTCTGACTGGTAATTCAAAGAATATATTGGGGTTACGTGCACCCACAATTTTTACTACTGGTATACAGTGCCATTGTCTGACTGGGAATTCAAAGAGTATATTGGGAATACAAATACCCTCATTTCTTGCTACTGCCATATAGTGCCAGTTTCTGACTGGGAATTCAAAGAATATATTGGGGTTACGTGCACCCACAATTTTTACTACTGGTATACAGTGCCAATTTCTAACTAGGAATTCAAAATGCGCAAGGCTCCCGGAAAGGGACGTGGACGAGGCCGTGGGCGAGGTCGGGGGAATGGTTCTGGGGAGCAAGGTAGCAGTGAAGCCACAGGGCGTCCCGTGCCTACTCCTGTGGGGCAGCAAGCATTGCGCCACTCCACAGTGCCAGGGTTGCTTGCCACATTAACTAAACTGCAGGGTACAAACCTTAGTAGGCCCGAGAACCAGGAACAGGTCTTGCAATGGCTGTCAGAGAACGCTTACAGCACATTGTCCAGCAGCCAGTCAGACTCTGCCTCCTCTCCTCCTATTACCCAACAGTCTTGTCTTCCTTCCTCCCAAAATTCCGAAGCTTTACAGAACAATAACCCAAACTGTCCCTGCTCCCCAGAGCTGTTCTCCGCTCCTTTCATTGTCCCTCAACCTGCCTCTCCACGTCACGATTCCACGAACCTAACAGAGGAGCATCTGTATCCAGATGCTCAAACACTAGAGTCTCCTCCATCTCCGTTCGATTTGGTGGTGGATGACCAGCAACCCACCCTCATCGACGATGATGTGACGCAGTTGCCGTCAGGGCATCCAGTTGACCGGCGCATTGTGCGGGAGGAGGAGATGAGACAGGAGTTGGAAGAGGAAGTGGTGGATGATGAGGACACTGACCCGACCTGGACAGGGGGGATGTCAAGCGGGGAAAGTAGTGTGGATGTTGAGGCAGGTGCAGCACCAAAAAGGGTAGCTAGAGGCAGAGGCAGAGGTCAGCAGCTTAGGCGAAGCCAGGCCACACCCGGAATCTCCCAAGATGTTCCAGTTCGTACCCAGCCCCGAAAAACTCCCACCTCGAGGGCACGTTTCTCGAAGGTGTGGAGTTTTTTCAAGGAATGCGCCGAGGACAGATATAGTGTTGTCTGCACAATTTGCCTCTCGAAATTGATTAGGGGCTCTGAGAAGAGCAACCTGTCCACCACTTCAATGCGCCGTCATTTGGAATCCAAGCACTGGAATCAGTGGCAGGCAGCAACGGCAGGACAAAGGCCGACTGCCGTTCACGCCACTGCCACTGCCTCTGCCTCTGCCTCTGCCACTGCCACTGCTGACTGTGCTGGCGATGCACTCCAGAGGACGAGCCAGGACACCACTTCATCTGCCTCCGCCACTTTGTTGACTTCTACCTCATCCTCCCCTGGTCCTGTCTTATCTCCTTCTCCTGCACCATCAAAGGCACCATCAGGCGTTTCTTTACAACAACCCACCATCTCTCAGACATTGGAGCGGCGGCAGAAATACACTGCTAACCACCCACACGCGCAAGCCTTGAACGCCAACATCGCTAAACTGCTGGCCC
The DNA here is from genome assembly GCF_031893055.1 of Leptodactylus fuscus. Taxonomy (NCBI): domain Eukaryota; kingdom Metazoa; phylum Chordata; class Amphibia; order Anura; family Leptodactylidae; genus Leptodactylus; species Leptodactylus fuscus. The sequence continues at coordinate 40,412,037 of NC_134265.1, forward strand.
AGGAGATGTTGGCGTTCCGGCTTGTTGAAACTCCCGCCTTCCTGGACCTGATGGCAACTGCGGCACCTCGCTATGCCGTCCCTAGCCGTCACTACTTCTCCCGGTGTGCCGTCCCCGCCTTGCACCAGCACGTGTCACTCAACATCAGGCGGGCCCTTAGTTCCGCGCTTTGCACAAAGGTCCACTTGACCACCGACGCGTGGACAAGTGCATGCGGACAGGGACGCTACATTTCACTGACGGCACACTGGGTGAATGTAGTTGAGGCTGGGACTGCTTCCCAAACTGGCCCGGTGTACCTCGTCTCCCCGCCTAACATTCCTGGCAGGGACACGAGAAGAACACCCCCCTCCTCCTCCTCTTCTACCGCCTCCTCCTCCGCCACCGCCTCCTCCTCCGCCACCGCCTCCTCCTCCGCTGTTAGATTGACCCCAGCTACGAGTTGGAAACGTTGCAGCACTGGCGTTGGTAGACGTCAGCAGGCTGTGCTGAAGCTGATCAGCTTGGGGGACAGACAGCACACTGCCTCCGAGGTGAGGGATGCCCTCCTCGATGAGACGGCAATATGGTTTGAGCCGCTGCACCTGGGCCCAGGCATGGTCGTTTGTGATAACGGCCGGAACCTGGTAGCAGCTCTGGAGCTTGCCGGACTCCAACATGTTCCATGCCTGGCCCACGTCTTCAACCTAGTGGTGCAACGTTTCCTAAAGAGCTACCCCAATGTTCCAGAGCTACTGGTGAAAGTGCGGCGCATGTGCGCCCACTTTCGCAAGTCGACAGTAGCCGCTGCTAGCTTAAAATCTCTCCAGCAACGCCTGCATGTGCCACAACACCGGCTTTTGTGCGACGTCCCCACACGCTGGAACTCAACGTTTCAGATGTTGAATAGAGTGGTTGAGCAGCAGAGACCTTTGATGGAATACCAGCTACAAAACCCTAGGGTGCCACAAAGTCAGCTGCCTCAGTTTCACATCCATGAGTGGCCATGGATGAGAGACCTTTGTGACATCCTACGGGTCTTTGAGGAGTCCACAAGGAGGGTGAGCTCTGAGGATGCGATGGTGAGCCTTACAATCCCGCTCTTGTGTGTTCTGAGAGAATCCCTGATTGACATCAGGGATAACTCAGATCACACAGAGGAGTTAGGGATAGCATCCGATCCGTCACAGCTGGAGAGTAGGTCCACACATCTGTCCGCTTCACTGCGTTTAATGGAGGAGGAGGAGGAGGAGGAGGAGGAAGAAGAGTTGTCCGATGATGTGATGGTGATACAGGAGGCTTCCGGGCAACTTCGAATCGTCCCATTGTTGCAGCGCGGATGGGTAGACATGGAGGATGAGGAGGAAATGGAGATTGAACTTTCCGGTGGGGCCAGAGGAGTCATGCCAACTAACACTGTGGCAGACATGGCTGAGTTCATGTTGGGGTGCTTTACAACCGACAAGCGTATTGTCAAAATCATGGAGGACAACCAGTACTGGATCTTTGCTATCCTTGACCCCCGGTATAAAAACAACATCTCGTCTTTTATTCCGGTAGAGGGGAGGGCCAATCGCATCAATGCTTGCCACAGGCAATTGGTGCAGAATATGATGGAGATGTTTCCAGCATGTGACGTTGGCGGCAGGGAGGGCAGTTCCTCCAGTAGGCAACCAAGTTCTCACCGGTCCACACAAACGAGGGGCACACTGTCTAAGGTCTGGGACACCTTGATGGCACCCCCTCGCCAAAGTGCCGCCACGGAGGGTCCTAGTGTCACCAGGCGTGAGAAGTATAGGCGCATGTTGCGGGAATACCTTTCCGACCACAGCCCTGTCCTCTCCGACCCCTCTGCGCCCTACACGTATTGGGTGTCGAAGTTGGACCTGTGGCTTGAACTTGCCCTATATGCCTTGGAGGTGCTGTCCTGTCCTGCCGCCAGCGTCCTATCTGAGAGGGTGTTCAGTGCAGCCGGTGGCATCATCACTGACAAGCGCACCCGTCTGTCAGCTGAGAGTGCCGACCGGCTCACTTTGATAAAAATGAACCACCACTGGGTAGAGCCGTCATTTTTGTGCCCACCTGTGTAAAGCACCCCAACATGAAACTCCATGTCTGTACTCAACCTCTCCAATTCCTCCGCATCCTCATACTCATCCACCATAAGCGTTGCACAATTCTGCTAATACTAGGCTCCCTCCACCCTGATTTCCCCCAACTCTGCTGGTTAGAGGCTCCCTCCACCATGAATTTGCCCAAACTGGGCTGTTTAGAGGCTCCCTCCACCATGAATTGGTCCAAACTGGGGTGGTTAGAGGCTCCCTCCACCATGAATTGGTCCAAACTGGGGTGGTTAGAGGCTCCCTCCACCATTAATTGGTCCAAACTGGGCTGGTTAGAGGCTCCCTCCACAATTAATTGGTCCAAACTGGGCTAATTAGAGGCTCCCTCCACCATGAATTGGTCCAAACTGGGTTTTTTAGAGGCTCCCTCCACCATTAATTGGTCCAAACTGGGCTGGTTAGAGGCTCCCTCCACAATTAATTGGTCCAAACTGGGCTAATTAGAGGCTCCCTCCACCATGAATTGGTCCAAACTGGGTTTTTTAGAGGCTCCCTCCACCATGAATTTGCCCAAACTGGGCTGTTTAGAGGCTCCCTCCACCATGAATTGGTCCAAACTGGGCTGGTTAGAGGCTCCCTCCACCATGAATTTCCCAAAACTTGGCTGTTTAGAGGCTCCCTCCACCATTAATTGGTCCAAACTGGGCTGGTTAGAGGCTCCCTCCACCATTAATTGGTCCAAACTGGGCTGGTTAGAGGCTCCCTCCACCATTAATTGGTCCAAACTGGGCTGGTTAGAGGCTCCCTCCACCATGAATTTCCCAAAACTTGGCTGTTTAGAGGCTCCCTCCACCATTAATTGGTCCAAACTGGGCTGGTTAGAGGCTCCCTCCACCATGAATTTGCCCAAACTGGGCTGTTTAGAGGCTCCCTCCACCATGAATTGGTCCAAACTGGGCTGGTTAGAGGCTCCCTCCACCATGAATTTCCCAAAACTTGGCTGTTTAGAGGCTCCCTCCACCATTAATTGGTCCAAACTGGGCTGGTTAGAGGCTCCCTCCACCATGAATTTGCCCAAACTGGGCTGTTTAGAGGCTCCCTCCACCATGAATTGGTCCAAACTGGGCTGGTTAGAGGCTCCCTCCACCATGAATTTCCCAAAACTTGGCTGTTTAGAGGCTCCCTCCACCATGAATTGGTCCAAACTGGGCTGGTTAGAGGCTCCCTCCACCATGAATTGGTCCAAACTGGGGTGGTTAGAGGCTCCCTCCACCATTAATTGGTCCAAACTGGGCTAATTAGAGGCTCCCTCCACCATTAATTGGTCCAAACTGGGCTGGTTAGAGGCTCCCTCCACAATTAATTGGTCCAAACTGGGCTAATTAGAGGCTCCCTCCACCATGAATTGGTCCAAACTGGGTTTTTTAGAGGCTCCCTCCACCATTAATTGGTCCAAACTGGGCTGGTTAGAGGCTCCCTCCACAATTAATTGGTCCAAACTGGGCTAATTAGAGGCTCCCTCCACCATGAATTGGTCCAAACTGGGTTTTTTAGAGGCTCCCTCCACCATGAATTTGCCCAAACTGGGCTGTTTAGAGGCTCCCTCCACCATGAATTGGTCCAAACTGGGCTGGTTAGAGGCTCCCTCCACCATGAATTTCCCAAAACTTGGCTGTTTAGAGGCTCCCTCCACCATGAATTTGCCCAAACTGGGCTGTTTAGAGGCTCCCTCCACCATGAATTGGTCCAAACTGGGCTGGTTAGAGGCTCCCTCCACCATGAATTGGTCCAAACTGGGGTGGTTAGAGGCTCCCTCCACCATTAATTGGTCCAAACTGGGCTGGTTAGAGGCTCCCTCCACCATTAATTGGTCCAAACTGGGCTGGTTAGAGGCTCCCTCCACAATTAATTGGTCCAAACTGGGCTAATTAGAGGCTCCCTCCACCATGAATTGGTCCAAACTGGGTTTTTTAGAGGCTCCCTCCACCATTAATTGGTCCAAACTGGGCTGGTTAGAGGCTCCCTCCACAATTAATTGGTCCAAACTGGGCTAATTAGAGGCTCCCTCCACCATGAATTGGTCCAAACTGGGTTTTTTAGAGGCTCCCTCCACCATGAATTTGCCCAAACTGGGCTGTTTAGAGGCTCCCTCCACCATGAATTGGTCCAAACTGGGCTGGTTAGAGGCTCCCTCCACCATGAATTTCCCAAAACTTGGCTGTTTAGAGGCTCCCTCCACCATGAATTTGCCCAAACTGGGCTGTTTAGAGGCTCCCTCCACCATTAATTGGTCCAAACTGGGCTGGTTAGAGGCTCCCTCCACCATGAATTTGCCCAAACTGGGGTGGTTAGAGGCTCCCTCCACCATTAATTGGTCCAAACTGGGCTGGTTAGAGGCTCCCTCCACCATGAATTTCCCAAAACTTGGCTGTTTAGAGGCTCCCTCCACCATTAATTGGTCCAAACTGGGCTGGTTAGAGGCTCCCTCCACCATGAATTTGCCCAAACTGGGCTGTTTAGAGGCTCCCTCCACCATTAATTGGTCCAAACTGGGCTGGTTAGAGGCTCCCTCCACCATGAATTTGCCCAAACTGGGCTGTTTAGAGGCTCCCTCCACCATGAATTGGTCCAAACTGGGGTGGTTAGAGGCTCCCTCCACCATGAATTGGTCCAAACTGGGGTGGTTAGAGGCTCCCTCCACCATTAATTGGTCCAAACTGGGCTGGTTAGAGGCTCCCTCCACAATTAATTGGTCCAAACTGGGCTAATTAGAGGCTCCCTCCACCATGAATTGGTCCAAACTGGGTTTTTTAGAGGCTCCCTCCACCATTAATTGGTCCAAACTGGGCTGGTTAGAGGCTCCCTCCACAATTAATTGGTCCAAACTGGGCTAATTAGAGGCTCCCTCCACCATGAATTGGTCCAAACTGGGTTTTTTAGAGGCTCCCTCCACCATGAATTTGCCCAAACTGGGCTGTTTAGAGGCTCCCTCCACCATGAATTGGTCCAAACTGGGCTGGTTAGAGGCTCCCTCCACCATGAATTTCCCAAAACTTGGCTGTTTAGAGGCTCCCTCCACCATTAATTGGTCCAAACTGGGCTGGTTAGAGGCTCCCTCCACCATTAATTGGTCCAAACTGGGCTGGTTAGAGGCTCCCTCCACCATTAATTGGTCCAAACTGGGCTGGTTAGAGGCTCCCTCCACCATGAATTTCCCAAAACTTGGCTGTTTAGAGGCTCCCTCCACCATTAATTGGTCCAAACTGGGCTGGTTAGAGGCTCCCTCCACCATGAATTTGCCCAAACTGGGCTGTTTAGAGGCTCCCTCCACCATGAATTTGCCCAAACTGGGCTGTTTAGAGGCTCCCTCCACCATGAATTGGTCCAAACTGGGCTGGTTAGAGGCTCCCTCCACCATGAATTTCCCAAAACTTGGCTGTTTAGAGGCTCCCTCCACCATTAATTGGTCCAAACTGGGCTGGTTAGAGGCTCCCTCCACCATGAATTTGCCCAAACTGGGGTGGTTAGAGGCTCCCTCCACCATTAATTGGTCCAAACTGGGCTGGTTAGAGGCTCCCTCCACAATTAATTGGTCCAAACTGGGCTAATTAGAGGCTCCCTCCACCATGAATTGGTCCAAACTGGGTTTTTTAGAGGCTCCCTCCACCATGAATTTCCCAAAACTTGGCTGTTTAGAGGCTCCCTCCACCATGAATTGGTCCAAACTGGGCTGGTTAGAGGCTCCCTCCACCATGAATTTCCCAAAACTTGGCTGTTTAGAGGCTCCCTCCACCATTAATTGGTCCAAACTGGGCTGGTTAGAGGCTCCCTCCACCATGAATTTGCCCAAACTGGGCTGTTTAGAGGCTCCCTCCACCATGAATTGGTCCAAACTGGGCTGGTTAGAGGCTCCCTCCACCATGAATTTCCCAAAACTTGGCTGTTTAGAGGCTCCCTCCACCATTAATTGGTCCAAACTGGGCTGGTTAGAGGCTCCCTCCACCATGAATTGGTCCAAACTGGGGTGGTTAGAGGCTCCCTCCACCATTAATTGGTCCAAACTGGGCTGGTTAGAGGCTCCCTCCACCATTAATTGGTCCAAACTGGGCTGGTTAGAGGCTCCCTCCACCATTAATTGGTCCAAACTGGGCTGGTTAGAGGCTCCCTCCACCATGAATTTCCCAAAACTTGGCTGTTTAGAGGCTCCCTCCACCATTAATTGGTCCAAACTGGGCTGGTTAGAGGCTCCCTCCACCATGAATTTGCCCAAACTGGGCTGTTTAGAGGCTCCCTCCACCATGAATTTGCCCAAACTGGGCTGTTTAGAGGCTCCCTCCACCATGAATTGGTCCAAACTGGGCTGGTTAGAGGCTCCCTCCACCATGAATTTCCCAAAACTTGGCTGTTTAGAGGCTCCCTCCACCATTAATTGGTCCAAACTGGGCTGGTTAGAGGCTCCCTCCACCATGAATTTGCCCAAACTGGGGTGGTTAGAGGCTCCCTCCACCATTAATTGGTCCAAACTGGGCTGGTTAGAGGCTCCCTCCACAATTAATTGGTCCAAACTGGGCTAATTAGAGGCTCCCTCCACCATGAATTGGTCCAAACTGGGTTTTTTAGAGGCTCCCTCCACCATGAATTTCCCAAAACTTGGCTGTTTAGAGGCTCCCTCCACCATGAATTGGTCCAAACTGGGCTGGTTAGAGGCTCCCTCCACCATGAATTTCCCAAAACTTGGCTGTTTAGAGGCTCCCTCCACCATTAATTGGTCCAAACTGGGCTGGTTAGAGGCTCCCTCCACCATGAATTTGCCCAAACTGGGCTGTTTAGAGGCTCCCTCCACCATGAATTGGTCCAAACTGGGCTGGTTAGAGGCTCCCTCCACCATGAATTTCCCAAAACTTGGCTGTTTAGAGGCTCCCTCCACCATGAATTGGTCCAAACTGGGCTGGTTAGAGGCTCCCTCCACCATGAATTGGTCCAAACTGGGGTGGTTAGAGGCTCCCTCCACCATTAATTGGTCCAAACTGGGCTGGTTAGAGGCTCCCTCCACCATTAATTGGTCCAAACTGGGCTGGTTAGAGGCTCCCTCCACCATGAATTTGCCCAAACTGGGGTGGTTAGAGGCTCCCTCCACCATTAATTGGTCCAAACTGGGCTGGTTAGAGGCTCCCTCCACAATTAATTGGTCCAAACTGGGCTAATTAGAGGCTCCCTCCACCATGAATTGGTCCAAACTGGGTTTTTTAGAGGCTCCCTCCACCATGAATTTGCCCAAACTGGGCTGTTTAGAGGCTCCCTCCACCATGAATTGGTCCAAACTGGGCTGGTTAGAGGCTCCCTCCACCATGAATTTCCCAAAACTTGGCTGTTTAGAGGCTCCCTCCACCATTAATTGGTCCAAACTGGGCTGGTTAGAGGCTCCCTCCACCATTAATTGGTCCAAACTGGGCTGGTTAGAGGCTCCCTCCACCATTAATTGGTCCAAACTGGGCTGGTTAGAGGCTCCCTCCACCATTAATTGGTCCAAACTGGGCTGTTTAGAGGCTCCCTCCACCATTAATTGGTCCAAACTGGGCTGTTTAGAGGCTCCCTCCACCATTAATTGGTCCAAACTGGGCTGGTTAGAGGCTCCCTCCACCATGAATTTGCCCAAACTGGGCTGTTTAGAGGCTCCCTCCACCATGAATTGGTCCAAACTGGGCTGGTTAGAGGCTCCCTCCACCATGAATTTCCCAAAACTTGGCTGTTTAGAGGCTCCCTCCACCATTAATTGGTCCAAACTGGGCTGGTTAGAGGCTCCCTCCACCATGAATTGGTCCAAACTGGGGTTTTTAGAGGCTCCCTCCACCATGAATTGGTCCAAACTGGGGTTTTTAGAGTCTCCCTCCACCATGAATTGGTCCAAACTGGGGTTTTTAGAGTCTCCCTCCACCATGAATTGGTCCAAACTGGGGTTTTTAGAGGCTCCCTCCACCATGAATTTGCCCAAACTCTGCTGGTTAGAGGCTCAATCCACCCTGATTTTCAAAACAAATGTTGGTGCCAACCTCAACTTACTACAAGGGCCAAATTCACTGCTGGTGACAAGCTCTCCTCACTGCAAGTGCCAAATACACATGTTTCAAGGTGTTTTCCTACTGTCAGAGAGGTGGTATTGAGTGTGTAAAGTGTGTAGTTGTTAGGCTGTGATGTTGGGGTAATAGAGGGTCTTTGGTGTGTTAGATGCCCCCAGACATGCTTCCCCTGCTGTCCCAGTGTCATTCCAGAGGTGTTGGCATCATTTCCTGGGGTGTCATAGTGGACTTGGTGACCCTCCAGACACGGATTTGGGTTTCCCCCTTAACGAGTATCTGTTCCCCATAGACTATAATGGGGTTCGAAACCCGTTCGAACACACGAACATTGAGCGGCTGTTCGAATCGAATTTCGAACCTCGAACATTTTAGTGTTCGCTCATCTCTAATAATTATAGAAAATACCAGTGAAATGAAACATTAATGAAGTAGAAAGAAATATAATGAAAAACTTTATTTTAGATAAATTGTGTTGAATATTTAATTTAACGGTTAAATTAGTTCAATTAAAACTAAACCCTGTTATACAAGCTTATAAAAAAACAAAAGAGGCCACAAAAGTGAAATCCAAATCCTATCAATATTTGGTGTGACCTTTGCCCTTTCCTTCCTTCAGTTCTTCTTGGTACTTGAAGACAGTTTTTGAAGGAACTCGGCAGGGAGGTTGTTCCCACCATCTTGGAGGACTAAGCACAGATCTTCTGTGGATGTTGGCTTGCTCCAATCCATCTGTCTCTTCATGACATTCCAAACAGACTGGATGATGGTGAGATCAGGTCTCTGTGGGGCCGTATCATCACTTCCAGGGGGGCAAATGTCACACCAAATATTATTAATGGGATTTAGATGATTTTTTTTCTTCATTAACGTCTTTCTGCTCAGTGATTGTCCCATATAAATGTAATCAGAACACTGCTCTAGTGCTAATTTGAAATGGGCAAATGATCAAAAACAAAGGCCCCCTGCTTCAAACAGTGTCCATTCACAATTATATCACTGCATTACAGGGAAAATAAAAACTTATGTCACAGTACAGGGAAAATAAACACAGTGATATCACAGTACAGGGATAATATACACAGTGATGTCACAGTACAGGGATAATACACACAGTGATGTCACAGTACAGGGATAATATACACAGTGATGTCACAGTACAGGGATAATATACACAGTGAGGTCACAGTACAGGGATAATACACACAGTGATGTCACAGTACAGGAATAATATAGACAGTGATGTCACAGTACAGGGATAATACACACAGTGATGTCACAGTACAGGGATAATACACACAGTGATGTCACAGTACAGAGATAATACACACAGTGATGGCACAGTACAGGGATAATACACACAGTGATGTCACAGTACATGGATAATACACACAGTGATGTCACAGTACAGGGATAATACACACAGTGATGTCACAGTACAGGATAATATACACAGTGATGTTACAGTACAGGGATAATAAACATAGTGATGTCACAGTACAGGGATAATACACACAGTGATGTCACAGTACAGAGATAATATACACAGTGATGTCACAGTACAGGGATAATACAGTGATGTCACAGTTCAGGGATAATACACACAGTGATGTCACAGTACAGGGATAATACACACAGTGATGTCACAGTACAGAGATAATACACACAGTGATGTCACAGTTCAGGGATAATGCATCCAGTGATGTCACAGTACAGGGATAATACACACAGTGATGTCACAGTACAAGGATAATAAACATAGTGATGTCACAGTACAGGGATAATACAGTGATGTCACAGTTCAGGGATAATACACACAGTGATGTCACAGTACAAGGATAATAAACATAGTGATGTCACAGTACAGGGAAAATAAACACAGTGATGTCACAGTACAGGGATAATACACACAGTGATGTCACAGTACAGGGATAATACACACAGTGATGTCACAGTATAGGGATAATAAACACAGTGATGTCATAGTACAGGGATAATACACACAGTGATGTCACAGTACAAGGATAATAAACATAGTGATGTCACAGTACAGGGATAATACAGTGATGTCACAGTTCAGGGATAATACACACAGTGATGTCACAGTACAAGGATAATAAACATAGTGATGTCACAGTACAGGGAAAATAAACACAGTGATGTCACAGTACAGGGATAATACACACAGTGATGTCACAGTACAGGGATAATACACACAGTGATGTCACAGTACAGGGATAATACACACAGTGATGTCACAGTATAGGAATAATAAACACAGTGATGTCACAGTACAGGGATAATACACACAGTGATGTCACAGTACAGGGATAATACACACAGTGATGTCACAGTACAGGGGTAATACACACAGTGATGTCACAGTACAGGGATAATATACACAGTGATGTCACAGTACAGGGATAATAAACATAGTGATGTCACAGTACAGGGATAATATACACAGTGATGTCACAGTACAGGGATAATACACACAGTGATGTCACAGTACAGGATAATATACACAGTGATGTTACAGTACAGGGATAATAAACATAGTGATGTCACAGTACAGGGATAATACACACAGTGATGTCACAGTACAGAGATAATATACACAGTGATGTCACAGTACAGGGATAATACAGTGATGTCACAGTTCAGGGATAATGCATCCAGTGATGTCACAGTACAGGGATAATACACACAGTGATGTCACAGTACAAGGATAATAAACATAGTGATGTCACAGTACAGGGATAATACAGTGATGTCACAGTTAAGGGATAATACACACAGTGATGTCACAGTACAAGGATAATAAACATAGTGATGTCACAGTACAGGGAAAATAAACACAGTGATGTCACAGTATAGGGATAATAAACACAGTGATGTCATAGTATAGGGATAATAAACACAGTGATGTCATAGTACAGGGATAATACACACAGTGATGTCACAGTATAGGGATAATAAACACAGTGATGTCATAGTACAGGGATAATACACACAGTGATGTCACAGTATAGGAATAATAAACACAGTGATGTCACAGTACAGGGATAATACACACAGTGATGTCACAGTACAGGGATAATACACACAGTGATGTCACAGTACAGGGGTAATACACACAGTGATGTCACAGTACAGGGATAATATACACAGTGATGTCACAGTACAGGGATAATAAACATAGTGATGTCACAGTACAGGGATAATATACACAGTGATGTCACAGTACAGGGATAATACACACAGTGATGGCACAGTACAGGGATAATACACACAGTGATATCACAGTACATGGATAATACACACAGTGATGTCACAGTACAGGGATAATATACACAGTGATGTCACAGTACAGGGATAATACACACAGTGATGTCACAGTACAGAGATAATATACACAATGATGTCACAGTACATGGATAATACAGTGATGTCACAGTTCAGGGATAATACACACAGTGATGTCACAGTACAGGAATAATAAACATAGTGATGTCACAGTACAGGGATAATACACACAGTGATGTCACAGTACAGAGATAATATACACAGTGATGTCACAGTACAGGGATAATACAGTGATGTCACAGTTCAGGGATAATACACACAGTGATGTCACAGTACAGGGATAATACACACAGTGATGTCACAGTACAGGGATAATATACACAGTGATGTCACAGTACAAGGATAATAAACATAGTGATGTCACAGTACAGGGATAATACAGTGATGTCACAGTTCAGGGATAATACACACAGTGATGTCACAGTACAGGGATAATACACACAGTGATGTCACAGTACAAGGATAATAAACATAGTGATGTCACAGTACAGGGATAATACAGTGATGTCACAGTTCAGGGATAATACACACAGTGATGTCACAGTACAAGGATAATAAACATAGTGATGTCACAGTACAGGGATAATACAGTGATGTCACAGTTCAGGGATAATACACACAGTGATGTCACAGTACAAGGATAATACACACAGTGATGTCACAGTACAGAGATAATACACACAGTGATGTCACAGTATAGGGATAATAAACACAGTGATGTCATAGTACAGGGATAATACACACAGTGATGTCACAGTATAGGAATAATAAACACAGTGATGTCACAGTACAGGGATAATACACACAGTGATGTCACAGTACAGGGATAATACACACAGTGATGTCACAGTACAGGGATAATACACACAGTGATGTCACAGTACAGGGGTAATACACACAGTGATGTCACAGTACAGGGATAATATACACAGTGATGTCACAGTACAGTGGTAAAAGCACACTGATGTCATGTATGTGTACTAACATGGGAGAGGGAGGTAAGTGACTGCAGCAGTTTGTGTTTATAATAACAAAAGTATTGAAATGTCACTGCCCTATCCTTATCTACTCCAACATCTTCCATCAGAGGAGCGTAGGGAGGCTTATATCGATATTAGTTGGTTAGCCAGTCCTGTCAAAATCTTCAGGTTCAGCTGATCTATATCTAAAGTAGATGGCCATCTTAAGATATAAGGTAGATTGAGTCTAACCCATCAGAGATGTTCCAATACTGTAAAGCAAGCATGCCATTAATATTATTCACCATTTTTGAAATATCAAAAAGTTACTATAAATTTTAGTAAAGAGCAAATGCTTTTACTAGTGTTCAATGTTATGATCCTTCCTTATTTAAATTAGATCAAGTTTCTAAATTATATGGTTGTGATGTCTTAGAAGGAAATTAGTTGGTAGACTGTTCCAAGCATCTTGGAGAACTTGCCAGAATTCTTTTGCATACTTTGGCTGTCTTGTTTGCTTCTGGCTCCGCAGATAATCCCAGACGGCCTCTTTAGATCAGTCCTCTACAGAGGCCACACCATCTGTTACAGAATTTATTTTTTTGGCAGATGACAGTTCTTTTTGACTTTGCCTGTACATTTGGTGTCATTGTCCTACCGTAGAATAAAGTTTCAACCAATCCTTAGTCTTCTTGATCATATTTTTGATGGACAGTATACAGGACCTGATGATGACTTTAGCCAAGTGTTTGCTTAGGACATGTTGGAACTGTCAAGATATCCTGAGAGTTGTAGTCTAGTAATAGCTGTAGTGTAGCTACCTTACTGATTCCTTGCCATTCCTATTCTAACGCTTCTTAAGTGCCTCCACCAGACTCTGTATTCTGGACTTTAGTAATGATGTCTTCCATGTGGTCACTGAAGTGGTGATCTCACAGGTATTGACAGTTCACCATTCCAGCCACTATATTGGAATGACACCAGTGAATGTAGGACACTCAGGAGGTGCCAGAACAAAGCAGTGGGGAATCAGTGAGTATTTTTAGGTCCAGACTCTAGAATACAATAAGTGAAGGTCCAGGAGAGATGCAGAAATATAACAAATGGTTATAATGACCAAGCCTCACCTCTCCTGGGCTTCCTCGTGGTGCTCTATTGTTGTTTACTAGTCTCTTATGGCATCTCAGATAAATGTCATGGGCCACGTGGAGTGCAACAGATTGATGCTTTAAAGTGTTATCACATCAGCGTGGCCCATATGATTACTGATGCCCAATCACAGACCTCAAAGGTCTCAGAAGCAGGGCCGGAGCCTCCGCACTGTGCGGAGGCTACCAGCCCTCTCCTGTCTGCACTCCCAAGTCCCCCACTTCCAGGTCTTGGAAGGCAGGCCATTACCTCTGTTGCTGGTATCCTCCTGAGCCGGACAGGGAACTTCCGGCTTTTGGTCTAGCGCGGGCTGGAGCCTATTTAAGGAGGGCTCTGTCTCCAGACCATATCTGGCAATTCAGTGGTACCTTGTGTCCTGGTAATAAGTGTTTCTCCTGTTATCTGATTGTCTGTGTTTCTGACCCCTTTCCTTGACCTCAGACCCTGCTTTTGCCTCCTGAATTTTATACTGTGCCTGCTCCTGTTTATGACCTTAGCTTGCCTTTAGATCTCTGCTTCCTGAACACTATTTTTTACTGCTCTACCACTCTTGTTACCGACTCAGCATGCCTGATGTTCCTTTTGGATTTCCCACTGTACTAAGTCGCCCTGTTGTTGACGACCTGGACTGTACACCTATGCTTTTGCTCTCTGCTGCCACAACCTTCTGGATCCTTTGACCTACATTGCTACCAAAAACATCTTCTGGTAAGAGTTCTCTGTGTCTGGTTTACCATGATTTGTGCTGCGCTCTGTGTGTGATGTTTTTCAACCCATACCGCTCTGCACAGCAGTGCATCCAAGTCCATCCCCACCATCTGGGGCTCTGGTGAACACCTATGTGGGTTGGAGTTGGTGTGGCCTGGGGTATGTTGGCCATGCAGAGCTGTGTTAACCATTTTGATCAGTGTATCTAGTACTGGTTCTCACTATTGGTTCAGATCTGTTTCCCTAACAAAACGTCTCCAAGTGCAAATGACAAAAACCTGGGGACTGGAAGACAACTCCACAACCTGGTCTGGATCGGTGAGGGAATGTGAATATGTGTTTATTATGTTTCATCACCTCAACTGTGCCTCTTAAGAATCTGAGTATATTAATAGCTCTTTCAAGTTTAGGCTGAAACGAAACCTGTAGGAATAACCCATGAAACAAATCTTTTGAGGTTTCCCTATCTCTAGCTAAAACGTAAAATTCGCCATCATTTTTGTACCTTCTAAAGGCATTAAAATAATCCATTGTTGACCTTTGCGTACTCTACCTTGGTTAGCTGATGGCTCCATCATAATCACTAGAGAGTAGGTACTCGATCGAATACTACGGTATTCAAAATACTCGTACTCAATCGAATACTACTCGCTATTCAAATGGAAAAATTTGATGCAGAATCAGCGTTGATTGGCCGAATGCTATACAGTCGGCCAATCAACGCTGGTTCTTCTCCTACCTTTAGAAGTCTTCTCCGCGCAGCATCCCCACGGCGTCTTCCAGCTCTGAATTCACTCTGCCAGGCATCGGGCCTGGGCAGAGCCGACTGCGCATGCCCGCACTACAAGAAAATGGCCACTTTGACTGTAAGCGGCCATTTTCTAGTAGTGCGGACATGCGCAGTTGGCTCTGCCCAGGCCCGGTGCCTGGCAGAGTGAATTCAGAGCCGGAAGACGCCGCGGGAATTCTGCGCGGAGAAGACTTCTCGGAGACTCCAGCCCGAACCTCACTCGTGGACTTGGTAAGTTCTATTTCATCGAATGTTGCCTACCCCTGAAACGAGCATTTTTCCCCATAGAGTATAATAGGATTTGATATTCGATTTGAGTAGTCGAATATTGAGGGGCTACTCGAAATGAATATCGAACATTTTACTGTTCGCTCATCTCTAATAATGAAAAACAGCAAAGAAAACTTTCTAAAGACTTCAGGTTGTGAGCTCTTGGGTGGATTCACAACAACTGGGTCAATGACCATAAACAGGATAGAGCCTTTACCTTAGATTGGAGTTTTACTGATTGAGGTAAAGTATCAGCCGTACCAATAGTCCCACCATTATTATCTCCGCACTCCTTTGTTGTTCGGCATATGTAGTATATACAGTAGTAACTTCTTATAGTTTCTATCTACTTTTTGCACAATCTTCTGATATAATTCCCAGCCTTTGAAAGTGTTGAGTGCTTCCTGAGGAAGGAGTTTCATCATACAAGTATGACCTATATCTTTCCTAGGATTTTTTTTTTTTTAGTTAAATAATGGAAAAGGAAAACTGCATGTGATTCTAAGAAGAAGATATAGATTTCAAGACATCAAAAGTGGGAAAGAAGACAAGAATTCTTTTGAAGAAGCTGGTGCCACCACACACGAAACACAGAATTGGCCTCGGGAGGTTACTGCAAGAGTGATGGAGATATACTGTAATGACTAAAATAGCTGACATATCACAGAGAAGTCTATCATTTTAATACATTGTCAGGGAATGTTCTGCATGATATTTTAATCTTACTTTTATACAGATGTATATACGCTTAACTTTTTGCAAATTTAGTTAAGAGATCCAATTTCTCACAATTTAATACATTATTACAACATAGAGTTATTTTTTTTCATGAAAGGTCTCTAGAGCCACCCCAAGTGACTTTAGATTTTGAGATATTTTGATACAAAAAAATAAGAATGACACCTCTGTATTTACCACCACGATCTAGAAGAATAGACCAGATAATAGATTTACAGTATAAATATATGTCTGCCATCTTAAATTTCCATATATCGTTAAAATATGATGGCCCATATTAAAGGGGTTTTACCAGCCCCAAATTAATATATCATACTGATGACCTATCAACAAAAAACACTGGGTGATATTCCTTGAATAGGAACGGTGCTGTACAGGCTTCTTGTCCATTGACCCAGAGTCTGCAGGAACCGCTGATATGTGTAGGATCTGGGCGTTGGACCCCTACAGATCAAATACTGTTGAACTATCCTGTGTCTAGGTTATCCTTTTGAAAAAAAATTGGTTGGAGTCACGAAAACCCTTTAATTTGATGCAACCTTTTTTTGGTTGAAATATAGTACATTTGCTAATCTACTTATGGATTATTTTTCTTCCTGGATGTGGTGACTATTACGACAATATATATATATATATATATATATATATATATATATATATATTTTTTTTTTTTAAATTTTTGTGTTATGTTCTGCCCCCTAGGGCCCTACACAATGAAAACTTATGTTCAAATAGAATTTCACAAGGAAACAACACAGGGAGTGCAGCATAAAAAGCTCCTGACTAGAGATGAGCGAACAGTGTTCTATCGAACACATGTTCGATCGGATATCAGGGTGTTCGCCATGTTCGAATCGAATCGAACACCACGTGGTAAAGTGCGCCAAAATTCGATTCCCCTCCCACCTTCCCTGGCGCCTTTTTTGCACCAATAACAGCGCAGGGGAGGTGGGACAGGAACTACGACACTGGGGGCATTGAAAAAAATTGGAAAAAGTCATTGGCTGCCGAAATCAGGTGACCTCCATTTTAGACGAATAGTGGATTTCAAATCCGGGTCATATGAGAATGTGAACTTTGTGACTATGAGACAGGGATAGCTGTACAGGCAGGGATAGCTAGGGATAACCTTTATTTAGGGGGGAATGTTATTAAAAATAACTTTTTGGGGCTCTATCGGGTGTGTAATTGTGATTTTTGTGAGATAAACTTTTTCCCATAGGGATGCATTGGCCAGCGCTGATTGGCCGAATTCCGTACTCTGGCCAATCAGTGCTGGCCAATGCATTCTATTAGCTTGATGAAGCAGAGTGTGCACAAGGGTTCAAGCGCACCCTCGGCTCTGATGTAGCAGAGCCGAGGCTGCACAAGGGTTCAAGCGCACCCTCGGCTCTGATGTAGGAGAGCCGAGGGTGCACTTGAACCCTTGTGCACCCTCAGCTCTGCTACATCAGAGCCGAGGGTGCGCTTGAACCCTTGTGCACACTCTGCTTCATCAAGCTAATAGAATGCATTGGCCAGCGCTGATTGGCCAATGTATTCTATTAGCCTGATGAAGTAGAGCTGAATGTGTGTGCTAAGCACACACATTCAGCTCTACTTCATCGGGCTAATAGAATGCATTGGCCAGCGCTGATTGGCCAGAGTACGGAACTCGACCAATCAGCGCTGGCTCTGCTGGAGGAGGCGGAGTCTAAGATCGCTCCACACCAGTCTCCATTCAGGTCCGACCTTAGACTCCGCCTCCTCCGGCAGAGCCAGCGCTGATTGGCCGAAGGCTGGCCAATGCATTCCTATGCGAATGCAGAGACTTAGCAGTGCTGAGTCAGTTTTGCTCAACTACACATCTGATGCACACTCGGCACTGCTACATCAGATGTAGCAATCTGATGTAGCAGAGCCGAGGGTGCACTAGAACCCCTGTGCAAACTCAGTTCACGCTAATAGAATGCATTGGCCAGCGCTGATTGGCCAATGCATTCTATTAGCCCGATGAAGTAGAGCTGAATGTGTGTGCTAAGCACACACATTCAGCACTGCTTCATCACGCCAATACAATGCATTAGCCAGTGCTGATTGGCCAGAGTACGGAATTCGGCCAATCAGCGCTGGCTCTGCTGGAGGAGGCGGAGTCTAAGGTCGGACCTGAATGGAGACTGGTGTGGAGCGATCTTAGACTCCGCCTCCTCCAGCAGAGCCAGCGCTGATTGGTCGAGTTCCGTACTCTGGCCAATCAGCGCTGGCCAATGCATTCTATTAGCCCGATGAAGTAGAGCTGAATGTGTGTGCTTAGCACACACATTCAGCTCTACTTCATCAGGCTAATAGAATACATTGGCCAATCAGCGCTGGCCAATGCATTCTATTAGCTTGATGAAGCAGAGTGTGCACAAGGGTTCAAGCGCACCCTCGGCTCTGATGTAGCAGAGCCGAGGCTGCACAAGGGTTCAAGTGCACCCTCGGCTCTCCTACATCAGAGCCGAGGGTGCGCTTGAACCCTTGTGCAGCCTCGGCTCTGCTACATCAGAGCCGAGGGTGCGCTTGAACCCTTGTGCACACTCTGCTTCATCAAGCTAATAGAATGCATTGGCCAGCACTGATTGGCCAGAGTACGGAATTCGGCCAATCAGCGCTGGCCAATGCATTCTATTAGCCCGATGAAGTAGAGCTGAATGTGTGTGCTTAGCACACACATTCAGCTCTACTTCATCAGGCTAATAGAATACATTGGCCAATCAGCGCTGGCCAATGCATTCTATTAGCTTGATGAAGCAGAGTGTGCACAAGGGTTCAAGCGCACCCTCGGCTCTGATGTAGCAGAGCCGAGGCTGCACAAGGGTTCAAGTGCACCCTCGGCTCTCCTACATCAGAGCCGAGGGTGCGCTTGAACCCTTGTGCAGCCTCGGCTCTGCTACATCAGAGCCGAGGGTGCGCTTGAACCCTTGTGCACACTCTGCTTCATCAAGCTAATAGAATGCATTGGCCAGCACTGATTGGCCAGAGTACGGAATTCGGCCAATCAGCGCTGGCCAATGCATTCTATTAGCCCGATGAAGTAGAGCTGAATGTGTGTGCTAAGCACACACATTCAGCACTGCTTCATCACGCCAATACAATGCATTAGCCAGTGCTGATTGGCCAGAGTACGGAATTCGGCCAATCAGCGCTGGCTCTGCTGGAGGAGGCGGAGTCTAAGATCGCTCCACACCAGTCTCCATTCAGGTCCGACCTTAGACTCCGCCTCCTCCAGCAGAGCCAGCGCTGATTGGCCGAATTCCGTACTCTGGCCAATCAGCACTGGCTAATGCATTGTATTGGCTTGATGAAGCAGTGCTGAATGTGTGTGCTTAGCACACACATTCAGCTCTACTTCATCGGGCTAATAGAATGCATTGGCCAATCAGCGCTGGCCAATGCATTCTATTAGCGTGAACTGAGTTTGCACAGGGGTTCTAGTGCACCCTCGGCTCTGCTACATCAGATTGCTACATCTGATGTAGCAGTGCCGAGTGTGCATCAGATGTGTAGTTGAGCAAAACTGACTCAGCACTGCTAAGTCTGCATTCGCATAGGAATGCATTGGCCAGCCTTCGGCCAATCAGCGCTGGCTCTGCCGGAGGAGGCGGAGTCTAAGGTCGGACCTGAATGGAGACTGGTGTGGAGCGATCTTAGACTCCGCCTCCTCCAGCAGAGCCAGCGCTGATTGGCCGAATTCCGTACTCTGGCCAATCAGCACTGGCTAATGCATTGTATTGGCTTGATGAAGCAGTGCTGAATGTGTGTGCTTAGCACACACATTCAGCTCTACTTCATCGGGCTAATAGAATGCATTGGCCAGCGCTGATTGGCCGAATTCCGTACTCTGGCCAATCAGCACTGGCTAATGCATTGTATTGGCTTGATGAAGCAGTGCTGAATGTGTGTGCTTAGCACACACATTCAGCTCTACTTCATCGGGCTAATAGAATGCATTGGCCAATCAGCGCTGGCCAATGCATTCTATTAGCGTGAACTGAGTTTGCACAGGGGTTCTAGTGCACCCTCGGCTCTGCTACATCAGATTGCTACATCTGATGTAGCAGTGCCGAGTGTGCATCAGATGTGTAGTTGAGCAAAACTGACTCAGCACTGCTAAGTCTGCATTCGCATAGGAATGCATTGGCCAGCCTTCGGCCAATCAGCGCTGGCTCTGCCGGAGGAGGCGGAGTCTAAGGTCGGACCTGAATGGAGACTGGTGTGGAGCTATCTTAGACTCCGCCTCCTCCAGCAGAGCCAGCGCTGATTGGTCGAGTTCCGTACTCTGGCCAATCAGCACTGGCCAATGCATTTCTATGGGGAAAAGTTAGCTTGCGAAAATCGCAAACTGACAGGGATTTCCATGAAATAAAGTGACTTTTATGCCCCCAGACATGCTTCCCCTGCTGTCCCAGTGTCATTCCAGGGTGTTGGTATCATTTCCTGGGGTGTCATAGTGGACTTGGTGACCCTCCAGACACGAATTTGGGTTTCCCCCTTAACGAGTTTATGTTCCCCATAGACTATAATGGGGTTCGAAACCCATTCGAACACTCGAACAGTGAGCGGCTGTTCGAATCGAATTTCGAACCTCGAACATTTTAGTGTTCGCTCATCTCTACTCCTGACCTCAACAGGTCCCTCGACCTTTCTGTTACTAACCTGGTTTACAATGCTGTATGCAGATGCTTTCTCTTCTACTGCTCCAGCGACTGTCATCTTCTCTCAAACACTAGTTACATGGGAGTGTTTGGTTGCAAAAGCGATGAGCATCCAATGATAACACCAACCCCGGTGCCCCATTTAAAGAAGAATATTCTGCCATCTCTTATATGTTAAGATTCACATTTCCACGTTTCTTAGATGGTATATGAAGCATTTTTTATTAATGAACACGTGACCAGAAATGCACCGTTGTGGCGCTACAGGTAGACCGAGATGTCGATTTCCTATCCCTCACTGCGCCATGTGAAAGGAGAAACGAAGAAGAAAAAGCGCTTTAATGGGAAATCAGTTTAATCACTGTTACTTATTCCAAGAATTGCTCGAAGTGCTGGCCGCATGCCTCAATGCATGCATGGCCCTCACCGCAACAAATGCAGCCTGGATGCGGTTCACGAGTTTTTTGCGGGTTGGAAAAGGCGTTGTGTACACAATGGACTTGACATGTCCCCACAAGGAAAAATCAAGTGAGGTCAAATCCAGCGAGCAAGGGGGCCACAGTACAGGTCTGCCACATTCGATCCACCAATTCGGCGATCGCTTGTTAATGTGTTCACGGACGATGCTGCCAAAATGGGGAGGTGCTCCATCCTGCTGGAGCCACATTCTTGCCCTCATGTTCAAAGGCATGTCTTCGAGCAACACAGCAAATACTACTGCAGAAGTGCACTGTTTCGGTCTACCTGCAGCGCCGCCACGGTGCATTTCCGTTACGCTTCATATACCGGCTAAAGTCCACCTTTACATTTTGTGTACTTACTTTCTGGACACCCTGTATAATCATTTAATTTCCGATTCTATCCAAACAAGTTTCAACGAAAATGAATCTTCAGAGGTTCAGCCATCTTTACTACCACTTAACCTGGACCCAAATTGCAACTTGTTCCTTCAGATCACTTCAGCTTATTCTTAGGATTGTTCCTTTGGCACCTAATATTTTACTCCTCACTCTTACCCTACATGCATTAGTATTATTGCCCCCATTTCATGAATATCTTGGATATCACAAACCATTAGATCCTTATTAGAGATGAGCGAGTAGTGTTCGATCGAGTAGGTGTTCAATCGAATACTACGATATTCGAAATACTCGTACTCGATCGAACACTACTAGCTGTTCGAAGTTTAAGGTTCGATGCAGAACCAGCGTTGATTGGCAGAATGCTATACATTCTGCCAATCAACCCTGGTTCTTCTCTTACCTTTCTGAAGTCTTCTCCGTGCTGCGTCCCCGCATCTTCTTCCGGGTGGAATTCACTCTGCCTAGGCATCCGGCCTAGGCAGAGCCGACTGCGCATGCGCGGGCCGGATGCCTAGGCAGAGTGAATTCCACCCGAAAGAGGACACGGGGACCCTGCGCCGGGAGAAGACTTCAAGCAGAATCCAGCCCGACCATCACTCGTGGACTTGGTAAGAATGATTTTATCGAATGTTGGCTACCCCTGAAACGAGCATTTCCCCCCATAGACTATAATGGGGTTTGAAATCCGTTCGAACAGTCGAACAGTGTGCGGCTGTTCGAATCGGATTTCGAACCTCGGACACTTTAGTGTTCGCTCATCTCTAATCCTTATACACGAGGATCCTTATACATCAACCGTGAATTAGTAATATAGCGTCTATAAGTTTATGACATCTTTCCGTTTCTGTCGATACTTTTGTATAATTTTTGCCCAACTAAGCATACTCTTCCCCGATGTCTGTATGGAATGTTTAGATGTATTACAATATATGGCAAAGACTTAGTAATCAAAAGTACTGAGCTTGCAAATGTCTCCTAATTTTAATAACTTCTTGTTGTAATTACAAAGTCTTTGAGTGAAATGATTTAATTAGAAAGTAATCAAGATGTGTCTACTGTTAATTGAAAGAATTATAAAAGATCCACTATTATAATAAATTCCTGTAGTAACGAGATTACATTTTCCCATAATTATTTTTACAAAATGATACAGATGGAAAAAAAAAAAGAAAAAAAAAAGTTTTACGCTTATGGCAACCTTCTACCAATTTACTACTTGTTTATGTAAAAAGTTTTTTTTTCTTTTGTATTTTTTTTTCTTTTTAGAAGCGTAGTTAGTTTCCAAAAGCTAAATGTAAGATTAAAGAAAGGATATGCAAACTATGGGATGCTTTAAGTGAAGGCAATATTCTAAATAAGGCTGGTTCACCCGGTGACTGTTCGGGGATTCCGGTCCTCATTCCTCTTGGATTTTCTCTTCACATATTTCAGGCAGAGACCAGGTGGAAACCCTGCTCCGGTCTATGGGGTCTTCGGGTTCCCGCTGGTCACTGCTTTTCAAGAAGATTGGGTTTCCATTTTTTGGGTCCCCAAGCAAACCCAAAGAACAGGAACCCAAGCCAAGGCGTCAAAAGCTATTATTTTAGATTGGCATCAACACCATGTTTTGGTTCTGCTTTAAATTCCAATGTCATGTTCTGGTTTTGCCTGGCTATGGCTGAGGCTCTCGTTGGGTTTGGCTATAAGGTCTGATTAATGCCGTCTTAAAAACGATATGAGTGGTCATTTTTTTGAAGGACAGAAAAAAGGTCATTGACATAATTGGACCTGCTCTATCTTCGTCTGTTTCGAAGGACACACAGACCCAAAAGAAATCAATGGATCTATTTTTAACTAATGTTAAATGGATTTATGTTGCTCATGATATAAAAAAATACTCCTACACTAGAAATTAAAAAGTTCTGTACGGTATCAAAGAAAGAGGTATTTCTAAACTCACTTTCCCAGACAGATGTAACAGAGTCACTTGATTTACTGCAATTGGATATCTTATACAGAATACAGCAAAGGGCAACAGAAAGTTGGTGAAACGATTGTGTTACCACTCTACCACAGTGGTAAAGGGGTTGTACAGGAATTGGACAAACTCCAAAAAGGGCCCGGGGAGAGGTGGTTATGTTTTTGGATTTTTTTGTTACACCTGCCCTGGGCCCCTTCAAAGTGTATCCAATTTCTTGACAACTCCTTTAAGTGTAATTTTAAACTTTATATATCTGTAGCATGTGATAATTGTATGATGAGATTTTCAAAGGCACCACATGGCAATGTAAGCATAAATATACATTCATGTCCTTACTTACCTTTCCTTATGAGATGAGTGGTATGGGATGAGGAAATAGAGTTACTCTTACTCTATAGCTAAGGACCCTATTGTAAAAAATGTAACATAGATATCACTTCCCTGTCACTGTCCCATCATCTTTGTTTCATGGTCATCAACCCTCATCAACTTTCAGCTGCAATAGTGATTTACTAGGTATTTTACTCACTTCCCCTGGGCCTCCTGTCATTAAATTCTGGAGTCTATGGGCCAAACTTCACAAATATTTGACGAAACAAATCTTGTGAGGTTTTACCATTTCCAGACGCATTATCTTCCATCCCTATCTACTATGTTACTTTGTTACAAGGAAAGTCACTCAAAGCTTGACTTGTAAGGTCAACTTTCCTCCCAGGGCTAACTTATTACAGATGAGAAAGAAAAATTCAGCAGGCCCAGGCTGAATAGTTTGGGGAGTCCTTGTGCCAATTGTGCTTGCACACTGTTACGTTTGTGTCTATGCCCAGACCCAGAATCCGGACTGCAGACTGCACCGCTAAAGGAACAGGGGAAGGAAACTTTCCCTGACACTACGGCGGCTAGCTAGGCCCTGCCTGCAGACGGTGGTCAGCTGTTCCCAAGCTAGCCTTGGCCCTGACAACTCCTGGCTCTCTCACACGAAGGCCTAGCCGACAGATAGGGCGAGAGCTACAAGAGAGTTAGGGACTGGGGATACTAACGTGGTCACCCCTACAGAAACCAAGGTGCAGCTGCAGACAAAACAAACAGGATGGGATGTGCTGGACAACAGACACGCAGCACAACACAATACACAACAAGAGAATGAGGAGAGGGACAGTGGAGAGGTGAGGTAAGGGTTAACACAGGACTGGAGAAAAACAAACTTGAACCCAAACCTCACAAATAACCAGATAGCGCTAGGCAAACAGAACTGAAGGACAGGGTAGAGTAGAAGTGTGGAGGGACAAACCAGACTCACACACACGGCAACACTCACACCACTTCCTAGTCAGTTGTAATTCTATCAAAACAATACTCCTCCCTGAGCCACAAATTCTAGGTGGTAACTATGAAAACCGACAACTGTTGATACCATAGGATAATGGTAACGACCAACACCTGAGGTTCGATCCATTGAACCCTAAGTATACTCCAAAGGCTAACACCAGCTGCACAAACAGATGGTCTAATGGCAAGGAACTCACCAGAAGCCCACAGACCCCCGGTTCAAATCCCCACCAGAAAAATACATAATTTTATTACAAGAATTCAGGTCGTGACACACATACTACATCAGAAGAAGCTCTAGTTCATAGCATAACAGTCTGATGGGAGAAGTATCATGAAGAGCTTACTAGGTAGAATAGTCAAGTAGAGATCAGAGAAACATTAGGGACATTTAAGCTACCCTTGCTCTGGAACTTATCAAAACTATTACAACTGAGACCCCCATAGCTATGAAACTGGTTGGACATTGATTTTTCCAATTACAGATTCTACGTTATTGGCTCCTTGGCCAACATTTTTTCGATATGTGTAACACAAGTTAAGCAACTTTTTTAAATACAACATGGTTTTGTGACAATAAGTCACAAACTAATATTCTCATTTTCCCAGTGGGGAGGGTAAATTGTAGCTTATTCTAGACTTTTGCTAGCATGCCCTGATATTATGGTGACTTGGTTTTATGACAAACAAGAAGCCTTAACCAAATTAGATATGGACACATCTGTATGATGGCATGCTAATAATATTATTAGACTTGCATTGAGAGGTTTTAACATAATTCTGATAGAATTGATATAAATGTTCACATTTATACATGGAATTTTCTTCTGAACATTTTTAAGTTTCAGTTTTCTATTCAGTCATTTTTGATTTGTTAACCAATCTCCAATGACTCGAAGCCATCTGTTAACCTTACGAATTAGGCCTTATGTCACTAGCAACCATTTTTTTGGAGTTAGTCTGTTTTTGTCTTTGTATTGATATACTTTTGTCTTTTACCATGCCAGATGCTAATTAGAGACCATCAAAGAAACATCATCTTCAAAATGTTTTTTTTTTTTTTTTTTTTTCCACCAGGAAACAAAAAGTGGAAGCCTGCCACTTGTCACTTCTGCAACACAAGAAGAGAACAGTGTTTCAACATATGAATCAATCAAGCAAATGCTGTGTCTTTTCTCGTAATGTTTCCATTTAAATTGATTTACAGACATTGATCATAAGAAAAACAATGTGTTGGAAAATGGAAGAAAAGCAAGCAGCAGAACTTGATTTAGGCATGTAAATAAGCTTGTGTCTATGCCAGATTGTAATCCCATTTAAAAAGATGTTTGTGACTTTCTGGCAACTGAAGTATGGCTGGGCAAAAATAAAAGGATTCAAACATTTGAAATGGCAAATTTACATGAAGAAATAAGAAATTTGACTTTTTTCGCTTGTGTGAAGAAAGAAAAAATGTATATTTTTTTTTGTATATTTTTTTCATTCCTGCACCCCTCTCCTGATTATCCGTTACCCTCCAGGTTACTCTCATGTATACTGCCCTCATATCTGCCTAAACGGATACCGCATAGACTTTTTTATAAGCCCAGCCTGATTTTGCAGGGTTTTTGGAATAGGCTTGAAAGATGAGCCCTACTCCAAAAATAAGCCCTAGTTACAGTCTGTGCTCCAGCCATGTCACCAGTGTCTCAGCGATGGATAATAGGCATACAATAGCTACCAACTGTCCTTGACAAGTGCCCTGCTACCCACCGTAGCAGGGCAAAATCTGCTCCCCCGTCTCCTAACTCCCAATGCCATCTTCAGGGTGCCTCCTTCTGGATCCAGCTTCCCGGCCACTACTATGTTGTGGACTTGGCTACCTACATGAACAAACATTAGGCGCCACCCCTGCTTGCTAACACTCATGCAAACAGTCCACTACTAAATCTACCCCTCAGGATAAAGGAGAGGATATAGAGAGGACATGGAGCCAATGCCACACAAATTGTTCAAAGAAAGAGAGTGCCAGTAAGACCCACTGACACTGCACCATCAATTATAAATGTAAGTTAGGGCTTTGGTTTACTAAACCTAAACATTTTACAAGATTTGACTGAGATACACATGACACTTATGGATACACACACAAACGACATACAAAATAGACCAATGCAAAACTGGGCAGTTCTTATGGGGCCACTTCACAGCAAAAAAATGAAATCTGCCCATGTAAAGCCGGGTCCTCTTGCTAATATATATATATATTATAAAAGGGGGAACCCAAAAGTTTCCAGAATGAGGCTGCTGTGCGCGCAGTTTTCGTAGTATGTGATTCTGCAGCTAGTTCTTCTCAGTGTGCCAAATGCCGTTGATGCGGAAGGTTTCTTATACCCGCAGTGAATTTTCTTTCAAGAGCTGTTTTGTCCAGCCATCTTTTTTCTTCATGGAGAAGTTTTATGAGCAGCGCGCGGCTGTGAAGTTTTGCTTTCTACCCTAGAAAAAAGCATCGGAAACTGTTCAAATGTTCAAGACCGCTTACAAGGATGACGCTATCTGTCAAACTCAAGTTTACTCGTGGTTCACCCGCTTGAAAAATGGTGAAATGTTAATTGATGATCAACCGTGTTCTGGACGTCCGTCAACTTCCCGAACGGACAAAAGTGTCCAAAAATCAATGAGCTTGTGCATGAAGATCGACGACGAACCATTGAGGAACTCGAAGAGTTGTCTGGAGTGAGTTGGAGCTCGATTCAGTGCATTTTATCGGAGGATTTGGGCATATCACGGGTCCCTGCAAAGTTTGTGCCGCGGCTCTTGACCGATCAACAGAAAGAGCGTCGCATCGAAACATGCCATGCCATGAAAGAACATTGCAAAACCGACCCAGAATTTTTTTCTAAAATTATTACGGGAGATGAGTCTTGGTGCTATGCTTACAACCCAGAAACCAAACAACAATCAAGCCACTGGAAGACACCAAAAGGGCTCGTCAAGTGAAGTCCAATGTGAAGACAATGGTCATTTGGTTTTTTGATGCAAAAGGGATTGTGCACTCGGAATTCGTTCCAACAGGTCAGACTGTCAACCAGGTTTTCTACTTGGGGGTTCTCAAGAGATTGCGCAACAGTGTGCCGTGAAAAAGGCCCGAAATGTGGCAGTCTGGTGATTGGTTTTTCCACCAAGACAATGCCCCAGCCCACACCGCCATCTTGGTGACCACTTTCATGGCAAGAAATGGCATGGCTGTCTTGCCCCACCCACCCTATTCACCCGATATGGCTCCCAGTGACTTTTTTTTATTCCCACGAATGAAGAGGAACCTCAAGGCCAAGCGTTTCGCCGACGTGGAGGAGGTGAAGAGGAAAACGACAGAGATGCTTACACACATCAAAGTAGAGGAGTTTAAAAAATGTGTTGAACAATGGCAGATGAGATTTGACAAGTGTATTGCCACTAAAGGAGGGTACTTTGAAGGAGATTGAAGGAATTTTGTACAAAAAAATGAATACACGTTTCAAAAACAACTTTTCTGGAAACTTTTGCGTACCCCATCATATATATATATATATGAGATAATTGGACCCCTACACATCAGAAGATGAGGATTAGTCACTAGCATCCAAAATATTTGGGCAACCCCTTTCTTCTTCTTCTTCTTCTTCTTCTTCTTCTTCTTCTTCTTCTTCTTCTTCTTCTTCTTCTTCTTCTTCTTCTTCTTATTATTATTATTATTATAGATGAGCGAACACTAAAATGTTCAGGGTTCGAAATCCGATTCGAACAGCCGCACACTGTTATAGTCTATGGGGGGAAATGCTCGTTTCAGGGGTAGGCAACATTTGATCAAATTCTACTTACCAAGTCCATGAGTGAGGGTCGGGCTGGATTCTTCTCCCTGCGCAGCGTCCCCGCGTCCTCTTCCGGCCTTGAATTCACTCTGCTAGGCATCGGGACTAGGCAGAGCTGACTGCGCATGCCCGCACTACAAGCGGACATGCGCAGTCGGCTCTGCCCAGGCCCGATGCCTGGCAGAGTGAATTCAGAGCCGGAAGAGGATACGGGACGCTGCGCAGGGAGAAAGGTAAGAGAAGAACCAGCGTTGATTGGCAATGTATAGCATTCTGTCAATCAACGCTGGTTCTGCATCGAATATTAACTTCGAACAGCTAGTAGTACTCGATCGAGTACGAGTATTTAGAATACCGTAGTATTCGATTGAATACCTACTCAATTGAGTACTACTCGCTCATCTATAATTATTATTAATATAATATTCAATGCTAGGGCTATCCTTGCTATCCCTTTAACTGCATTTGTATGTGATAGTTACAGTGGAACTCAGTGTATTGGTAGAAATACATAATTAGATAATTAGCCAAAATTAGATCAAACGTCTCATGGATATGGACAATAGAACAAAGTCATCTGAAAGTGGTCATGCCCTTTAATAGTTCTTCCATCATTCTATAGCAGAATTTATAATACCAGGAATTTTACTTCTGAAACAGATAATAAAAATCAATGTCTCTGCAAGGATGATCTCATGTTATCCATTTTATTCTTGGAATCAGTTTCTGGGCCAATTACTGTATATTATTTTCTGGAACTGGTAAGGAGTCACTATGGTGACACGAATAAATGGAAAGAGGCACCAAACAAGAAATTGCCATCATAAAGATATCTTCTTTTTTTTTTTTTTTTCTTTTCTTATAAATTTGAAGATTTAGTTCTCAACACATTGCAAGTGAGAAGTGCCAAATGCTAATTAGAGCCCATCAAACGCATAGTGCATTAAATATTCAGATTTGCAACCATGAGGAGCTAAGACGTGGAACTCTGCCATGTTACTCCAGTAACACAACACTCATTGCCAAAACACTGCTGATATATTAGGCTTTATAGGAGTTCCACCAGCTATTTCCTTTAGTTATGAGCTCTGAAATATTCAAATATCCGACAAACTTTCCACCAGTGTTTTTGAGAAGTAAATTACACGGCGATCAATCATCCTAACTTATTTTATTTATGATCCATTTGTCTTGTACAGACCGCATTTGTGTCCGATAAAAATAAGGCAAATTTAATGGAATGCTGAAGAGTCAATTTACTAAAAGCAATGTATTATCTTACTGTGACATAATTTATTTTTCACATTTAATAAACTTTGATTTTTTTTAATGTTAGTTTCTATTTTAAAAATACAGTTTCGTTTATCGCTTTGACTTTGAGAATGGCGCCCCAATGATGATAGTCATCACGTGGCATGAGCCTTGTCTCCGTGCAGATGATGGAACCACTCTGCTAGGATATACAATAGCAATGCCTTATTGTTGGAGGAGTTTGACAGCAATTTAATGGGGTTTTCCAAACTTCATAATTGGTGAACTGTCTTTAGGATTGTCAGGCGGCCATGTAAATGCACAGATCGCATAAAAACTATTGCAGGCTGTCCATGGCGGGTTTTGAACTCAGGACACTAGTGCTACAAGGCTGTAGAGCTAACCACTGAGCCACCAAGCCACCATAATGCTCACCTTGTGGCGCTGGTGTCTTCATTTCAAAAGCTGCCAAGGACAGCCTCGAAAAGTTTGTATGTGGTCCATGAATTTGCATGGCCACCTGCCAATGACCGTTTCCCCATCAATTAAGGATTGACTGTGGTCCGACACCAAACCCCCAGTAATTCAAATGTTTGAAGAGGTAACAGCCTCTTTAGTATTATGTACTACTTTGTTGGGACTACTTTGATCAGGTTATGTGACCAATGCATGTGACATCACATGACACTAGAGTTATATAGTCACTGCCACTTCAAACACTTAATCCACGAATATTTGATCTCCATGGATATTCAGTTAATGGCCAATCCTAAGGATAGGTCATCAATTTATAAGTCCCAGAAAAACCCTTTAAGTAAACAGAGTACTTTATCCAGGCATTACATACTAAGCTTCAACTGCTTCCATTCCCAGATACATACAGAAAGATTTAAAAAGACTTGCAAGTCTTGATATCCTACTGGATATATACTGGAGTGAGATGTTCCTAACTTATCAAAAGGCACACACATTTTAAAGTGGTTTTGTGCCCCCTAGGGGGTGATTATACTGATACAGCTGATCTGACTTCCGTCCCACACTGGAAGCTCCAGCACTGGACAGGTCTATAACCAACTCTACTCCTATTCAAGTTTCAGGGCTTAAAGGGATTCTCTCATTAGAATATCTTTTTTAACTAATACAATGTAGGAATAGCCTTAAGAAAGGCTTAAGAAAGGCTATTCTTCCCATACCTGCGCTCATCACATGACCATGGACTGTAAATCACATGACCATAGTCAGACATTTATCCTCTAGAAGTAACAGAATGAATGACAGCAAGCCGAGATCTAGAAAACAGTGAGGAACTGATACAGAAAGTATATGGGAAAATTGTATATCTTTTTATTGTACATTTTTTTTGTCAATATTGGTCTGAAAGTGGCCAACCTCTTTAAGAATGGATACATATATAAGACTGCACCTCTATCTCTGGGTAAGCATTTAACAGGCTATTTTACTACAGAGTTTCTCTTACACACTGGGTTATGACTAGAGTTAAAAACGAACTTGATAACATCACGTTCATCCAAATCTGAAATTTTTGGGGTACATCACCCATGCATCATTGTTTATTCATACTCAAGAGTGTATTAAGTGGAAGTAAATATACCTCATATTCACTTTGGCTCACCTTTCCTTTCTGTTGACGTGTCTGGTCATCATTCCTAGGTGTCCTCATCACCTTCCGACCTTCTCTATTTCATCCGTGACCCCAGGTGACTGTTGATGCCTGTAATTGTGTCTCAATGGTCACATAGGGAGTCTAATCGCAATGATGGTAGATCAAAGAGTTATGATGTTAATGACTATTGAAGATTTAACACAGTCTTTAACAGTACAGAGTGGCCCAAAGTACAGAGTAGCCCAAGAATGAAGATCATCATCAGCAACAGAGTCCAGGAGAGTGAGTATATATATATATATATATATATATATATATATATATATATTTTCAATTTTTATGCAACTTCCCTCGGTCTTCATATATTAAACCCTGGGGTCTTATGTGGGTATAACATTAGCACTTCTGATTTGGTTTAGAAACAAATTTTGCATATGAACCTTGCAAATACTTGCAAAACAATTTCTAATTTGAATAAAAGATCAGTCAACAGAAACTTTTTGCCGGATTCCAAATACCAATATTTTCATCTAATGCATAATGCTAAAATGAGTGTAAAAAAGTAAAAACAGGTAATAAGCGATGCATATAAAGCAGCACCCTGCATGCTATTATTTACTGCCACTATTATTTCTCATCTAAAATATTCAACCATAAACAAAGATATGCAATATTTCCATCTATTTCAATGAAGTCTATAACCGGCAACTTTACGGCTGCATTCAGAATGGGGGAAGTTAATCATTTCTCCTGAATAAACATCTGTAACACTGGTGACATAAATAATCCTTAATAATCCCACGAAACGTAGCAGCAGTCAAACCTTGTATTTGAAATAATACACATGCTTTATTTCATTTGTGTTTTTATGATATTTTATGATATGTAATGTCTTTATAATTTCTACCAATTCATATTAGAGCTGCCAACCACTGTGAATTTAAATAAGTACGTAGCATGTGAAGAAAATGAATGCTTTGTGAAATGTCCCATTTAATCCATGGAGAATATTGGGACACGAGGGGAAGGACATCTTTAAATTGAGACAATAAATGAATTGTATTCGCGCCACTGGAAGCAGAAGTGGAAGTCTATTAAATAAAGTATTTAACTACAATACACTGTGCACGTTATTATTAAATATATATATATATATATATATATATATATATATATATATATATATATATATCACCATGGTACTATGTAATAATGTACAGCACCATGGAATTAATATAATAATGTACAGTACCATGGGATTAATATAATAATGTACAACACCATGGAATTAATATAATAATGTACAGTGCCATGGGATTAATATAATAATGTACAGCACCATGGAATTAATATAATAGTGTACAGCACCATGGAATTAATATAATAATGTACAACACCATTGAATTAATATAATAATGCACAGCACCATGAAATTAATATAATAATGTACATCATGATAGAATTAATATAATAATGTACAGCACCATTGAATTAATATAATAATGCACAGCGCCATGAAATTAATATAATAATGTACAGCACGATGGAATTAATATAATAATGTACAGAACCTTGGAAGTATATAACGTACAGCACCATGGTATTAATAAAATAATGTAAAGCAACATTAATATAATAATGTACAGCACCATGGAATTAATGATTCTATAAATAATAATAATAATAATAATAATAATAATAATAATAATAGTTATTGTTATTATTATTATTATTATTATTATTATTATTATTATTATTATTTACATGTAGGACACTCTGATGCCTATGTACAGTACAACAATATAACTGCTATAATAATGTCTCCAATATACATGAATGTAACAGTATAACACTTCTCTAAGTAAAAATGTCATCACTATACTACTATTCTCTATGGTTAAGAATACAACTACTAAGAAAATAACTAAAACAGTGATCTCAACTTGCAAGAATATACAGTAACTGACATGTTACTGTCTCTAATGGGCAGGAATCTACTATCTCAATTCATCTTATCTTCCTCTGACTCATTGCAGTTACTAAGTTTACTAACTCTTCTCTTTCACTTTCTGACCATAACCTTCTGTTTCTTACCATCAGTACTTTCTCTCCTTTACAGAACACACTAACTCATTATACATATAGAAATCTGTGTGCCATTATCACCCTGTACCTCTCAGACATTCTACATTCATCAGTATCCCCAATCTCTTTAGGAGGCATTTACGAGCGTTTACGAGCGCTCCCATTGAAGTGAATGGGAAGTGTTCGGCAGTCTGCCGTAATGCCGGAGTGTACGGCTGTGATACACGCCCGGCGTTACTCCGTGTGAATGCCCCCTTACTCTGATGTCCCAAATTGGCCACCAGTTTCTATAACGAAACCCTTACAATTGTGACTGGATGAGCAGAATATCTGTGGATAGAATTGCATACTCTTACAGACTTCCACCAAGTTTATCTTCATAACCTATAACTCTGTCCTTTACATAACAAAATTGATAATCATTAATCAGGAAATAATTGCCCAATCCCCAGACACCATTGATCCCCTCACCTAACGCACTTCATCCTGTTCATGCTCATCTTTTGATCCAGTAACAGAAAAAGAAGTCTCCAAGCTCTTCTCCTCATCTTGCCTTACTAGCTGCCTCAGTGACCCTTCTTCAGTCTTATTCCTTGGCCTTCACTACTCTGAAGGTTTACATGCAGGGTCGGACTGGGATGTCTAGGGCCCACCAGTGGAATTGTTTTAAGGGGCCCACTGCCAGGACCATGCAGATCAGCGGTACGGAGACACAACGGGTAAAGGTAATAATATGTCCGGACCCATGCCACACTATACCATGGGCACCACTGCACTACCTAAACCTACTGCTACACCTTGAATGGCAAGTGAATAGTGCGGCTCCTAGAAATGTTACCATTACCTGTAGCTATGCTGTCCTGGAAACTGATCTGCAGAGGTCCTGGCTGTTGTATCATCACAGGTGTAATATTGATGGTCTATCCTAAGCACAGCCCATCAATATTAGACACATGGATAAATCCTTTAAAGTGGTTGTCCAGGAACTGGAGCAACTTATGTGCCAGGCAGGAGGTGTAAAATAAAAAACAAATAAAAAAGCATACTCACCTGTCTCCGTTGTCTGCCACCAGTGTCCGTTCAGTCTCGTGCTGGCACCTCCTTGCTGGGAGTCCAGCATGTCATGTGATTGCTGAGACCAATTAGGTACAGGATTTCCAGAAATGAGTTGCTGCCATGAGACTGAACAGATACAGGCGGGGACAATGGGGTGCTGGGGACAGGTCAGTATACTTTTTTGTTTTTTCACCTTTCTGGTGGCCGCTACAGTGATAACTCCAATTTATAGACAACCTCTTTCAAGGAGTTTTCTGAGCCAAATCTTGTATGGCCACTTTACTGCTCCCCATTATACAGTGGCCACTTCACTGCTCCCCATCATACAGTGGCCTCTTCACTGGTCCCCCATGTAATGTATTGGGAACAGTGATGGGGCCATTATATTGTGTGGGAGCAGTGATGGGGTAATATCCTGTGCAGAAAGGGGATGTTAAACTGTGTGGGACATATTAAATGGGTTGTCCAGGGTTAAACTTTTTTGTGGCCTATGCTCAGTACAGGCCATAAATACCTGAAACCTCACATTGCAGAAACATGTCTTTGGCTACTATAGGAAAAAAAAAAAGTGTTTTACAGAATCAACATGCGGACTCCCTGAACGGATTACCAAACACAGATGTGAACCAGGCCTTATACATATACTATATATACTTTCACATATACATTATAGCATATATATATATATATATATATATATATATATATATATATATATATATATACACTCACCGGCCACTTTATTAGGTACACCATGCTAGTAACGGGTTGGACCCCCTTTTGCCTTCAGAACTGCCTCAATTCTTCGTGGCATAGATTCAACAAGGTGCTGGAAGCATTCCTCAGAGATTTTGGTCCATATTGACATGATGGCATCACACAGTTGCCGCAGATTTGTCGGCTGCACATCCATGATGCGAATCTCCCGTTCCACCACATCCCAAAGATGCTCTATTGGATTGAGATCTGGTGACTGTGGAGGCCATTGGAGTACAGTGAACTCATTGTCATGTTCAAGAAACCAGTCTGAGATGATTCCAGCTTTATGACATGGCATTGCATTATCCTGCTGAAAGTAGCCATCAGATGTTGGGTACATTGTGGTCATAAAGGGATGGACATGGTCAGCAACAATACTCAGGTAGGCTTTGGCGTTGCAACGATGCTCAATTGGTACCAAGGGGCCCAAAGAGTGACAAGAAAATATTCCCCACACCATGACACCATCACCACCAGCCTGAACCGTTGATACAAGGCAGGATGGATCCATGCTTTCATGTTGTTGACGCCAAATTCTGACCCTACCACCCGAATGTCGCAGCAGAAATCGAGACTCATCAGACCAGGCAACGTTTTTCCAATCTTCAATTGTCCAATTTCGATGAGCTTGTGCAAATTGTAGCCTCAGTTTCCTGTTCTTAGCTGAAAGGAGTGGCACCCGGTGTGGTCTTCTGCTGCTGTAGCCCATCTGCCTCAAAGTTCGACGTACTGTGCGTTCAGAGATGCTCTTCTGGCTACCTGGGTTGTAACGGGTGGCTATTTGAGTCACTGTTGCCTTTCTATCAGCTCGAACCAGTCTGGCCATTCTCCTCTGACCTCTGGCATCAACAACGCATTTCCGCCCACAGAACTGCTGTTCACTGGATGTTTTTTCTTTTTCAGACCATTCTCTGTAAACCCTAGAGATGGTTGTGCGTGAAAATCCCAGTAGATCAGCAGTTTCTGAAATACTCAGACCAGCCCTTCTGGCACCAACAACCATGCCACGTTCAAAGGCACTCAAATCACCTTTCTTCCCCATACTGATGCTCGGTTTGAACTGCAGGAGATTGTCTTGACCATGTCTACATGCCTAAATGCACTGAGTTGCCGCCATGTGATTGGCTGATTAGAAATTAAGTGTTAACGAGCAGTTGGACAGGTGTACCTAATAAAGTGGCCGGTGAGTGTATATATATCATATATATACTTCTATGAATGTATGAATACTATATATACTCACATATACACATACACTCACCCATACACATTATTATAGCATACTGTATATACTCACACATACCTGTATACAAACACACAATACTCACACAGTATACAAGACATATACTTTAAACAAATGTACACACATATATACATATTAAACATAGATATTTTTACCAAAAGAATATACTCACCTTTGTCAGAAGCGAAGCATTGAAGAAGACTGTCCCTGTCTTCCCCACATGCTCAGATGTGAGAGATGAGGCAATAGTTTATGAGGGGAAGGGGGGAGGGGAGAAGTTCAGGCAGCATGGACAGGGAAGAAAGCAGCGATTGCTACAGCAGATAAGTGAGAAGATTACAAGCGGCCATTAGCTAATGCTGAAGCTTTACCTGGTGTCGTCCTATATATATACTTTTCCTATATATCGGGAGGGCACCACGTACAGCTTCTGCATCAGCTAATGGGGGCTCCTGTGTGTTGAGGCAAATGCATTGCTCAGGATCCCGTTCGGGCCCCTGAAAAATGCAATGGGCAAATGAGGAATTAACAGTCGGGGGTCGGGACCCACTGGGGGATTCACCAGTTCCCCAGTAGGCCAGTCCGACCTTGTTTACATGTGTAGTACAAATACAGCAATAAGTACAATAAACACTAAACTAACAAGATGACTAACCTTTCATCTTGGCTGAACTTGTCCAGACATGAGTTATTAGATAGCTTTTCAAGAAAACACTATTTTGTGATATGTGTCACAAATTGATTATCTATGTGGAACTTGACTTCTGTGCAAGATGGCGGCTTTTGTCTGAAGCACTGCCACTTTGCACCTCTCAAAATCCCCTAGCTAAAATTGCCTGGAGATTTTTTTAATGAAACCAAATAATTTGAAATTCATCTCAGACAAATTAAAATAGCTGCCGCAAGAAATTGGCCTCAAAATTTTATCTCAGCTTTATGACATGGCACATCAAGCAATTTATGTGTCCGAGTTCTGCTGCACAGCATCTCCTTTGCAGGACTCAAGTACATTTTGTGGCAACCAAATTTTATGGACGGTACCCAGTAAGTTGTACTCCATTTAATGTTGAACTTCAGGTTTTGCAAGTTTACTGCAGCAGTCCTGAGTATGTTGGTAACCCTCAGAACTGTATTGGGAAGGATTCATTGTTGAATTGTAGCCATGAAGATGGATTCTTGTCTGCTGCTGAGGGACCTGGTAGTAGCTTGTGTTCACTAGTTTCCCTGTCATTCAATGTATGCTCTCATTTCTATGTTGCAATTCAGTCATTTGCCATATTACAGGCAATATTTTATTGTTATGCTACACATTGTAATTAGAGGATTTGTCTATGGCGCATACCTGGTCAGGACACACTTCACTTCCGAGTGATGGTCTCACTGTTTGTAAGTTGTAAGTAGGTCCCGAACCTTGGGGAGGAAGTTCAGGCACCTTCCCTATTCTCTTATCCTCCATTCTACCATTATATTTTTTTTATTCTTTGTGTGCAGTAAGCTGTAAACTCAGCACTTGACTACTTTTACTACATTATTCCTTGCGCCCCTGCTCTCCACCCCCAACTATCACTCATTATATTGGCAGCTTGGGTTCTTAGGCTGTATATATTACCAATTTGTCTTGGCTATCTTTCTATAGAGCTATATTACCTTACAACGAAGAACTCTCCACTTTTAATGTCAAAGGGATGAATTCCCCATCTAAAAGACATTATATTGTGCTATAAGTGTAAAAATTGCACACAAGTATCCTAATCAGGGGCGTAACTACTGTGGTAGCAGCTGCCACAGGGTCCGGGATACTAGTGGGCCCGGTGACAGCTGTTACCGCTGCAGATTATTATTATTTTTTAAATAGGCCATTACCTGCTGGAGTAACTCCAGCACGTAACAGGCCCTATTTACTGCAGCTCAGGGGGCTGCCTGAAGATGGAGAGGAGCTGCTTCCTCCACAGTCCATCTATTAACAGTAGTAAAGTCAGCAATTGCTGCCTTTACTACTGCACTCAAGCAGGGGCCGCCTGCTGTCCGGGCCCCCACCACCCAGCACTTGCATAGTGACAGAAGGCAGGAGAAACTTCTATCTCCTGCCCGCTGTCCCCAGGCCCTGTGCCGGCATCTATACTAGTAGATTGAAGGACCTGAGGCATGACGTCATCAAAGGTCCTTTAATCTACTAACATAGACTCAGTGTCTTTTGTGGGTGGAACTACTTAGATTGTACAGGTCAGTGTACAATGGGGGGAATGGGTTATAGGCTGTGAGGAAGAGGGGTACATGGGTGTGCAGGCTGTGTGTGAGAAAGTCTGCACCCCCATTCTTTCCTTTCTCACATACAGCCTGCACACCTATGTACCCCTCCTACTCACATTCTGCACCCCCCATTCTGCCCTATGTGAGCAAGAGGAGGGAATGGGAGGTGTAGGCTGTGTGTGAGCAAGAGGGGTACATGGGCATGTAGGCTGTGTGTGAGCAAAGAGGGTGACCTGGGGGCGCAGGCTGTGGGTGAGAAAGAAGGAGAAATGGGGGTGCAGGCTGTGGGTGAGCAAGAGTGTGGTGGAATGGGGGTTCCCCCTTCATATCACCCTCTTGCTCGCACACAGCTTGCACCTCCATTTCCCCTCTTGCTTATACACACCCTGCACCCCACGTCACCCTCTTATTCACAAACAGCCTGCACGCCCATGTACCCCTCTTGGAGGGGGCCCCATGTCAAAAGTTCACCATGGGGCCCCGCCATTCCTAGTTACGCCACTGATCCCAATAGTACAGGAAATGCATTTGAGGCAAACAAATATTCTGATGTATATCCTTCACACAGTGGTTCCAAATCACCTACTATACAAAAGCTTCCAAAGGAGTCTCTATTGCCATACACAAATCTATCCCATTTTGCTAACTTCAACAATATTCAGATGGAGAGGGTAGGACTCTATTTCTGAAGGACACCATTTCTTCATTCCTCGATTACTTTAGCAAATATTTATTATCCTAGTCAAAACCAGGTATCATGGTTATTTGATACCTTGGATACTTTTTGTAGAAGGTTCCATTGTCCTGGGTGATGAGTAGAAATAGATGTATCGGTCCATAACGAACAAGGTTTGACCTGAATATTCCAAATTGTTTCGTTATTAAATACACCAAACAATTTGGGATTTGTCTAAACTCAAATGGCCTCTACAACACGCATTGTAGTAAATTATTATACTCTGGGGTCTCTTCAGACCCCAGAGTGTAATAGCTGGAGGCCTAGGAGATGTGACAAAGATAAAAAAAACAAAAGAACATTTTATACTCACCTTCAGTTAGCTCTTCCTCGCACATCCGGCAATCCATGATTTCCTGGCCTGTGCCAGTCTCCGGTGCTCCTCTATGATGTCATTGTGCTCAGGGTCACCACTGAGGCCTGTGATTGGAGCTCAGAGATGACAAGATGGTATAGATCACCCGATTGGCTCTTCTCTCCAGGCCTCTAACATTCTGCCGAACACAGAAAGGTAGTCTATCTCATATCTTGTGGTTAAGCCATTCTGGCAAACCATTCACCAGCAGATACGTAGTCTGAAATCATAATTTTTTTCCCTTACTTCAGCTTACTATAAAGACAAACTAAAATAACTTTCCTAAAAATACCATGCGTTTGTTCTAAGTTAAAGAGATTTTCCTTTGTAGCTATCCTATACAGATGGAAAGTTAACAATAGTCAACTTTTATGCAGTTTCCAATTAAATCAATTCAATGCAATATCACAACACACTAACAAAAACCTTGACAGGCTACTATTCACACCTTCCCTCCACACGGATTGGGAACGCCTAGACACAAACATCTAACATACACAAACATAGATAACATATACTTATCCAAGCAAAAGAAAAGTGAAGCGTTGCACATCTAGTATAAAATCATGTACAAACACTGTACACAAAGCACTACAAGCAGCAAAACATCAAATCCCTGCTTAACTTGTAATACACATATCTGGACGTGTCACACCCCATAGACTAAAATGGGGTCCGTGTGCTTGAACTGCACAGCACTTGCAGTTGCGCTTGTGTTATGTCCGTAGGGGTCCTCATGCAGACTCTTACGGACGGAACACATCAGCATATGTGAACCGGGCATAACACTTACCTGCAGAGAAGCGCTGCCGCTGGTCCTGTCTGTACTTGCTCCTGTTCTTGCCTCACTGCCCCCACCTCCCAGGTTAGTGTTACAGTCCTAGGAATAAGGCGGGGCTTGTGGATTAGGAGAGTGTGGGCGGGTACTGGGAGGGGAGCATTCACGTCTCTCCGCCCTGT
Organism: Leptodactylus fuscus; assembly: GCF_031893055.1. NCBI lineage: Eukaryota > Metazoa > Chordata > Amphibia > Anura > Leptodactylidae > Leptodactylus > Leptodactylus fuscus. The sequence continues at coordinate 40,453,110 of NC_134265.1, forward strand.
ACATTCCCACACTCTCCTAAGCCACAAGCCCCGCTTTCTTCCTTCTGAAATCTCAAGATCGGCTCAACAATACTCCCCACCTTCCAAAGACCATAATTTTTTAATGTTTCTGTTCACCGAGGCTTACTGTTTGCAGGATACATTGTTCTTCGTATTGGTACCATTTACTATTTTCTACGATGTACTGGGATGCTGTAAAAAAAAAAAAAAAAAAAAAAAAAAAAATCAGAATGAGTTAGAATTGGAGAAAAACTGAGTCTGCATGACTTTTTTACAGGCTTTCTTTTTACTGAGTTCTCTACAGAGCCAAATGACACGTAACCTGCATTCCATGGGTTGGTACGATTCCAGGGATATCAAATTTAGATAGTTTTAATTTTATTTTATTTTATTTTTATTGAAAACTTTGCTAGGAAAACAAAAATTGGTTTGTATCAAGGCAGAAGGGAAATTATTATACTCTGGGGTCTCTTCACATATTTTGAGTCTTTTTGCAGCTTCCAGTGATCTGTAGCTTCCAAAGTACTAGTGGGGTACTTTGCTAACATCATGTGCCCAGTGTCACCAAGATGCTCTCCTGTAATATCATCTGTCAGGGGGAGGAAGACACAGATCTACAGATGCTGCAGGGAGGCCCAGAAGAGGTAACGGAATGTGAGTGTAAATGTTTTATTATTATTATTTTTTTTTATTTTTATGTAGATTATGAGCCCCATATAGAGCTCACAATGTACATTTTCCCTATCAGTATGTCTTTGGAATATGGGATGGAAATCCATGCAAATACAGGGAGAACATACAAACTCCTTGTAGATGTTTTTTTTGCCCTCGGTGGGATTTGAACACCAGGACTCCAGCGCTGCAAGGCTGCAGTGTTAACCACTGAGCCATTTTTTTTTTTTTTTTTTGTTACTTCCCTTGGTCCTACTGATGGCAGCCATTTCAGTTTGCCCGAGACAAATTTTAAATTGTTCCGTTTTGTTAAAAACCAAACAACATGGAATACTTGGATCAATACAGGGATTTACATTGTGCAAGATGTACTTTTTATTTATACCAATTCAGGGAATATCTATTGATTCAATTGTTTTTTGTTTAAATTTTTATGTATTGTGATGCTTAACAAAATGACGCCACTTCTATAACAGGCTAACGGCAGAGGGGTTTAATGCCAGCGATCAGTGTCGGTACAGATTTAGGGCATTGCTGCCTGTTTCTGAATGTATAGCACAGCATAGACGCAGCGGCTATGATGGGAAAGGAACTGAGTTCCGCCATATTTAAATACCTGACATTTGCTGTACTATTATAGCGGGTGTAGGAAGGGGTTAAAGGGTTTTGTTAGCATTTTATAGTATGGGGCTTGGTTCCATGAAAAATTGGAGACTGTAAAGGGTAACTGAGTTTCCATGATAAAATGTAGTTTCTGCTGTTCACTGGCTGTATGTTTTTATATGGTGTCCTATTAGTTTTTTGGCTAATAGCCCCATTATGGCTGCTGCACATTTTACTTTATTTTTTTACAGGCAATTCTCTGCAAAATAGGAAACAAATAGCCATGAAAGTTTGAACTGAAAATAATATATGAGATCCAGGGATTCTTGACTGCAAATCCAGTTTGTCATGCAGCTAAACAGATCTCCGGCATAGAAAAAGAGAAATCTGAGCAAAGCAAAGCTGTTTGCTATCTCAGACTAACTTTCCATCTGCAATAACATAAGCAGCTACTCATAAGTAGTCAGACTTTCTTTACTCTTCTTGTAAGCTTTGACAAACTGCAGACTCAGTGCAGTGTACAGGTAGGGGAGGCTGTGTGGAATCCTGCTGAGGCTATGAAAAAATATATACCCCTATCTTGATACACTTATCCTATTCTCAAGCTTGAAAGTTTCTAAAGAAGGAACTTTCCAAGTGCCAGGGAGTGAACAGCAAATTTGCAAAAAAAAAAAAAAAAAAAAAAAATTCAGGCAGAAAACTGCAACTTTTTGATCGTCAGAATCACATGCTCTATTAAATGAGACTAAGTTGTTTGAAAAGTTACTGACCATTTAACCAAACTGTAGATTGGTTAAAGTTGGACACATCTGTAACTACTAAAATTGAATGCTGTAACTCCTTTAATTTTTCACTCCTAAATACAGAAATAAGGGACTTTCAGATAAGAACATTGTATTGCTGGACTTTTTTCTCAATTTTTTTCCTCATGAGTCTACCAAACCTAACTTAGATCACACAAAAAAAATCCTATTACCAATTTTTCTTAAGTATAGTAGAATTACTTTGGGTCTGGATCTTGTGGCTGTACTAACAATCTTAAAATACTGTATGACCTTATTACAGCTGTATTATGGTCCTTAGACTGTCTTCATTTCATTCATTCTCATTGATCATATCCCCGATATCTTCTGGATTCTTTTGTCCTGTACCTTTTTTAAAGTATTTCCTAGTCTCAGTAACTTTTTTCTTATGCTGCTATAAAGGACACTTTAACATTTTGTTAACTTGTTCTTTTTCTTAAAATATCTCAGAATGATGAGATACAGTGGGAGGACAGCTGAATCCTGACACTGCCAATATATGAGCAAAACAAGATTTTGTTTTTCAGTGTAATTTAAGGATATCTCGACCTCCATATGTTCTCTCTATTACAGAATGAAGATGTTAAGCAAGGAAAATTACATAAAATGATATGAGGGCTTTTTATAGCCGTGCAAGCAAATTGCCAACGTACAGTACATTGCTTATAAATGGAGGAGAACGCAGATAAATGTATAAAAATAATTTATTCATTAAAAACTAGAAAGTTCACTTATTGTACGTTGACATTTTCTTGGTGGCCTTACATGACAGCGATATAATTTACATTGAGCTCATCAATTAGAATTTACAGTAAAAAGATACAGACTCCATCTTTTGCTATGTAATTTCAATCTTGGTTTGGGGGGCTTCCACTTCTAATTGCGGAGACCACCAGTAGGCATAGGAAAGCTTATAGATCAGCAATGCTTCCTAAGGAAAAGCAATTTGCTTCTGATTCAGGATAACAAAATCTTCCTATTGCCTACCTTCAATAGGTGGTTTTAAGGAGGAAGCTTTAGTCCTGGATGGATGCTGAAATTCTTAGACTTTAGGGTTTATTCTATCGGAAGTTATCTATTTTCTTGACACTTGACTTTTTGGACAAGACATGTTGACCCTTGACACAGGAACTTGAGACATTTGGAGTAACTACTGTAATATTGGCCTGATGAAGACACCCATTCGGTGTTGAAATACGTTGGCTTTTATGCCCTTGGAACCAACAAATTTATTTAAATATAATACCTCTCACTCCTTCTCGTGATTGAATTACCGTGGACCAGTAGAGCTTTATAGTTTCCCATTTTTTACTATAGTTCTTCCCATTGCGCACCACCACTTACATTGTAGGAGGGTTGTCCGAGTAAGAGCTGCAACTGGATTAGCTGTTTTTTCTATTGGAGCTTTCTATCCCCCGTACGGGTGCCAGGTCACCAATTTTCCTGCGTTTTTTTGTTTTACCCATATTGTAAGACTGATGTTTACGGCTGATGTCCTTGGGACTAAATTTTGCAAGCCATAT